>NC_079437.1:53604831-53742331 GCF_903798145.1 Danio aesculapii | reverse complement strand
TGCAGAAGACCTATTAGAACCCGCATGAACCCATGGTTCTAACAGAAATCAGTCAAGTTTGGTGAAGGAAAATCATGGTTTGGGCTTACATCCAGTATATGGGGTGACAAATCAGCAGAGTGGATGGCAACATCAATAGCCTGAGGTATCAAGACACTTGTGCTGCCCTTTACATTACAAACCACAGGAGAGGGTAAATTCTTCAGCAGGATATCGCTCCGTCTCATACTTCAGCCTCCACATCAAAGCTCCTGAAAGCAAAGAAGGTCACGGTGCTCCAGGACTGGCCAGCCCAGTCAACAGATATAAACATTATTGAGCATGTCTGGGGTAAGATCAAGGAAGAGGCATTGAAGATGAATCCAAAGAATCTTGATGAACTCTGGGAGTCCAGACGACTTAATTAATAAGTTATTTTAGTCATTGCAGAAATGTATGGATGCAGTCCTCCAAGCTCATCGGAGTCATACACAATATTATTTATTTTTTCTCTGCACTGTGACTTTATATTCTATACTGTACATTATTTCTGTTAAGTGACAACATTTTTGTCTAAACAAAGTCAGACCTTACTGTCCTAATTAAATAATTAAAAATCAAGACATGATCTTATTTTATTTTGGTAAAATAAGCATAATCTAGAGGCCTTTGCCTTTCATATAAGTCACTTCTGAAGTTATTATTTGTTGCTCCTAAAACTTGGATAGGCGACAAGACATTTGTCAGGAAGTGTAGTGCACATTGTTATTCTTTAAGCGAACAATTAATCACAATTATTATTTTTTGGTAATCTTCAATCAAAGTCTGGCGATTTGCTTCCGCATTTTGGGGTGTCATTGAAGTTAGAATTCTTCTCTGTTAACATCAGTTTGACGGGATGATGCACAAAGAGAAAGATCAGCCAATACTACTAACTTCCAACTGTTTCAGTTGGAAGTATGACATACTAAAATAAAAGTCTCTGCAAATTCCAGTTCATGCCTAAAATAGCTGAGACCTTTTTACTAAAACAAATAAAATCATAAAAAGTTATTATTATAATGTATTATTTTATTGTTTTTGACCGTTTTTATATGCAGTATATTGTATATTGCAAACTGAGCTCTGTGTATATTGCATAGTATATTTCAATAATATTTTCTGGCTTTAAAATTCCTATACAAAGTGCATGAGCCATCTGAGGACATGGAAAATGTACTGCATAACAAAAATGACTAACCACTCCGTTTAATTAAATGCTTACTTTTGCATTGATTTTATGAATACATCAGGATACATCAACCAAAACAATCAGACTTCACAGAAATAAAAGCATGGTACATTATGAACCACAAGCACTTCTGGCTTGTCTAGACCAGGAGAAACCGTATTTTGCTCCGTTTCACAGATTAAGAAATAATGAGGCTGGACTGACATTGATAAATCCACAAGCAAAGACAAGTGACAATGGATGATTTTTTCATTGTCTCAGTCTTTAAATCTATAAACTGGCCAATATCAGACTTGGCTTGTGCTCAATAGCAATCTTTTTTTCCCCCCTCTCTAAGTTGTATTTCAGCTCTGCACAATGAGTGTTTTATACTGTACTTGTTTTGAATTCAAATGTCCTTCTATGGTATGTGAGGAATAGTGTAATCATGGGGTCCGATAATAATGTCCTTTTGTTCATGTCACGGATTGGTCAGGCTCTCACGATCCCCACTCACGAAGATCACCATCACCTGACTTCTAATGAGCACACAGCTGCATCACATTCACGAGCACCAGATAAAAGCACAGCACTCCAGTCGCTCATTGTCCGGGCTCGTCTCGACGAAAGCGGACAACTGAGCGACCACTCAGCGTAGTCATCCTCAGCTAAAACAAACGCTTTACTTACCTGTTCTCTTTGTATTCCTCCTAGTCTTCCTGGTCCACCCGAATCGTCCTGTCTTCCAGTCCTTCCAAGTCTGTGTCATCCTCTGTCAGCTGTATCTGGTGTGTGCTGTCCATCCTCGTGTATTCCTGTTACCCAGCCACGGAGGAAAAGACCCCAACATCATTCCTGATCCTCCTGGCTATCCTTCATGTGCTCCTTGTTGTCATTTAATAAACACCCTAACGTTTCCTTACCTCTGTCTCCTGTCCGCTTCATAACAGAAGCCCGGACCATTAACGACGACAACATGAGCACCCCCGATCACTTTCAAGAGCTGGTGGACCAGTTGAAGCGGATTCTACAGCCACCAGCTCCACTTTCCAACGCACCACCAGCACCGAGCACTTCCGCCTCCACAGTTTCTTCTTCGGCCCTTCCTTCCAGTCCCATGGCCCGACCAGCGCCCTACTCAGGCGGAGCGGGGGAGTGCAATGGTTTTCTGTTACAATGTTCCCTCATATTCGAAATGCAACCTTCTCTATATCCCACAGATAAGTCAAAGATCGCCTACATCGTATCACTACTCTCTGGGCCTGCACTTAAATGGGCTGAGACGATCTGGAACCAAGCCGGGCCGGTCATGAATTCCATCACTACCTTCACGGAGTATTTCAAAGAGGTGTTTGGACGTTCTGATGGGGAAGTAGCCGCTGGAGAGCAGCTGTATCATCTAAAGCAAGGTACTCTATCTACACAGGAATATGCTCTCCGGTTTCGCACTCTAGCAGCTGCAAGTGGATGGAATGAGAGATCGTTGTTGACCACGTACCGGCTCGGCTTGGAACCCACTCTCCGAATCCAGCTGGCCACATTAGATGATACTATGGGTCTGGAGAGATTCATCCAACATTCTCTCCGATGTTCCGATCGTCTCCGTTCCTATCAACAGGACACCATCACCCCCTCGTCTGCACTCCTCCAATCGCCTGAGTCAACAGCCTCTCCAGAACCAGAACCCATGATAATAGAGTCTGGAAGACTGACATCAGCGGAACGACAGAGGAGGCTGACCCGGGGTCTGTGTCTATACTGCGGTGTCAGTGGACACACCCGTATGGAGTGTCCCCTTCGTCCCATTCGGACTTCAGTGAGTGTATTCAGTACGAATATTGAACAATGTAAACCACTTACTACCACCGTACAAATAACTACTGCCTCTATTTCTCTCCTTGTCACAGCCCTCATCGACTCCGGGTCAGCAGGGAACTTCATCTCCCAATCCCTCTGTCGTCAACTCCACCTACGTACTGAGGCGTCCTCGCATATATACCAGATACAACCGATAACCCAGTGCACTCGATCTTCGACCCGTATCCATCGACAATGCGAAGACATCCTTCTTCAAGTGGGGTTGTTACATCAAGAGAGGATTCAATTTCTGGTTCTGGAGGGTGCAAATATGGACATCATTCTAGGGCGCCCGTGGCTGGTGAAGCACGATCCCATCATCTCTTGGGGCACAGGAGAGATAAAGAAATGGGGATCTGGATGTACACCTACCTGTTTTCCAAATCTCCCTCTTCAAGGTCGGAACCCCATTTCTTTGTTTACAACATCGGTCGAGAGTCCTCCTGAGAAGCAGTCTATCCACATTCCTAAGGAGTACAGCTCCTTTCATGATGTCTTCTGCCCCAAGAGAGCTTCCCAGCTACCGCCGCATCGGCCATGGGACTGCGCGATCGACCTAGTTCCAGATGCCCAGTTGCCAAGAGGTAGGATCTACCCGCTCTCGCTTCCAGAGAATCAGGCAATGGAAGATTACATAAGGGAGGCTCTGAGTCAGGGGTACATACGTCACTCAAAATCACCAGCCGCCTCAAGCTTCTTCTTTGTGGCCAAGAAGGACGGAGGGCTGCGTCCATGCATCGACTACAGGGTCCTAAATAACGGTACAGTAAAATACCGATATCCCCTTCCTCTGGTACCAGCCGCTTTGGAACAGCTCCGAGAAGCTAAAGTCTTCACTAAATTGGACCTCCGCAGCGCGTATAATCTGATAAGAATACGTGAGGGGGACCAATGGAAGACAGCATTCGTGACCCCTACTGGCCACTATGAATATGAGGTCATGCCTTACGGTCTGGTCAACGCCCCCTCCGTATTCCAAACTTCATTCATGAAGTCCTCCGGGAGTTTCTTCACCACTTTGTAATAGTGTACATAGATGACATCCTCATTTACTCCCGGAGTGAGGCCGAACATCGCCAACACGTTGCGGAGGTCCTACACACATTGAGAGAACATCACCTCTACCTCAAAGCGGAGAAATGCTCATTCCACCAGAAGTCGATTCATTTCTTGGGATACATCATTGACCAAACCGGTATACGTATGGATGGGAAGAAAATTGAGGCTGTTCTATCCTGGTCAGAACCCACTTCCATTAAGGAGCTCCAGAGGTTTCTTGGGTTTGCTAACTTTTATAGACGGTTTATCAAGGACTACAGCAGGATTACATCACCTCTCACTAATCTCATCAAGGGTAAACCCAAAGGACTGGAGTGGACCAAAGAAGCAGCCGCAGCCTTCCGCCTTCTTAAGAAGGAGTTCACAAGGGCCCCACTCCTGACTCATCCTGACCCAAATCTTCCTTTCGTGGTGGAAGTGGACGCATCCACCACCGGCGTCGGGGCAGTATTATCCCAACATCATGATACACCGCCCCGACTGCATCCCTGTGCCTATTTCTCTCGGAAGTTGAGCCCGGCGGAGCAGAATTACAGCATAGGAGACAGGGAGCTTCTAGCAATCAAGCTAGCCTTGGAGGAGTGGCGTCACTGGTTGGAGGGAGCCAAACATCCGTTCCAGGTGATCACAGATCACAAAAACCTCCAATATATCAAAGAGGCCAAGAGACTATGTCCACGTCAAGCCAGATGGTCACTTTTCTTCTCACGTTTTGATTTCTCCATTTCCTATCGTCCAGGACCCAAGAATCTAAGAGCAGACGCTCTCTCTCGTTTACACGAGCATCACGATCATGAAGAACTCCCAACGAAGATTCTTCCCGAACACATCTCCATTTGTCCGATCACCTGGAACGCTCCTCCAGTCGTTGCCACTCCGGAAGCCCCTGCTCCGCCGGGATGCCCTCCTCATCGGCAGTTCATACCACCTGAACACCGGGTAGATCTGATCCACTCCTTACATACCTCGCTAGGCACTGGACATCCAGGGATCAACAATACTCTCTCGCTAGTATCCCAACGATTCTGGTGGCCAAACATGGCAAGGGATGTGAGGCAATATGTTCAGGGCTGTAAGGACTGTGCCCAATCCAAGAGCCCACGTCATCTACCCGCTGGAAAGCTCCATCCCTTGCCGATTCCGAACCGTCCCTGGTCACACCTAGGAGTGGACTTTATCACTGACCTCCCCTCGTCAGAAGGTAATACCTGTATTCTAGTCATCGTAGATAGATTCTCAAAGTTTGTCAAACTAATCCCTCTGAAAGGTCTTCCCACAGCCTTTGAAACAGCCGACAATATCTTTAATCAAGTCTTCAGGTCATTTGGTATTCCAGAAGATATTGTGTCGGACAGAGGTCCACAGTTCATCTCACGTCTATGGAAAGCCTTCTTCAAGCTCCTAGGTGTGGCCGTCAGCCTCTCTTCTGGATATCATCCCCAAACCAACGGGCAGACAGAGAGGAAGATTCAGGAGGTGGGACGGTTCCTGAGGACCTTCTGCAGTGGTCACCAGAGCTCCTGGAGCCAGTATTTGGGCTGGGCAGAATATGCCCAAAATTCACTGCGGCAACCCTCCACCGGACTCACGCCATTCCAGTGCGTCCTGGGCTTCCAACCACCGCTCTTTCCCTGGGATGGCGAACCATCTGATGTCCCCGCAGTGGATCACTGGTTCCGGGAGAGCGAGAGAGTCTGGGACGAGGCTCATCAACATCTGCAGAGGGCAGTCCGTCGAAGCAAGGTAACCGCCGATAGAAGAAGGTCTGAAGAACCCAGATACACACCCGGACAAAAGGTGTGGCTATCCACCCGGGACATACGCATGCGACTGCCCTCTCGCAAGTTAAGTCCCCGATTTGTTGGTCCCTTCACCATCGTGGAACAGGTTAACCCCGTCACCTACAAACTACAATTACCCTCTCACTACCGTATTCACCCTACATTCCACGTATCACTCCTGAAACCCTATCACGATCCTGTTCTTCCCTCCACAGAGCCTGACCACGAAGAGGAACCCCCTCCTCCACTGCTCCTAGAAGAAGGAGCCGTCTACGCAGTGAAGGAGATCTTGCGTTCCCGACGTCGTGGTGGCCAGTTGGAGTACCTGGTGGACTGGGAAGGGTACGGCCCCGAAGAAAGGACATGGGTTCCCAGAGCTGATATTCTCGATCCTAGTCTCATGGTGGAGTTTCATGAGAGCCACCCTGAGTTCCCAGCGCCTAGAGGCAGAGGGAGACCACCACGGCGTCGGAGGTGTCGGCCCTCAGGAGCGGGCCCTGGGGAGGGGGGTACTGTCACGGATTGGTCAGGCTCTCACGATCCCCACTCACGAAGATCACCATCACCTGACTTCTAATGAGCACACAGCTGCATCACATTCACGAGCACCAGATAAAAGCACAGCACTCCAGTCGCTCATTGTCCGGGCTCGTCTCGACGAAAGCGGACAACTGAGCGACCACTCAGCGTAGTCATCCTCAGCTAAAACAAACGCTTTACTTACCTGTTCTCTTTGTATTCCTCCTAGTCTTCCTGGTCCACCCGAATCGTCCTGTCTTCCAGTCCTTCCAAGTCTGTGTCATCCTCTGTCAGCTGTATCTGGTGTGTGCTGTCCATCCTCGTGTATTCCTGTTACCCAGCCACGGAGGAAAAGACCCCAACATCATTCCTGATCCTCCTGGCTATCCTTCATGTGCTCCTTGTTGTCATTTAATAAACACCCTAACGTTTCCTTACCTCTGTCTCCTGTCCGCTTCATAACAGTTCAGCAGTGTTTTCACAGCACGTCATGTCAAGTAGTCTGAGTGCTGTATCATTATAGCGTTACCTGCAGCTGAATGGCATGTGAGATATCATATAGTTATTTTGTCAAAGGTAGAACGGGTTTTATAAGTTATTACAGAAAAAAAAAAAAAATCCCATGATTTTATAATTACCACATTGAGTCAAAGAGGAAAACGGTTGATGCCCTTGCCATACTTGGTGACATTATAAAAAGAGTGAAGGATTGAAGTTGGTAAAGGCAGCACTCTTGAAGTTTCTGATCTCATTTTGATGGCAGGGGTCAGGGAGAAGTATAAATAAGTATTTCAGATGGAAGTTGGACTGAAATAATTAGGAATCAAGCTGTCTTTATGGGGTCAGAGAAGTATAATTTAAATCTTATTAAATCATTTTACTTGAGTGTGGATAAACTGCAGTAGTCTAGTGTTGGCAGATTTCAATAAATGACATTTATCTTAGTCACATTGGCTATCTTTATCCAAAGATGTGAATTAAATGTATTTGCAAAACTGGAATATCACATAAACATCTGAAAAGAAAGCAACCATCCAATCAAAGTAAAAAAAAACCTTTATTAAACCGGAGGCAAATATCAAAAGGAAAAATGGAATTTGCTGCATTAGAATTCACACTGGGCCTTTTTTTGTATAACTTATTTGCAACAAAATGTAATGGTCAAAGGCTTTTGTGCAAGACCACTCTTTGGCAGTGCAGCAACTCAAGACAGTTCTAAACATGGCCCAGTGAGCAACAAAAACATGTCAAAATGCTAATTGATTTGATGTCTAAAACCTTGACATCCATTTGATATCTGCATTTTGACCACCAAAATAACGACACAAAAATTATTATAATATAAGAAATGTTCTAGAAAGCTTTAATTCCAAATTATAAATGTACTCTGGATTGTGTACCCCTTTATTGCAAGTCAAAAGGACATCAAATTGACATAAAATTGGAGTCAAAAAACACCAGAAATCGATTACAGTATAATTCACTATCAAATTCAAATGGTAGTGATTTTGATGTTGCTTTGGCATCAGGGTAGTCAATCGACATCGTATTTATCTGCATTTATGATAATATTTTGACATCATGGTTCTGCTAGGAATAATACCAAACCACTTTGATGTTAAACTTTGGCTGAGCAATTTTAGAATAACCAAAACAACATTTCAGATGCTTTACAATGTGGTTGGTCCACTGGTTTGTTCATTAATGCTGTCCCATCACGCCATTTTTTATTAAAACAACATCACATGAATTTTTTGATGCAATTAAACGTTAATAAATGTGTTTATCATAGTTTATGTACAATTTTTAAATTGTATACAAAGTGTATCCTACTCAGTTGTGTGCAAAGGGTTTTATGCACATTAATGTGTTTACTGGCACATCCATTAAGCATTTATAGCAAATGCTAGAATGTTTTCAAAAATGCAGATAAAATAGGTTGATGGAAACAGTTACTCGTGTTACTTACTGTATACTGGCCAAAAACATCCAAAATAACAGAAAGAGCAAACTGACTGACATATAAACAAAACAATCAAATTTTGTTCATTGCATGACATTTAAGGCTGATTTATACTTGTCAAGTGTATGCGTGTGCTCCTGCGCAGCCGTCACGCGGCCGCATAGGCCTCACCGTGGTTGACATGCACCTCTCACCTTGGTCGGTTGGTAGCTGTGCCGAGTGTGGGCGGTGCTGAAAGTCGCTAGCCTGATGGAGCGAGTGTTTACAAGTTTCGAGTCCCATGAAAAGAGCTCCAGATGTAAACTTTTTTTTTGTGTTTACCTTATGATTCAAGTCCACCGGTTCATCCCTCTGAATGAGTGAGATTTAGCCACTTGTACATAAAAAAAAAAAAAAAAAGAAAAAAACACCTGCCTAGAAACTCGATATAGAGAAATATAACATAAGCTCCTGTCAGCTTGTGTTTCGGAAGTGTTATTGCAGAGTGACACAAACAGCATGCAGAAGTATAAATGCATGACTACCCACAAAGGTATGCGCCATGGGTATAAATCAGCCTTTCCTGACCAGTTTATGTAAATTGCATGAAACTCTGGTTCTGCTACTAGCCATGCTTTGTAAGAGTTACAGCTTTATACAACAGGGCTGTTAAATACTTGATTCTGATTCACTGATTAACATTTTAGGGTGTTCAATTATATAGTAGTGGTAGTAGTAGTAGTCATAGAAGTAGTATGTAGGTCTTTACCAGATTACAGTTCCATATCGCTATGCCAAATCAGGCCATACATTTCACATAAAAAAAAAATAAATAAATAAAAATCTAAACAAAACTGAAGGCTTTGGATGAGATGTGTAAGAAACTACTATACACAGGAACTGTTGGTGCGTTACTTTCTAATAATTCAGCAGCTTGTCGAATCACACATTTGATGGACACGTTTAAATTACTACTCCATGAGGCCCAGGAAAAGATTTATGAAAGCCAGTGAAGTGACGTAACTGATGCCATACTGTAGGTCTTATGACAGAAAAAAAATATTTGAAGTCAGAATTATTAGCCCCCCTTTAATTTTTTTCTTCTTTATTAAATATTTCCCAGATGATGTTTAACAGAGCAAGGTCATTTTCACAGTATGTTTGATAATATTTTTTCTTCTTGATAAAGTCTTTTTTGTTTTATTTCGGCTAAAATAAAAGCAGTTTTTTTTATCCATTTTAAGGTCAAAATTATTAGCCCCTTTAAGCTATTTTTTTTTTTCGATAGTATACTGAACAAACCATCGTCATACAATAACTTGCCTAATTACCCTAACCTGCCAAGTTAACCTAATTAACCTAGTTAAGCCTTTAAATGTCACTTTAAGCTGAATAAAAGTGTCCTGAAAAAAATATCTAGTAAAAATAATATTTACTGTCATAATGGCAAAGATAAAGTAAAGCAGTTATTAGAAATGAGTTATTAAAACTATTATGTTTAGAAATGTGTTGGAAATGTGTTGGGGAAAAAATAAACAGGGGGGCTAATAATTTAGCGGGGCTAATAATTCTGACTTCAACTGTACATAGTAAGTCCAAATTTCTTTTATACAGCAGATATTCACATAAAGAATGCACTTTTAATAGTCATGCACAGTTCAAACAAACTACAGTATATACTATTAAGAATGCAATTTCAATGATTTCCAGTCATGACAAAAGCTGTTGTACTGTTGTAAACATACTGTATAACACCAGTTATAAATGCAACTTGTTGCATTTGGATTGATATGCCAAATATAATTTTTAAATAGTAAACATTCTGATTACAAGCAACAATCACTGTATAACATATTAATTGTTCCTGCTTAACTGAATACATGATATTTATTCATATAACTTAATTAGATTATGATTATGTTACATAAATGTAGTTGTTTATAAGACTTACTGTATCCCTAACTAATAACTGACCGATTATGTGTGTGTGTGTGTATGTGTGCCATGTAGTCCTGACATTGTGGTGACCAAATGTTTCAACAAGTACAGCAACACCAGAAAATGTTGTCTGTGTATGGACATAAAGAGTTTAAGTCTGAATTTTCAGCCCCCCTGAATTATTGCCCTGTTTATTTACTTTTTTTAACCTCTGTGCTGGAGAGTGTGTCAGTAGTGGTAGGGTTAAATGTAAATGTATGTGAGCTCAGGCAGAGCATCACTGCTGTGGCAGTGGTGCAGAGGGGAAATGAAGCTTACTTATCAAAATGTATTCAATGGAGAGAAGATTTTTTTCAACACATTTCTAGTTTTAATAACTAATTTCTAATAACTGATTTATTTTATCTTTGCCATGATGACAGTACATAATATTTTACTAGATATTTTTAAGACACTTAAAAAGACACAGCTTAGAGGTTTAACTGGGTTAATTAGGTTAACTAGGCAGGTTAGGGTAATTAGGCAAGTTATTGTATAATGATGAAAAAATATATAGCTTAAAATGTTTGTTTGTTTGTTTTTATTAAAAACTGCTTTCATTCTAGCCGAAACAAATAAGATAATAAAACAATAATAAAACAAATAAGATTTTCTCCAGAAGAAAAATATTATCAGACATACTGTGAAAATATCCTTGCTCTGTAAAAAATTTGTGAAGTATTTCAAGAAAAAAAAATGTTCAAAGGGGGGCTAATAATTCTGACTAACTAACTGTATATGAATAATTACATACAAATAATAAATCTGGTTTTATCTTTACAATTTGACATCTCTCCAAATTAGCATTTGGATTAAAAATACATTTGGCTGAAAAAAAAAAAAAGAAATAGTGACAAAATGGCAGTATAATTTAAATAGATTTCAATATACACAGCAGAGCTGCATAGCTACAGAACATTAAACAGTTGAGTTCTCATTCAAATATGAAAAACCCTGAAAAAAAAAAGACTAATTCACCTAAGCATGTGTAATTCTCTAAACATGTAAAAAAAATCATAACCCAAAGCCTTAAATTGCTTGTGCTTGTGCAAGTTAATGGAAATGAATGATTGCATCATAAAATATCTGAATCAATATTTGGTTCATTAAAACGCGCAGATTCATGAACCTAACACAAACATGCATAAATTGCCCACCACTAATGATCAGTAATTCAAATGAGGCTGGCAGACGTTCAAGCAGAACCTGTGCAGCAATTACATGTAATGTCAAAAATCTTTAACTGCCCTTATGCTACTTTGTGACCTTCAGCGTTAAAGCCGGAGTCAACGAACATCTGAGCATCGAGTTCGGAGGGGGAAAAAAGGACATGAAAAGCTTCTTTTCAGCTCTGTTGGACTTTTTAAGATAAGAGTGCTGCACTGTTTGATGGCGCTGGATAGATACTCTATCTCCCCAATTTCAGATGATCAAAGGTGTGAAATGTATTACATATTCCTATTAGGTATGGATTCAGATGGGAAAGGTTTTGTGCATTCAGATTGCACAGACAGAGCAGGAAAGGAAGCCGGGTGAGAAACTAGGGGAAGAGGTAATGATCTCTTCAAACAAAATACTGTATTGCGCCCGCAGTGGTGAAAATGACTTGTACCTATGCATTATTTGAATGCCAAGCACGCGGAGGCCACACTGGAATGTCTCGGTATGAGAATCAGATGAAGAAAAAAAAAAAGATGATGTTGCTCTAGGAGATCCAGATCACCTAGAGAGAGATTTTTGATAGAGACTTTCATAGTAAGAGAACTGCTAGCAGCACCATTGGCTAACTTCTACAGTATAACTGAGTATAATTCATTTATTTATTATTTATTCCCCCTCCATTTAGTCTCTTATTTATCAGAGGTTGCCACTGTGGGTTGAACCAACTACTCTAGCATATGTTTTATGCAGCATATGCCCTTCCAGCCACAACCCAGTATTGGGAAACACCCATACACCCATTCACACATACACTATAGCTAATTTAGCATATTCAATTAATTTAGCGCATGTGTTTAGACTGTGGGGGAAACCGGAGCACATGGAGGAAACCCACGCAAACACTGAGAGAACATGCAAACTCCACGCAGAAATGCCAACCGGCAATCTTCATGCTGTGAGACAACATTTCTAACCACTGAAGAATTATCAGTCTTTAATAGAAATGCAAAAAAAAGAAGAAAATTACCCTATAAAATCATTGCCTGTATATGGTAATTCTTAGCAGTATTTACCTATGTTATTCAGCGTTCTATGGAACAAAATCAATGGCAAAAGTATTAAAATAAAAAGCTTGTTGAAAAGCACTGACTGAAAAAAAAATACATTGAATTAACAACTGCTTGAATTTCAGTGACTTGAATTGCCGGGGTTTATAATTTCAGGTCCTGAAATTTAACACAGCTGTTTATTTAAGCTGTGAATATTTCAATTTAAACTACAATGTCATACTTAAATCCAATACTTACAACTTACAGAATTCACTTCCAAAATAGTCAGTTCTGTTTAATAATACAAAATATAATATTCAAAAGGCAATTTTCAGTTAATTTTGTTTCAGTTAAAAAAAAAAAAAAATTCTTCCTTAAATTCAGTGGTTCAAATTCGGCTGTTACAATTCGACATTACAAAATGTGTGTTATGTTTACTGTTTTATAATTAATACAGATAATTCAGTTATTTGAATGATAATGTGATGTCGTCTATGCTAATATGCACTTGCAAATGTAAGAAAAAAGCCAAAACAATAAGACAGTTTAAGTAAAAAAAAAAAAAAACTAAAAAAATAAACAAGACACAGGTGAACATAATCATTGAACCAATGAGTAACCACATAAACAAGCTAGAAATGAAAACAAAGGCAAGGGGGAAGAGATGATCAAGATGACGATGATGACAAGTAGGTAATCTAATAAAACAATAAACATTGATGGGTGGCTGGTGGGATGGATGAATGGAAATGATGGCATATAAACAAGATAACAAGTAACAAAGCCAGTCATAGTTGAACAAAATAAAAAAAAATAAATAAAAAAACACAACCAATAAACAATAACAGATACAAATTAGAAATAATAACAAAGGCAAGGATGAAGAGATGAACATTAGATTAGATTGGATTAAATTAGATTAGATTCAACTTTACACATGTATAACTACAAGGCAATAAAATGCAGTTTAGGTCTAACCAGGAGTGTAATAGCAGGATAGTAAGTGCAGGATATAAGTGGTAATATTTGCAGATGATCAGAGATTTACAATAGATGAATATATGTACAGGTTGGTATGGATAATCAGAGATATGCAGATATGTATGAACATAAATTACAAATGTATGTGTGCAGTGTATTTGTTTATTACAGTTATTTACAGCGTATTATCTAAGTCTAGAACATCTATTTACAGCCATTTACTTTATTAAACAAATACAAAATAAGCACGTATGAAGTGAACACAAGCAAGAATTTGGGAAAACACATTTCAGCAAAAAAAGGCCCAAATACAAGAGCATGGGACATATACTGTATCATACTATGATGGTACTACATTTTCTTACATTTTAAATAACTAAAATGATTGCTGACAAATGGGTAAAATCTAGTAGTTAGTGACAAAGAATAGCAATTTAAAATGACGAATTAATTGATATTTTGGGTCTGAACTGGGAATCAAATGGTCTTTGTTCGAAATAATGTTATGTCCAATAAAACACATACAAACAGAGCTTCGGTGAATGCTAGGTTACTCTATGAACTTCAGCAAGACACAACAAAACAAAACAGCATATGGCACAGCTGCCATGGATGCGGATCAGCATGACTTTACAACAGCATTACTACAACATCTAATGATAATGAAGAACTAGTTACCAACCACAAGAAATATGCCTGAGAAGATTTCAAGTATATTAAACTCAGGGTTCCCACGCTTTCATGGACACCAAATTCAAGAACTTTCAAGGACTTTTAAAATCACTAGTAATTTTAAATCGAGCACCTTAATTAACACCATCAGCATATATACAGTAGCACCATGAGAGTCATTAATTTCGTTTACACTTAATATTTACATTTAAATGTCATAATGATGTTTTGAATGTGTTATTTTTGCAAATGTAGACCGTTTAAACATTCATGTTCAAATAAAATTAATACAATAAGTTGAACTCAACACTGATAATATTCACATGCGGTTACTGAAATATTAATAAAACACATTGTTTGTCATAGTTCTTGATCTAAATTTAAGATTTTAAAATTAAGACCTTCTCATTTTTGTTCAGTTTTTGAAAGCAGCACAGTACAATTGTTAAAATAACACCATTAACTTTAAATTCAAGCACTTTCAAGGGGCTATGTTTGTTTTTAAGTACTTCCCAGGCCTTGAATTCATACTTTGTCTGAAATTCAAGTACGTTCAAGAAGCGTGGGAACCCTGTAAACAGTGCTTAATTTGTAAATGATTAATTTCCGGAACAAAACCAGGAAATAAAAGTTACCTTGATCAATGTCCACCACACAATTTCAGTTTTCCTGGAACATGACGCCATTAAACAGTTATAGAGCAAAAAAAAGCACTACATTTCTGAAAAGTTTTTAATTATTTTGTGCGATATAACATTATAGTTCAGTCATAGAAAATAAAAACATATAGCAACAAACATAAATTGTATGAACAATCACTATTCAGTTCACTTTACTATTATGTGCCAAGTGAAAAAAATAATAATTTCATGATTCACTCAGTCTAATCATAAAGAAGAGCCCACAGTTACCTCTTCCATCATGTTTTCTGGCTGACTTGAGATCGCTTTGCTTATGTCTCTCGCTATCCTGACCCATTTGTGCAGTTTAATCTTTTAAAGATCTTATTTGATTAATCTCATTATCAGATTTACTCGTGGTTAAAAAAAAATAGAATATGCTTGACTGTTATTTTGAAAACTATGCCATTATTTATTTTCACTGCTCACTGTGTGCAAAACAATCGCCAACCAATGAGAGTGAACATAAGAAATCCGATTGGCTGAAAATATTGTTGAGAGTCAATAGTTAAACGTGACTTTTGCTTTAACTTGCATATGGTGACTACCGTCATGTGTGTATTCACCATGCAGAAGTTAATGTCAGATAAATAAATATCGGAACGCAAAACATGACCCGGCTCAAATTAAACACTGCCTGTAAACTGTAGTTACAAATAAATTACATTTTAGTGGATACCTTCTATGAATCCTATTAAGCTCCTAATTATTTAATAATTATTGTGTTTATTTGTTCAGCAATAAATAAACAGTAAATACACTTCTACTGCACTGTAAAACCAAAAAAGTCAAGGTAACTCAAACCATTTGAGGAAACCGATTGCAACAAACCATTTAAGTTCAAAAACTAATCCTGATGAGTACTGTGAACTTAATCCATTTGAGTAAAAGGAGCGATTTGAGCACAGTTAAACCCAATAAATAAAAAGAACTCAAACCAACTGAGTACTGTAAAAAACCCAAAAAGTTAAATCCACTCAAACTGTTTGAGGAAACTGATTGCTACAAACCATTTGAGTAAAAAAAAAAACAAAAAAAAAACTCATATATATGAGTACTGAACCTAAATACCTAATTACTTCAACTTAAATGGAGTTTAATTAACTCATTACCTTCAACATTGAGTTCAAAACTTATTTCAAATGAGTAGAATTCAGTAAATCTTGAGTTAACTACACTCATTTCATTTGATAAAGTTAACTGTTGGGTTTTACAGTGTGCTGTGATGCTTGAAAAAACCCATTTTGTCTTTGACCCATCTACATCAAAGAAACGGCAACAATACATTTATGAGAAAGAAAAAGATCCCTATTGTTTCTGAATGTTTTTGTTATTGTTGTTCTACTTCATCTCGTTTATATATTGTTCCAGCACCAAATAAATGTCTACATGTACAGTGACTCAACAGGGAGACAACCCACGTATGCTGCGATTCAAAAGCACCTATAAATAGGCCTGTGATGGAGAAGACTGGGTACCTTTAGATGCTGAAAAACCGACAAGCAAGCAGGATGCAGAACTCAGGCAGTTAATCTGAATGAAGTGAACACATACTGTACCCCGGTATTAATGACACGAGAGAAACACAAGATTGGGCTTTCACTCTTTCCGACAGGATTAATTTGAGATTCCCCTGAGCGTGCAAGCTGATAGAGGATTTGCCACACAATAAGGTCGGGCCTATATAATTGCCCTTTCGCGACAAGCAGCGAGCCCTGTCATATGCATCGAAAATTCTGCTGGATGTTTCCTCACAGTTGGGTTTTAATCCTTCAGGAAAAAAAATACAAGCAGAAAGAGAGAGAGAGAGAGAAAAGAGAAAGAATGAGCAGCAAGTCAAACCTAGATAGTCCCTTCAGTGTGTATATGAAGTTGGCTGCAGGTGGAACTGAACAGCGTGGATTTGTGCGTCGGCCAGAACCCCAGTGTGGATTTCAGCAGGGATTGGATGCAGTTGAGCAGCAGTGGAGAGCTGACATGCACCTTTATCACACGACTTAGCCAGACTAAGGCTGGATATAGACAGGGCCGGTGATGGATGGTCTGCAGACCTTGCCTCTCTTTCCCCGTGACACAGAGCTGCTGTAATCTGTTAAAGGAGAGACGGCAACAGCCTCCATTAACTCCTCGCAACACAACACGGCTGCATTCACTGCTGCTGACCTGCGCTCCGCACCTCCACGCTCTGGTCCATTCACACCTCCTCTCACCGGGACCAGGACACAATGGTATACAGGGGGCATGTTTGGGGTCTCATAGATGCCACGCTTGAATTATTGCTCCAAAAATGTGCTTAGCACTGGAGGATTGGATTGATGCTTTAGAGCATTTGATAATACAATACATTTGATTTTTATATCAAATGCCTTCCATCAAATGTGGCACTATTATTTAATGGTATTCAAGACATTAGAGTTATGTGTGCTGATTTTAGTTTGGTTTAGTTTAATAAATGTTTTTCTTTTTTATACAGTAGATAATAGTCAGGGCTCTTCTTTTGTCATCAAAACTCAATTTAATTAGTCTATAAAATGGCTTATATTAATGGTGAAGAGGTGAAATTCAGCGCTCGTGGAAGTATCTAAAATCTCACCGATTTTCAAATAGTTTAAAGTTAATATCCGTCTTATAGGAAAACATTATTGGGTTTTAAATCGGAATACGACTTTCCTTCGTGGAACATGGCATTGGTTTAATGCAGTGTTTCCCAACCCTGTTCCTGAAGGCACACAGACAGTACACATTTTCAACCTCTTCCTAATCAAACACACCTGAAACAACTCATCAGAAGATCAGAATAGACCCTAACCCTGAAATGAATGGGTTAGATAAGTGAGAACAGGGTTGGGAAACACTGGTTTAATGTATCCCGACAGCAGCTGACACACAGCTACATAAGATATTTTGGAGAAACATTACTAAATATTTCTTTAAAATATGAAATAGTTTGTAAAAAAATAATTGTTACTCCCGATATTACCCGTTTTCCCCATTACATGTTTCCCCAACAACAATTTATATTCCTTAGAATACAAAATGTCACCTTTAGATTATAAGGTTCTGTTTTATTTTGGCTAGAATAAAAGCAGTTTTTATTTTTTAAAGCCATTTTAGGGACAAAATTATTAACCTCTTTAAGCTATATATTTTTCCGATAGTCTACAGAACAAACCATCGCTGTACAATAACTTGCCTAATTACCCTAACCTGCCTAGTTAACCTAATTAACCTGGTTAAGCATTTAAATGTCACTTTAAGCTGTATAGAAGTGTCTTGCAAAATATCTAGTCAAATATTATGTACTGTCATCATGGCAAAGATAAATTAAATCAGTTATTAGAAACGAGTTACTAAAACTATTGTTTAGAAATGTGTTGAAAAAATCTTCAGGTGGGCTAATAATTCAAGGGGGCTAATAATTTCAAATTCAGAGCAGTACATTACCTCTCATCAAGTACATGTCTTCTTTTCTTTGATATGCACCTGATGGTAAAAGCTCTAGTAATATCGGCCCACTGGGTTTTGACTTTGTGAGAGGAACACAATAAAAGAGTTTGAAAGGAAACTGAAAGGTTAATTCCAACATACTGTTATTTTTACTCCTACATCAGTTGCATCTTTGAGACCTCGAACATAAAAACAGTAAAGTGTGTCTCAAAAGAACAAAAGGTCTCATCAATGCAGAGATGACACAAATCTCATGTCGTCCCCTCAGGATATGGCACAAAAGTGCACTGTTAGCTTTGGTTGCCACCTGCTTAAAACACTATTAACACACACTACACATTTCAGGGTCGAGTTACAGAGACGGAGACGCTGACGTCAATGCCCTGAGGGAAGATTTTTAACACTTCTTCTCTTGCACACGCCATGTGATCTTGTCTGCTTGTCTGGCGTTTGTTGCACTTTAAAATGAGGGAAATGAATTTACTGATTTGATTTACTATTTTGGAGGTCTTTATCACAGTTACAAAGAGTATGGCAACAACATCGTTTTCATACATTAAGGTTCACGGCAGGAGTAACTTTTCTTTTTTTCTTCTTCCCCCCCAACTGGGATTATGGGAAGTTGTTATGCTTAAGTAAAGACTCAAAGTGAATACAGTAGGTTATTTATTCATCCTCGCATCATTCTGACCTCATTTTTTTCCCTGTGCAACGTAAAAAAAGATGCAAGGCTTTGCTTTTCTATAAAATGGAGGCAAGTAAGTGTATTGCAAAACATCATAACCTTGACTTAAAAAAAAAAGAAATATTTATAACATATTAATAATATATACAACAGTATAGTAAATTTTAAGTGCATTCATGTGAATGATGCTGTACTGTAAACAAGTGAAATTAGGGCAGCTGGAGGACATTCAATACAAAAAAGAAGAAACAACAAAACGACTATTACTGTAGCTATCAAACATGACTTGATGCAATACACTGTTGACAAAAAATAAGACAAATATATATATATATATATATATATAAGCAGTCTGAAAATATATTTTCAGACTGCTTGCCTGTGAATGTACTGGCAATAGCAATTCTCAGCAGCTCTGCATCAAAAGTCAAGCAGCAGCAGCATAGCAGATCTATTCCGCCAAGGCCAAACACTATAACGCTGTCATATACATACTGTATTTCTTACCATACTAAATCTCTTTGAGAGAATTACTAGGCAATTCGGTTTTTCATTTACCAGTTTCTTGTATTACCAGTCTTAATAATGTAGAAAGAGAGGGTTTTTTGTATGTATATAATAAAAAGCCTGCAATAAAATGAGTAAATTAAAATAAATAAATAAATAATCTTAGTTTGTGATTACAAAAGACAACACAATAAATCTGATGGACTGTAAAAAAAATACAAAAATAATTATGATTAGACTTTTAAGCAAAATAATCCTTTTGACCATTATGGTTGACTACAGTGGGTACAGAAAGTATCCAGACCCCCTTAAAATGTTCACTCTTTGTTATATTGCAGGCATTTCAGTTCATTTTGTTTTCTCATTAATGTCCACAAAGCACCCCAAATGCTGTGAAAACACAGAGGTGTTGAAATTTTTTGCAGTTTTATTAAAAAGAAAAACTGAAATATCACCTGGTCCTAAGTATTCAGACCATTTGCTCGGTATTTAGTAGAAGCACCCTTTTGGTCTAATACAGCCATGAGTCGTTTTGGGAAAGTTTTTCACACCTGGATTTGGGGATAGATCCTCTGCTATACCTCTTTGGAGGTCCTATCCAGTTCTGTCAGGTTGGATGGTAAACGTTGGTGGACAGCCATTTTAGGTCTTGCAGAGATGCTCAATTGAGTATAAGTCAGGGCACTTGCTAGGCCATTCAAGAACAGTCACCAGTTATGAAGCCACTCCTTTGTTATTTCAGCCGTGTGCTTAGGATCATTGTCTTGTTGGAAGGTGAACTTTTGACCCAGCCTGAGGTCCTGAACACTCTGGAGAACATTTTCTTCTAGGTTATCCTTGTACTTGACAGCATTCAACTTTCCCTTGATTGCAACCACTCATCCTGTCCCTGCAACTGAAAAAAATACCCCCACAGCATGATGCTGCCACCACCATGCTTCACTGTTGGAACTGAATTGGACAAGTGCTGAGCCTGGTGTGGGTGTATATATATATATATATATATATATATATATATATATATATATATATATATATATATATATATATATATATATATATATATATATATATATATATATAGTGTCCCACCATAATGCACTGCTATGAGTGTGATATTACGTTTATATAACAGTTCGATGGTACAATCGTGTATAAAGAAAATCATACACGAAAAGTCTGAAAACCCTTTTAGGAACTACTTTCTTCCACCATTAATTTACATGTGTGGCTGACGTCAAAACAGCAGAAGCCCTTACTAATTCACCAACGTCACTTTAGAGCTAGTATTTGAATGATTCTCTAGTATAATGTCTAAAGTGATGACAAGAAACAGTATTTTTTTTAGTGTAGATATACTGTATATCTGACAAAATGAATAATTATTTCAGTCAGCAAATATTTCAGACCCCAATTGCACCTTGTCCCCTTGTAAATGGACTGACTAAATTGTATCTTAATACCACAGTGAAACAGGGCCTTGGACACTTTTTTTTGTCTGTGGAATCGACTATTCCTTTAACACATGTCTCAGCAGTAGTGTTGATAAAGCCTGTCTGATACTATTGTTCGCCTTTATTAACTTAAAAGTCCTTGGCTGGCTACAACGTGTGCGTTTGATCAATCCTCTTCGGCAGCGATCAGAGATTCGATGCCACCCCGAGATAAAGGATTGATAACCACTCATTTATATATGCAAAGCAAGACGATTTACTTCCACCCTGGGTCAACGTAATCCCCAAAGCCTATAATTGAAGTCAATCACAGCCAGCGGTGGCAGCAGGCCAGGGTTATGTTTGCTGGTTCCTGCATTCTGCGAAAGACACAAACTCAATTAGCCCAAATACAGGTCTCAATCCTGCAGGACTCGCTTTTCAGAGAAGCGCTGTCTCTTTAAGGTACGTCTGGGTTCTTAATTTAAAGCTCAAAGCAAAGGAACACAAAGGTTATTTTCATTAAGTTCCTGAAAATCTAGGATAAAGGTATTTATGCCTTCAATCTAGCGATGACCTTTTCGTAATGTCATGTTAAGCACATCTGAATGAAAGTTTTAGCAAATATGAAAAGGTCACTTTTAGTGCCAGACTTGATTTTCTTAATCAACTCGCACAATGGTAATATGATTTACTGGGAAATATCCACATCTGACTCGATTGCTTAACTTGACTGGCATGAGATATTTATTAGTCTACAGCCACTTCTGCAGATTTATTTAGTCAATTTTAGCACATCGAGCTTCTCTAGGTTGTGTTTCGTTTCGATGGCTGAAGATGAGGAAGTCAATTAGAGTGGTGGTGTTGTATGTGTTTTAAAAATCCTCAAAGGGCTCACAGCTCTTGAGTGATAATTAGTGATCTCGTACAGCGTTTGGGTGTCTGGAGTCAATCTAGAGTTGCTGCAGTTTCTTATTAGCAATAAATGTGTGAATGAAGGCAATAGACATGGCAACTAATATATAAACCGCCTGTGACAAGAAACACACGCTTTGACACAAACGCATGGATCAATACCGGCCCTGTGTTTTATGGGCCTTACAGTACAGAGACTGCATATCTGTCAGCTGACCCGTGACCTCTCGGTCAATTTTAAACACACTCATTCACGTCAATGTTTCTGGGGCCATTGACAAATATCCGCAATTTCGAGAGAGAGCATAAAGTATATTGCGGCTTTAAATTAAAGCAGTTTTAAAATGGAAAATCAATACTGCCGATTACCACTCACAATTCAATATTTTAGACGTGTGACTATGTCCGTTTGGTTTTGAAATTGACATTTTTTGTGTATACAGTATGTTTAAAATGTCCTAAAAAGGCAAAGGGTTTAATTTGAAACCAAAAAAAAATGAGTTTATTTCCGAAATTGTACAAAGAAATTGTTAACTCTTGGTTCCAGAAATGTAGCTTTTAGCGCCCTTAGTTCTACAAAGAAGACCTATTGTCAGGTCAATCATCACAATCAGTTCCAACCAATAGCCATGAGACAAGGAATACCTCATGCCACATCCCTCATCACAATTAGTTCCAACCAATAGCTAAGAGACACAAGCCGTCTATTCATTTGGTCGCAAGTACCAACCTAGACGTTCACCCACCATCCTCCTCACCACCACCAGGTTGGTCCTGTCCGGGGGGTAGGCTCCGCCCCTGCCTTTGTCCTCGGCAGTCATAACTGGATCTAAAAGCTTCCAATTCAAGCTACAGAAGGGGCCTCCTCCAAATAAATCCTATGTTTTGTTGAATGATACTTTTGTCAAATAATACTCATCATCATAATCAATATCTTAATTATCTCCCTGGTATTTCTGGTTGAACTAAAAATTCATACATTTAAATGGAGAGTCATTTTTACCAACACAGATAAAGCTTTGAAGGCAGACCTATTTTAAATGGATTTTTAAAGTTGATAATCAGTGCTTTATATATAATTTACCTTGAATTAATTTAAATTTTACTAATTTACCATAACATTATACATTTTTCAATGGGTTTTTTGCTTACTTGGCTACAGAACTTCATTTGTCTAATGACTTGCCAAAATACCCTAACTTTTACCTAATTAACTTGGTTTTGCACTTTAAGCTGAATACTAATATCAAGCTAAATATCTACACTGTAAAAAGAAATCCATAAGTTTAGGTTTTGTTTTTTTCCAGCAGCTGGGGTGCCGAAAAAAAATAAGTAAAATAATGGCCATAAAATGACAGAAATGTACTGTAAAGTAACAGATGTTAAATTACAGATATTTCCTTAATTTTATTTCTGGTAAATTTCTGTAATTTAACATTGAATATTTTACGGTGAATTTCTGTAATTTAACAGCCTTTATTTTACGTTTTGCTTTGTTTTTTTCGGCACCCCAGCTGCTGGAAAAAAAAACCTAAACTTATGGATTTTTTTTACAGTGTAGTAAAACATTACGTGCTATCATCATGGCAAAGACCAAAGAAATTAGTTGTATTTAAAATGTACTGAAAAAACAGGACTTAATTATTAACTTAATAAATATTAAAAATAAGACAATATAGAAGACACTTTTAGTATAAAAAGGTAAAAGTCAGAGATTTAATACCTCTTTTTGATGACACAATGTGCTGTTCACTTCAGAAGATTGATCTAATGATTTTAGACAAAGGGGCTGCAGAGCCAGTTGTCATTTTATAGGCAAACATCGGTCTGGTATGAATACTGGTCTGTAGGTTAATAAGTCCAAGTCTAATTTAATGCTATATAATTGGATGAATGGAAACAGTTGAGTAAATAATGAACATATAATATAGTACATTGGTCGAACTAAAAATTCATACATTTAAATGGAGAGTCATTTTTACCAACACTGATAAAGCTTTGAAGGCAGACCTTTTAAAGTTGATAATCAGTGCTTTATATATAATTTACCTTGAATTAATTTAAATTTTACTAATTTACCATAACATTATACATTTTTCAATGGGTTTTTTTGCTTACTTGGCTACAGAACTTCATTTGTCTAATGACTTGCCAAAATACCATAACTTTTACCTAATTAACTTGGTTATGCACTTTAAGCTAAATACTAATATCAAGCTAAATATCTACACTGTAAAAAGAAATCCATAAGTTTAGGTTTTTTTTTTCCAGCAGCTGGGGTGCCGAAAAAAATAAGTAAAATAATGGCCATAAAATAACAGAAATGTACTGTAAAATCACAGATGTTAAATTACATATATTTCCTTAATTTTATTTCTGGTAAATTTCTGTAATTTAACATTGAATATTTTATGGTAAATTTCTGTAATTTAACAGCCTTTATTTTACGTTTTGCTTTGTTTTTTTCGGCACCCCAGCTGCCAGAAAAAAAAAAAAACTAAACTTATGGATTTTTTTTTACAGTGTAGTAAAACATTATGTGCTATCATCATGGCAAAGACCAAAGAAATTAGTTGTATTTAAAATGTACTGAAAAAACAGGACTTAATAATTAACTTAATAAATATTAAAAATAAGACAATATAGAAGACACTTTTAGTATAAAAAGGTAAAAGTCAGAGATTTAATACCTCTTTTTGATGACACAATGTGCTGTTCACTTCCGAAGATTGATCTAATGATTTTAGACAAAGGGGCTGCAGAGCCAGTTGTCATTTTGTAGGCAAACATCGGTCTGGTATGAATACTGGTCTGTAGTTTAATAAGTCCAAGTCTAATTAAATGCAATATAATTAGATGAATGGAAACAGTTGAGTAAGTAAAATGAACATATAGTACAATAAATAATACATTTTACTAGCCTTTTTAATGAAAATGTATCAATGTTTAGAACTCACATTTAAGGGTTCTATTTTAAAGATATAAGCACAAAGTCTAAAGCGCATGGCGCAAAAGGATTAAGGACATGTCCGAATTCATTTATATTATATATTTTAAGGATGGAAAAATATGATTTGCGCCCTGTCGCATGGTCTAACAGGGTGTGCTAATTATCTTAATGAGTTGTGGATAGGCCCACACAAAATGTGCAGTCTATTTATTTACTTGGGTAAATGTGTGTAAACTTATATTTATTGAGTTTTTTTATTAATTTCAGTAATATTATTGCCTAATATGAAAATGTTCATTTAATTTATTTACAATACTATTTCTAAAGTATCATTTTATTATAGTTTAGAAGACATATTTTATAAGAGACTTGCTTTGTTCACCAAATAAATGGATCTAATTGGAATCTAAATTGATTAACATTAAAAGGAAGTTTAAAATGTACATTTTTTTTGTTTAACATATTAAGTTTTTATAGCTATTCCATATAAATCTGCAGATTTTTTTTTTTTTTTTACAATAGTCTGCGCAGAAATAGCAAAAAAATGTCCGCTGATTCTGTTTGGCCCTAGTCATGGGTGTGTTTTGAGCATAATGTGTATTAAACCAATCAGAGTATTATCTCCCATTCCCTTTAAAAGTCGTACATGCTATGTACATGGCGGACTTTGTAAGTGGAAAAACTGAATGCTTCACTAGTGAGAAAACAGTTCAACTGACCACATTGCAGAGCAAGGATAAAGAACAAGCCTAGGGCCCTGAAACTACAGAATTGAAAACAAAATATTTTATATTTTACAAAATTCTAATATCTGTCATTGTTCTAGCTTAACGGATAGATCATTCCTTGAAAACCTTCATATATGCTGTCAGCACCAGAGACAAGTTTTTCCTTTATATTGTCAGAAAGGCGAGCATGTATTTGTTCTCATGGAAAGTGTCAAGCAGGATATGAGGACAAATGGAGGGTTGGTGTGGCTATGGATTTTGGCTGAGCGCCGTGTCGCGGCGACTCGAGCTCCTCTGAGTCCCAGTGCTAGGATCAGCTTCCACATGGAGAGGACACAAAGACAGGAAGATAAAGACCTGCCTGAACAATATCAAACACCGCTGAACTGTGCAGTTTATTGTCGCTCTCAGAATTCCGCTATATGACAATCACTTCTCATCACAAGTACCATCATGCCGCTCGTTGAAATGAAACGGCGGGCATTTATTAGAGGAGTTCTATGAGCTAAAAGAGGATTACTACTGTAGAAGCCGCATGATGGATGACGCTGATGTAATTACATTTGGCATCATCTTCTTCAAGGTGAAGTGTGTCATTTCTGCACCGCTAGCGGCTCCAGACATGCAAAATATTTACATTTTCTGATGAAAATGTGAGCTGTGCTTGCCAATGCTCCTTCGCTGCAGTGCTGAGGTGATTCACAGTGTGTTGTTTCTGGTTGCTAAAGAGTTCTAAGTGGTATACAGAGCATTGATATGTGGTTGCTAAGACACTCTGACAGTTTTTTTTGATCTAACAGATTCTGAGTAGTAGTTTGTTCAGAGTTGTTTGGGTGAATTGGAATTTTGATGGATTAGTGCAACGAAAAAACAAATCACAGGAAAAAAAAAAAAAAAAAAACTACATACAGTTGAAGTCAGAATTATTAGCCCTCCTTTGATTTTTCTTTTCTTTTTTCAAAATTTCCCAAATGATGTTTAACAGAGCAAGGAAATTTTCTCAGTATGTCTGATAATATTTTTTTCATTTTCTTATTTGTTTTATTAAGGCTAGAATAAAAGCAGTTTTTAATAAAAAAAAAATAAATTTTAAGGTCAGTATTATTAACCTCTTTATTTTTCAATAGTTTACAGAACACACCACTACCATGCAATAACTTGCCTAAGTACCATAACCTGCCTAGTTAACCTAATTATCGTAGTTAAAATTCAGTAGAGATGAGTTACTAAAACTATTATGTTTAGAAATGTGTTTAAAAAAAAATCTGCTCTCCGTTAAGCAGAAATTGGGGGAAAACAGGGGGGTTTATAATTCAGGGGGGCTAATAATTTGGACTTCAACTGTAATTTTAGAGAAAGACGACAACACAGCATTGATGTTGTCCGATGCACAATGGAAGTCAAGTTGCCTTTCAGATTGTGTATGATCCCATATTCAATTGTCTTTCTCAACCTACTTGATCAATATTCAGTTTATGCATTAAAAACGAGGCAAAATGCAAGTCAGATTAAAACCAAACTACCAAAAGGAAGCCCTATGTTAACATTGTCCAGAAGTGCCGTCGACTTTAACAGTTGTTTTTTCTGTTATATGTTTTTTGTATTATTCTATGCACTGAATTATATTCCTAACTCACTAGTCTTTTAAATTAAAGGTATCTTTTTAGCATTCCTAGATATTATATATAAAAGGGAAAAAAAAGCTCATATTTAACCAAATCATGTATTTATTTATTCATTTGTTTATTAGGGGTTTTTTTGCATTACAGTTAAAGAAAAAATCTGCCATTAAAAAAAAAAACTAAGAAAAAAAAACTCACCAAAGCTGCCTTTATTTGATAGACAGATTAATAAATTAATAATTAAAGTAATTAATAAAATGAATGAATGAATTAATTAATTAATAAGTTAATGAATGAATGAAAAAAATATTGTGGCAAATTGTTGCAATTTACTTGATTTTGATTTTAAAATCTTCAAATCTAAGCTGCTTTGACACAATCTACGTTGTCCAAGCGCTGTAGAAATAAAGGTGAATTAAACTGAATTGAGTTGACAAAAACAAAATGTATTTCTGTAATGGCAAGCTGATTTTCCAGCTGCTATTAAAGTTTGTTTCTTCAAGAATCTATGCTAATATAATGGTTTTATTTGTAAGCATTGTAAGCTTATTTTTTACTTTACCTTTCAATCAATTAAGCCATAATAACATACAACAGGCCCGTAGCCATGGGGGTTGGGTCATTCGAAAGACCCACCCCTCACTGACCAAGGTCCACAATTTGTCCCATAAATGAGCTATAGGCTGTCCTATTTTGACTGCTACGTCATCATAAATAGTGAAAATAACCCATCGAAAAAGTTTTAAGACCAAGCTGAATCCTCTTTTGGCCATCACATCAGTGGGACATCAGCTGATCAGTTTTGGCCAATGCAAACAATTCTTTTTCATGAGTTTAACATCTGGATGTGCAAGAAAACAAGCAATCAGATGGATGTGAAGTCATCTTATGGTACTGTAGAAAATATTTTAAAAGTAACTTTTATTCTAAATCTGGGACCTTATTCTTGAAACAAAAAAAACAACACTTTTAATGTTTACATTTTTATTTTTAAAACAACCAAATTCTGACATTTCGTTATTCTAAATCTTTAGGAAATATTTCGGTACATTAAAAAGTTTGGATAAGATGACTACCCGACAAGCTAATCCAGCTAAAAATAGTGCTTATAATGTCACTAAATTAAATATAATATAATATAATATAATATAATATAATATAATATAATATAATATAATATAATATAATATAATATAATATAATATTACTGCAAAAAGGTCCACATTTTGAGAAAAAAGAACCACCCCTTTCACCAGGCTGGCTACGGCCCTGTATAAACTACTGTTGCATAAATTGTAATCTGGCTTAAAAAATATATAATAATAATAAATCAATTAGATTTAATATGAAATAAGTACAAGTCAACTGTATGTCTCCAAGTGGTTCTTGATCTGAAGTTTTTATGTTTATGGCACTGAAGCATTTGTTAAAAATCAAATAACCTCACCCCTCAAACCAAACTAAACAATGTCTAAACTGCCACACATCTGGACTATTGTAGTTCAACAATGTTCTTCAAATCCAAATCTTAAAAAAGGACATGTCTATAGTGCTGCTAGAGTTTTGCCTATAAAGAACCTTTGTTTTAATAGTGTAACAGTGATTTATGGTTATATTTGCACATTAAACTAAGGAAAAAATGGCACTTCACCTTCAAATATAACATTAGTGTCACCTAAAAACATTGAAGTACTAGTAAGACCCCTGTGTCGTGCTCTGTTATAAACAGATACAGACAGGCTCTCTGCGAACGCCACAATATTTCACCTCACAAATGAAACAGA
Organism: Danio aesculapii; assembly: GCF_903798145.1. Classification (NCBI taxonomy): domain Eukaryota; kingdom Metazoa; phylum Chordata; class Actinopteri; order Cypriniformes; family Danionidae; genus Danio; species Danio aesculapii. The sequence goes on along the minus strand of NC_079437.1, from coordinate 53,713,393 downwards.
TTATCTGCCAGTGCAGCCACTGCTGATAGAGACTCCTGCTGTGTACAAATCCACAGCGCGTTTCCAACTGCTACATCACAACACATTCAAATTTCTCAACCGAGACCAAAATTTAGGGTCTCCTTTCACTCTCTCTCTACAATAGCAGAGCCAATGGAATCACTGAATGTGGAAGGGAAAAGGGCAGTGCAGAATCACTGTGAAACTAGCATGTGTCTCATTCAAAAAAATAAATTAAAAAATGGCTGACGATTTTACAACATTTAGAAGACATTTAGAATCCAAAAGAAAAAATGGTAACCCTTTCGAAGTAGAGTTTCTTGCCTATTACACCAGAAGGAGAGTATAGTGCCTTGCATTTTATTTGTTCATGTTCTGTCAATCTTATTATAAGATGTTACTAAGACTCAATCTTTAAGAAAATTATCTAATTTAAATAACTTTTTTAAAATTAATTATGCTAAGTAGCGGCACGATGGCTCAGTGGTTAGTATTGTCGCCTCATAGCAAGAAGATCACTGCTTTAAGTCTGGGCTAGGCTGGGCCAATTTCTGTGTGGAGTTGGATGTTCTCCCCGTGTTCATGTGGGTTTTCTGGGGTTCTCTGGTTTCCCCCACAATCCAAAAGACCTGCTGTACAGGTGAATTGGATGGACTAAATTGGCCATAGTGTATGAGTGTGTGTGAATGAGAGAGTGTATGGGAGTTTCCCAGTAATGGGTTGCAGCTGGAAGGGCATCTGCAGCATAAAATATATGCAGGAATAGTTGGCGGTTCTATCTGCTGTGGCGACCCCTGATAAATAAGGGACTAAGCTGAAAGAAAAGGAAAGAAGGTTAATTATGCCAAGCTAGAGTAAGCTAAAAGTGACCTCACCAAAACAAGAATTGGCTAAATGGATTCTAAAATAGTCAACTGTCTAATACTAGACGATTAGTAAAATGAGTCTTTATTAAATGGAGTGTTTCTTTAAAGCCATAAATGATGCATTTATACAGATTCTTAACTGTATTATGACTCACATGAGTATTCATAAGGCAATAGGGCCAATAGTCTCTGACTGAGACATGCAATCTCAGATATGCAGTGTCAGACACAATGCACTCAACTGAGCTTACGGCATCACTGTGAGAGGTAAGGTTAGAGGCGGTTAGGTGTGCTCATTAAAAACATTGCATTCAGCTCAACTTGCATCTGCACCTGGTCTGCAGCCAGTTCCTTCTTAAAGGGGCTACTAAAAACAGTTTACAATATTTACAATATTACATTAATAATTTAGTTCTTCATTTATTTATTTAATAATAATAATTTCCAGATTATATATTAATATTAATTACCAGACATTTGTCACAAAAAATAAAATAAAATAAATAAGTCTGATCATTGAAAGAAGTCTGGATTGTTGTTTTACAGGTTAAGTTACAGGCTTTTGCAGAGAGGATTTTGTATATGTCCATATTTTAGAAAATGTTGTTGAAAACTTTATTTTGTGGATTAAAATGCTGTATATAATCAGGCAAATTATGTATGATCATATCCTTCAGTAATAAAACTTAATAAATAAATTAAAATAAATAAAAAAAAGAATAATGCTGAAGTGAATAATAATTATGGCAGTGCAAAAAAGGACATATATATCAAAAGTTATAAAATAAAAGTATTTAAAAGTTGGGACCATATAAAAATAAATGCAAATAAAAAGAAAGAAGTGATTTCTATATTTACTTTGAATTGTATTTTATTGCAGACAATACATCAGCACACTATTTAATGTATTGATCATGATTTATTTATTTATTTTAATAAACACGCTTTAATTTTGGTTCTTCAAACACATTTAAAAAAAAAAAAAGTTTGAGCAGTAAACCATTTACCACTTTGTAATGTTGCCATTCTTTTTCACAACTTTTAAAAGATGTTTAGGGACTGAAGACACCAATTGACTAAGTATTTTAGGCATAATTTTGTCCTATTCTTCCTATTTTGTGCTTCAAAATGCACCACACATTCTCTATTGGAGACAGGTTGGGACTGCATGCAGGCCAGTCAAGTACTTGTATCCTCTTTCTCCACAGCCAGGACTTTGTAATGTGTGCAGAATATGATTTTGCATTGTCTTGTTGAAATATGTGTCCCTGGAAAAGAAGGCAGCATATTGCACTCCAAACTCTCTTTGTACTTTTCCCAAGACCCTGGCTTTTGGACTTGTTGCTGATAATAGTCTGGATGATCTTTTTTTTTCTTTGATCTGGAGCACACTATGTTAATACTTTACAGTTTTCTTCATTGGTTTGGCTCATTTCTTGGAACAGAAATTACATTCTCAAAACAACATGGACAAACCTCCAAGCCACTTGGCAATTGTTCACAACAGACTTGAATTTCTCATTCATTTCATCAAATTGCAAATGTCTAAGTACAAATGATTAAGCACAGATAGCCTACATTTAGCACAATTTCCAAGTAAATAGAACTTGTTGATTGTCTAAACTGATTGTTAATTCTCAGTCTAGTAGTCGTTCTCTCCTAAATGTGTCAGCGTCATTTCATTGGATATGTCATTACAAGCACAATAGTCTGATCAATTGTAAAAATTAGTCAAGACTATAATACCATGAATACCATACAGAAGGTGAATCTTTTGAAACATTTGATTACAATTTATTACAGCAATTGACAGTCAGGTGAAACAAGAAATTGACTAGTGAAGGGGGAGTTTCACACATCTCGGATGACCAATCAAACAGTATGTTTAGTTACTTGACAGGTGCTGCCCATGACTGTGAATGCTGCCAAACGTGTATGTAAAGAGCTTGACCATGCAGGACCAGTACTATTTCTGAACATGGAGGCACCTGGCCAAGTAAACGAACAAGGGCAGCTGCCTGCTCGAGGAAGAGGAGGAGGAGTAAGTGTGCATGGTGGTGGAATAGGTGGAAGAGACCGTGGTGCACGAAGACACTGTGCTGTCTCGGATGAAATTCGGGCCACAGTTATTGACCACATCATCAACCATGACCTCACAATGGCGGAGGCAGGTCGCCGAGTGCAGCCTAATGTGCCTCGCTCTATCTCCTCCATCATCCAAACATTTCGCAGGGAAAACAAGTATGTAGTCAGTGATTGATGGAATTATATGTTGTGTAGGACAGGACACTGCACACTGTGTCCAAACTTTATCTGATTTGCGGTTGTATTTATATAATTTTGAGAAACTTTCAGAAATATGGGTCACACTTTACAATAAAGTTTGATTAGTTAATGCTAGTTAATGTTTTTACTAACATGAACTTAGGATGAACAGTACTTGTACAGGCGCGGTATTTTATAACCACAGTTAAAACATTAACCATCAATTAACTCTTTTTTTTTTTTTTACTTGCCAGAGCTGTTTTGTTCAATATATGTTCATGTTAGCAAATATAATAGGACCTTATGATAAATTATTACAAAATATATAGGCTACTGTAATTGAAATCCACAGACATAATTTTTAAAAGTGTGAGGAAATGAAAACGTAAAGGTATATGTTGGATGTTTTCTTTGCATTAGACTGAGAACAAAATAAATAAATAAATAAATAAATAAATAAATAAAAAACAAATAAAAAAAGGCCAAAACTGACAGATGCATCAAAAGTTTTTGCCTCCAGTGTATCTCACCATAACAACTGCTTGATGTTTTGCACTGAAGTTTATAATAGTGCCAACAAGCAGTGAAAAAAAGCATTAGGTACGACCTCATTATGCCAAATCACTCACTATAGCGAGACAGAAGCGCTAGCGTCTGTTTTCTTAGTACACAACACCGTCCTTATCATCAGTGATCTGTGACTCAATTAGTACAGACAGCAATCGACTGTAATGAATTAGGAACCCGTTGACCCAGGTAAGTTGGATATCAATCTGTTTCCCGATAGGAGACACGAGTCACACTTCATGCGTCAATATGGTCCCGCCATCGTATCGGTTATCAGTAATCATAAATCAATAGCGTTCTGATGCAGGTCACTCCAGGTGTTTGAACATATTGTTTTGTTTACTGAACTGAGTTTGATGGATGGTCGCAATGTTCTTTATGCACTCGAGACAAGCAGTAAATACATTACTGATGAATACAGGCAATTAATGAGCAGTAAATAACTGATTACAGTACTCCGTTCTGACCTTTCTAATATGGTTTTATATAAATAAATCTGATCATTCAGACAGCTCATGCAGACTTTGATAGGCAATTTGCAGTAGTTTATGCCACAGCGCCTCCTATGGGCAAGTTTAGTTAACTTGATCTACATATTAAAGGGGTAGTTCACCTGAAAATGAAATGTTTTCTCACCATTAACTCACTTTCAAGTGGTTTCAAAACTTTATGAGTTCCTTTTTTTTCTGTTAAACACAAAATAAGTTATTTAGAAACATTAGACGTTAAGCACATGTAACTATTGATTTGCGGAGTAGGAAACACAAATAATATGAAAGTTAATATTTACGTTTTTATAATTTTTTTCCCCAAAATATCTTATTTTGTGTTAAATAAAAGAAAGAATCTGTGAAAAGTTTTTTTTTTTTTTTTTGATAGTGAATACTCAGTATTAAAATGATGACAGAATATTTGGTTTTGGGTAAACTGCCTCTATAAGATTGCTTGATGAGAAATGCAACATAACAGGCTAACTGGTCTTTAAGACTTATAAAGTTAAAGTTAGCAGCAGACTTACCTAAAATTATAACCATAAAACGATAATGGGAAATAAAACAAGTAAGTAAATTCATTAATAAATAAAAATAAACACTGACTTATTAGGGTCACCATGGTGGAATGAACCGCCAATTACTCTGGCATATGTTTTATGCAGTGGATGCTCTTCCAGCACCGCTAAACACCCATTTACTCTCTCTTTCACACACTCATAGACAATTGCCAAATTTGTTTACTCAATTCATCTATAGTACATGTCTTTGGTCTGTGGGGGAAACCGGAGCACCTGGAGGAAACCCACACGAACACAGGATGTCAGCTAGTTGCCGAAGAATAAGTTCTCAATTCCTTTAAGTTTAACAAATAAGCACAATGTTATCACAGGTCAAAACTGATGATTTATACAGTATATACTGTACACACACACACACACACACAGGGAGACAGTGTTGGCAGACGTACGATAATTACAGTATTTGTACGATAATTTCGACCTCTGTACTATGAATAATGAGAAATCCTATAATGTACGATAATTTCAGAATTTTATGGCATTTAAAAGTAATTTCATTGTAATCTTTGGGCTTCTTATTGATCTAGCTGCATCTTTCTATCAAGGAGGAGTTAGACACGTTTTCTATATTATCTTATGCTAACCTCCTCTCAGCCAATCAATGTGGAGAATGGCTCTCTCATGGGTTAACGCTCCTGCTGCACGTGCCTGTGGTTAGGTCAGTAGTTTTCAGTTTGAGGTCGATCTTTTAAGCAATTATGTTAAAACAATTAATGCTGAAAATGAAGGTAAGAAGGACAGAGGAGTTTCCCTTGATGTTTTCATTTTACCCCATTCAAATGCGTTATGTGAACAAGTTTTTTTTTCCAAACTTAATCTCATCAAAACAAAGCATGTAAACCTTAGAGTGTGTTAAAAATTCGGAAGGGTGCACTGTTCTCAAGCCAACCAGCACTATTTTGTAGTCCATGACGGCATCCAATTTGAACAGGAAAATGACTACATCAACATCTGGCAACATGCAACATTCGATGACAGCAACACAGAGGTGGAGTTTGAACCTTCCCACTTAGGTATGCCTAGTTTTTTTTTTAACCTATTGTGGTAATTTGCATGTTTTGTCAAAACACTGTGTGTCTAGATAATATCTTTATACTCTTTGTTTGACTCATGTACGATAATTTTCCTCCAAATATGATAATTTTGAGGTTCTGGAACTATACTTTCCAATTTCCAATCTGGCAACACTGCAGGGAGAGCAACTGGAAGAAGCACAGCAGCTGGAATTGACCATCAGTCAAGCTGAAAACATTTAAAATATGAAAGGGCAGCCCAGAGTCCTGATCTAAACCTGATTGAAAAATTCTCAATTCTTTGAAACAAAGCTATGGTTAAGAAACCACTTCTGGGAGAAGATTTCAGGATCACAGTGTTAGAGACTAGAGGTGTCTGACTAGAGACTAGAGAGACTAGTAGTATAGGTGAAAATCTAATGATGTCCTTTGAGAGATATGAGACTAGTGATGTACTGTGAGAGAATAATTATGTCCTGTGAGAGAACAGTAATATACTGAGAGATACTATTGGTGTTCCATGAGACACCAGTGATGTCCTGTGAGAGACTAGTAATTAGTAACTTGTGTGAGAATCTAGTGTTGTGCTGCGAGAGATTAGTGATCAGTGGTGGGCAATAACACGTTACTAGTAATGTGTTACTGTAGCGGCATTACTTTTAACAGTAACTAATACTGTAATGCATTACTTTTTAAATATATTAACTCCATTACTGTTACAATATATTGCGTTTGTCCATTACTTGGTAAGTTAATTATTTTGGCTGCCTAGTTTAGCCTACGTCTTCCTGTCTACTGTGGCGACACATTGTGGGATTGGTGGATGCCAACCCACCACTGTAAAGAAGACGCATCGTGTGCGAGGTGCCAGACTGGACAAAAGTAAAGTGAAAGACCGGGGGCACGTGAGAGAGGCCAAGTGTGAGCGTGCAAGAAACCGAGACTATTAACCTTACTATTGTCAATTACTATTATTAATACTACTTCTAGTTTTGTTGTTTCATATAAATGAGCAGTCATTTGTTGTCTGTGTAACAAAATTGATTAGTTTAGAAGACACAGTGACACATTTCTGTTATATTTCAGAACACATTATTTAAATGTATAGTGTTGTATTGCTTAGAAAAAATGCAGTGATTTATATTTTTCAATGTTTTACATGTTTTTATAGCTGTATACAACAGCAGATTTTGCACTATGAATATACAGAGCTTACTTTCTACACTCTAAAAACAAATGTGTTGAAAACAACACAACATGTGTTATTTTCAACACATGTTCTGAGTGTGCTCAGGGACAACACATGTTGAGTTAAGTTTCACACACAAAATGTGTCATAAAATGTAACACATTAATGTGCAGCATAAGTTGACACACAGATGTGTTATTTTTGTATGTATCTAACACAACTATGTGTTACTATTTAGTTTTTATAATTTTAAATGTAAAAAATATTATAAATGCTAAATCAATATACAAAATCTCACAGGAAACATTAAACACTGTTCACATACTGTTTATTTTTTCTCCTTTAACATGGAATTAATGCATTCAAATGTTTTATAGCATTTCATTGTAAAAACAATTAGCTGTACATAATATAAAAACTCACTTTAAAAAGCATTAATTAAATTGAACTCATATCTGTTACGTACGCCAAATAAAATGTCAAATATGTATGAAACAGTTCCCAACATATAAATTTTCAAAATTATTCTATAGTGAAAGAAATAACCATAGCACACTGTTTTTTGTATTCACCTACATGTAAGGTGTTTGTATTAACAAAATAAATCATTGTAAAATCTAGTCAAAACACTTCAAACGTTTAGGTAACCCTTTATAGTAACAACATGCTATAAATCATTTATTAAGCATTAGCAAATAGTTAATTCACTATTTGTTAAGCATTAACTCTACATTATAAGACATTAGTAAGCGGTTAATTAATGAATTAACTATTTCCTAATGCTTAATAAATGATTTATAGTGTGTAGTTATTATAAAGTGTTACCGAAGTTTCAACCACTAACATGTTTAAAACAAAATTTAGTATTTAGGAGTTACATACTGCTGATCACAAAATGACACAATGTCTAGAGGTCTGTAATCTATTAAGTCCCCAGGCAGCAAAGCCATGTCAAAATCCTTTGTTCGGATGACAAAGAAGGAAAAAGATGTTCATCAAAATACTTTACTCTTAAAACTCTCAGAAACATATGGACATTATCCTCAAAATTACTTATTCTGCTTTTATCAATTTGATTGGATATATCCAAGTTCTCTGTGTGTCCTGACTCTATAGAAGGGCATGAATTCATTTTAAAGTGATCTCTGTTCAGATGTTTTAAAAAGGAATTGTAATTAACCATTTTGACTAAAAAATAGTTAGGTTGTGACTATCATAGAGTACATGCACTTCCCTTAAATGCCAAATTAACCCCTTTGTTTCAACACAATCATTTTAAAGACACTTTGGACAGGTGTACATGCTTATTTCAATTAGGTACGAGACTGCACCTTAGCAATCAATTCCATGAACTTTGATCGTTTGCAAGACAAAGACAGGTCATATATATATATATATACACTCAAAAAAATTAAAACAGAAGACAGTTGGCATGGATACTGAAGAGTGCACAGCCAGAAGAATTTGAAAAGTCTGTCACAGCACAGGTCAGGCTTTCAACATCAAGTGGAAGAGCAAAAGAGTCATTCTTTGCCACAATTACGTACTGGGATCATGTCCTATAGAACCGATGGAAAACAACTGCGGCTGAGCTGACTTCACGGTCCCTTTCATGGATTTAGCGAGCAAAGATGTAACGTTAGTACCAGCCTTCAGGAATGAAACAATGAAAAGCATTAGAAAATGTTGCTGCATTAGAAACAATTTTATTTATCACAAGCTAACACAATAAAAAAATATACCGGAACTTGTACCAACAGGTAGGACACAGCAGAAGTCACACAGCATTTACTCCCAGCTACACTTCTCACAGATGCAGTGGGTGGAAGAAGATGAATAAGGATCTTCAACATAGTGTAACACAGCTCATCTTGAAGTGAAGATACAGGTCACATGCAAAAGAAGAATTTAAACAATTTATTTGAAATTAATACTTTACCTTGAATAGAATATTAATATTCACATTAAGTTTTCTCTTTTAAACTATGTTTAGAAAAGTGTGCACATACAACAGACATTTTGGCTGAAACTCACACCATCATGCTGATTGTCAGCCTTCTCCAGTAAGTGTCTGATGTCATTTTTCCTCTCCAAGGATGCTATTTTCTTGAGTTTTGGAATTATCGTCCCGTCCCATTTCCGGATTCAATGTCCATCTTCAAAGAAAGGAAGAAAGAAATTAGAAAATAAGAAATATTAATATTACAATTATGAAATAAATGTTTGTGTAAAGTTATGTCTTAGTTGAGCATGTCTATTACCAAAGCTGGCATGTCAAGAAATCCTCTTTATCAGAGTCAACCACTCACTTGGTACAGTTTCATCTGGACTTGGTAAAGAAGGTTGCGGTGTACAATGACGATGTTTCAAACTGTACACCCGCTGGCTCTGTTGAAGCTTTCATCTGATGTTACGTAATCTCATTTCAATAAATCCACTGTGTGATGGCCCAGCAAAAAATGCTCCTGACATTAGTAATGCAAAAACAGAACTAATTAAAGTCAAGTATAGATGAGCAACTTATATACACATTCCTAATAAATTCAGTTTATAATGTAAAACCATTCTTACATGTCCCTCGTTTTCACCAAAGGGCACCTGAATCCTTAACGAGGGGAACAATGACACAATCTCTTTTGGTAGTGCCAGTTTTTCTGTACCAAATTGGATAGCTAAAAAAGTTAAAAAATAAAATAGTTGCATAAATTGCTCTTACACAAACATTGACAAACATAATAAAACTGACTAAACAGTGGTACTTTGGAATTGATTGGGATAAATTGATTGTTAAATGTATTTATTTAAAATATTTTAAAAAAATATTATTTTAATATATAACTTATTTAAATAAATGTAATTTAATTTGAAAATAAATTTACCTTACGTGAAATAATTAAACCACATACTCACAATGCATGTTTCTCTACAAGGTCACTGACAGCAACTATAACAAGAATCTTTCATGAGAAAATGGACAGCGTCTTTGTCTCTTCATGTTCTCTCAGGATTGTAGAGGCTTTTTCTTCAAGCAGCGTCAGCAAACTAGTTGTGGTGCCAGTCTGAGTTGAATCTGTTAAAGGACACTAAGAAATGCCAAAAACGTTTTATTTATTTAAATGTTTACTTTTATCTATAGTAATATAAAGGGAGAAAGATATTAATGTTTTACCTGTAATGAGTGCACACTTTCTAATGAGTCGGGGGTGTTGCTTGCAATATAATTTATTTGAAATTTGTCAAGCTCCTGTACTCCTGCATTTACATCAGTGTCAATGAACTCTTGAAAATCTGTGTCAAATTTCAATATTCAATCAAGAGATAGTCGAGACAGTTCAGGTTTGACTGAGGATAGTTTTCTCCATATTTCCTTTCCGTCTATGAAGACAGTTGCAAGAACTCGGTGTAAAACTGTTAGAGGGACTGTAATTTGTTCCTCGACTTCCATCATCTAAGTAAAAGAGAAAGAAATCCATATATACACAGCACAATGAGAAAACACACACAAGTAACTGTGTATGACAATAAAAAGTACATTTTAAATAGTATGTGACTAGCTGGGCAGCACAAAATGGCGCGCAATGTTGATTTCATTAAAGATATTCATATTTAAGACATTGTTTATGAATTTGCTCACTCCGCGGCGCCATTTGGTGTTTGTACAAAGCGCCTAACTAACGTTATGACAAAGGATTCTTGTTTAAATTCCTGCCGCAAAGCGTCATCTTAGGCTTTTTATTAAATAACATTATGATACTAACGTAAATGTATAAATTGTGTCCGGTAACATTACCTCACGTGTCAGAGACGCGGAAGCTTTAAAGTGACGCGGAGCCGGTGATTTTAAAGTAACGGTAACTCTCATAACGTACCAAAATGCAATACATATTTAGCGTAAGTCTTTCGCCGTATATGTAACTTATTAACAATTCTGCCAAGTGCCAAAGCAGCTTTACAAAAGACGCGCCAGAAGCGTTAGCTTGCACGGCTAAAGTTGATGTTGCATGACAGAGAGTTGCCAAGTCACCCGTGTTTTTGGAGTACGAAACATGGAGACATAATAAAAGTAACAAAAATAACTTCTTGGCCAACTAACACAAAACATTCTCGCGCAGACTGGAAACAATATTTACTATCGTAGACGAATTGTAATTAATTTCACTCACCTGAGGCAGAGAGGTGCATTATCCGACAGAGGTCTGGGAGAGCGACGGTTGAAAAACAACGTCACTGCGCATGCGCGTGTAGAAATTCCACAGCATAAATCCCGAAATACAGAATTTTCAACCACATTCTCACAATTGCTTATTTTATATTACCATCATGATAAATAAACTACATAAACACATAACACAGTGCCATTTGACTACGACCAAAAATGCACTGTATTCCAACATACTGTTTAAATGTGTTTAACACAGTCATTGTGTAAACAGTTAACCACAATATTAACACACAATGTGTCTGTAGTAACACAAAATGTGTTACGATCTGTTTAACACATATTTTGTGTAAATTTTTAACACATCATTTTTAAGAGTGTATAAGTTGCTGGCATACCATGTGTAATTTGTTGTTAGTTTGAAAGTTACTCATAGATTTTATTTTTAAAGTGTTGTGTTTTTGTTTTGTTTAAAATGTATAAAATGTATGGTTGTCTACAATAGCAGTTTTTTGGTGCTGAGTTTCACCAAATTGATTCTGAATGATTATTCAGATTACTTTCATTTCGAGAGTTATATGATATGCTTGGCTTTAATAGCAGGTTTGGCATGCTGTCTCGAGAGAGAACCCTAAGCTCGGAGATAATTGAGCCTAGGGCTCCCACCTGGTCAATAAGCATATAAAGGGGGTCCGAGATCAGGTAGGTCTCGAAAGCTCCCCTTAGTAAAGGGACGAAAAAGAGGAATTGGGGTGGAAGGGAGGATTCTTCCAAAACAAAGATAAGGCAGTAGGGTAAATATCTGTCAATTTATTGTAAACTTGGATTAATCTGATTGGATTATCACTGATTACTGATGAGAACTGTTTTGAGAAAACTGAAATTGTGTGGTGGACGTTGGTCACGGTAACTTTTATTTCCTGGTTTTGTTCCGGGAATTATTCATTTACAAATTAAGCACTGGTTGCAAACTATTTATATTGGCTGAGTTAAAAAAAACTAATTAAAGGGTACGTAGGTTAAATCTTTTTCCAGATTTAAGATAAGTCTTTTGTGTCCCCAGAATCTGTCTGTAAAGTTTAAGCTCAAAACAACCATCAGAGTATTTGTCATAGCTTTAACTTTGTAAGGCTAGTCCTCCCCGCCCACCGTTCCCACGTGTCTGTCAGCAACATGCCTCGATCGCCGCCCTCGGCTGCCTCAGAAAGCAGATCTCACGTCGCATTTGTGAGAAAAACTACTGTAAGAACTTTACCAATGAGTATTTGATGCATGAGTTGCAACCATCAGTCGCACACAATGTCGTTACAAAGTTCACGTGCACACACAGCGAGGACACGCACACACACACATAGCGCAGACACCCTAACACACAGAAAGAGAGAGAGAGAGAGAGAGAGAGAGAGAGAGAGAGAGAGAGAGAGACAGAGACAGCGCGCGCGTTTAACTTCGCACTCTGTTTGCACGCATATGTGACAGGATACAGGTTAATCCTCACTGCTGTATGGATATCTGTTATGTTAATGAACAAAATAAATCTGATTTAACGTCCACAAACCGGGACTGAAGCGTCTTCCTTTATAATTGTTCTGACACGCGGCTGTGCTGATGAAGTAAAGCTAAGCTAAATCGCTATAATTCATTACACACATGCGCTAATTTAAAACATTTTAAACTTGTAAAACTTACTCTTGATCACATTTGATGATGATTGATGATCCTAGTGAATTGAACAGACCTTTTATTCCCGGTTGCTTTGCGCATGTCTGGTCTTGTTGATATGATTATACACGTGATTACCGGCACATGTTAATACGCACAGCTGTCAATCAATTCGGTGGGTGGGGGGATCGCATTGCTTCGTCAAGTTGCGGTTGATCTGAAAACCGCTCCAATTGGTCCACCGTTTTTATTTTGTTAAATTTGAAAAAAAGGACTGGGTGTGTTTCTATCACCCCAATATGACGGTCTATACACTATATCTACACACATGTCTGTGCAAACAGCTTGAAAAGTAGATTTTTTTACCATAGGTGCCCTTTAAGTTTGTTAAAGGGCAGCCCATATAAATTAAACTCAGCCCATATAAATAGTTTGCAGCCACTTACCTTAAACAAATTAAGCAAATCTAATTAATGTTTTTTTTTCAGTGCCTACTTTAGCCACAATTAAAATCATATTTGAAAGCTGAAGATAATATTGTTTCTGGAAAAAAAAGCAAAAAAAAAAGTTCATAAATCATTCTCTATGTTCGGTCTTTATTGTACATGAGAGAAGCAGTTGTTTCGTGTCATCCATCTTTCATAACTCAACTGTTGACAAACATGACTCACTCACTCTACACAACAGCCATAATAAGCAAACTGATCCATACAAACAGAAAGCAGGAGAGCTGATGATGTGCTCGATTTGATCATAAAACTGCTGGATGATGATTCACTAAGATTGTTATGATTTATTTCTTGTTTTGTATAGGATCAAGCGAATTTGTATGTCAGTGGGGAAAAAAAAGGTAATTTTGCTGCAAATGTATTCATCCAGATTTATGTGTGCCAACACGCAAGCGGTAAGCAGCGATAAAGAAATAGCTGCGAGACATCCTGGGAATCTTGATATTCGGTCCTGCTTTGGAGATGTTTTCTCTCTTGTCAGACGAAAGCCGGAGAGTTTTATGGAAATGAGCCCATCTGCCACAGGGGGGTCGACAGTGCATGAAGAACCACATACAGTCAATCTCTATTTGCGATTCATCACCTTTTTTCCCCCATCTTTTCTGTTTTTAAGTTCCAATCTCACATTTCTTCAGTCCTGTCTTTCATCTCTTTGGAAGATGAGATAATTCACATTTCGTCTTCGGATTCATTCTGCTCTGACGTAGCCCTTGGTTATCGGTTCACCTCACGACGGGCTCTTCTAAAATGACTCACCAGAGCCCTCACTTTGACAAGATCAAGGCGAAGGGCTTTTTTTCCTCTCCAAAACAACCCCCTCTGCTGTTTAAGTCGCTGTCCGCAGACACATTTGATTTCGTCGAACACAAGAAGCAAAGGGGCTCTTTCACCCTGCTGACATCATAAATCTGGGCTACTTTGAGAAGTGTGACGGCCATGTTTGAGCAATCTCATTCCTCAGCTGTGCCGGGGCGAGACGGATCTCCCAGAGTGTGAGATACGGAGGGAGAGGACAGTCGGGCAAACATTTCTGCTCCGCTACTGCCCTCTGCTGCACCACAGGGAGTCAAACACTCTAGACCGGCTGTTTTTACAGTGCTCAGTATATATAAGTACACCCCTCACAAATCTATCTTTTGAATTCATATTTTTAATAGGAAGCTATGCAATATTATATTTGTGCATATACATTAGATTAGTCAGTACTGAAGCCAAATCTGGAGTTTATCTAACAAAATAAGTTATGGTAACGGTCCAAAAACTAGTACATGTTATGGAAAAATAGTAAATACAAATTTAACAAAGAGGAAAAATCAAGAGAAGCAAAAAAAATAATAATAATTAAATTTTTTTTTACATTTTGTAGGTTGTAATATATATATATTTTGCAACATTTAGCTTGAATTTAATGGTATTATCTTTCAGTTTATAAATATGTTTAGTGACTTAAATACTATTTTAATAAGTATATCCATTTAATAAATATGTTGGTTGTGTAAAAGGAATTGTGTACTCAATTATGCTGAGCACTGCATCACACTTGTGAAACACTAAGCAACTATTAATGAAGTAAAGGGTTAGTTCACACAAACTTGATGTACTTGACTTTTTCCAAACCGTTTTTTTTCTTCTGTTGAACAAAATAGAAGTTATACCTTATTTGTTTTTACTATGGATGTCAATGGTTACAAGTTTACAAGATTATAAATAATAATAATAAATTTTAAAAAATAATAATAATAATAATTGTATTTTGTGATCAACAGAAGAAAAAAAACTTAATCTGGTTTGGTACAAATGAAGGGAAAGTAAATAATGATGAACTTTTTTAATGGTTGGGTAAGCTATGCCTTTAAATGCAAATATGAAGGTTTGCTGTCAATTTACTCATCCACAGAATATATAAGAGGTGCCTGTGAGTGACCATGTTTCTTTCAGTTAAAAGATTTGTAGTAGGGCTAGGTGATAAAATCGGTATCGATATTTATTGACTGCACACCATTGTCAATATCGATAATAAAAATAGTTTGGTATGTAGTTTTAGCATGAATTGTAGTTTGTCATTTCCAATGGAGGCGCACATGGGTGGGAGTGACGTGTACATGGTGTGCAAGCGACGTGCATGTAAAGCTCATGCATTTTCCAGATACACCTAGTTGAAAAATTTCTGAATACTCCAAGTGCTAGAACTATCCAATCTGCTTCACACTTTGTATGAAATACTGTAGACACATTTCTGTAATGACGGCGGACTAATCACCTCAGACACCTCAACACAAAGCACGCGCTCGCGCTTGTCACTTCAGGTCAGAATAACAACACACATGAAAATAAGCATGAGTAGATTGTAAATAAAAAAGGAGGTAAGGATGTCGCTAGAGTGGCTTTTTGGTTTCTTTTCTTGTGCCACTAGGATCCCATCTGAAAGAGTTTTTAGCATAGGGGTAATATAGTCATCCAACTTCACGATTTGTAATGTTGCAATACGTATTTGAAATATGATGGTTTGTTTTTTAACTTGAAAGCTCAGATTTAACGATCATAATTTGTTTTGTTTACAGAGTTTGAGGTGTGCTGTATCATTATTATTGACATGTTACTGATGTTGATCTATCTTCACCATTGCACACACTTTGTAACATTTTATTTATCGAGTTTAAGAGTCTCTTTGACACTTATGATTATTTTATTATAAAGAGATGAGATATTTTGTAGAAATATTTTTGTATTTCACTATTAAACCTTAAGAAAACCTTATTAAATCTGCCATAGTAATGTTGGTAAATTAAAATAACAGTGGTCAAAAAAATACTAATGTTCCTAAATGTATTGTTAAAAATATTGAATAATTATCATCGAATGAAATGAAACTTGATATTGTGATATATATATATATATATATATACACTTTTTTATATTATTTATTTTTTATTATTATTATAATTTTATTTAATTATTTTTTTTGCAATATCGCCCAGCCCTATTTTGTAGATAAAGCTCTGGTTCTAGGTGATTCATGACCTATTAAATAAATAGTAAAGTAAATCATGTTTAATTTGTTGATGAACTACACTGTAAAAAGTGAACAGTTACTTAAAGTGAGTAAACCAACTGCCTTAAAAGCAACGATTTGACTTTACTTAAAAAAATAAAGTGCATAGTAAAAACCAAAAAATTACTGCCTTAAATTCTTAAATTTAATGAATGAAGCACTTGAAGCACATTGTGGCAATGTCTGTGAAATGTCCTATATAAACCAACTTTTACATACCTTCATCCAAAACTTTTAACTTACACATTATTTCCTCACCCTCGACTTTTTAGAAACATATAACCATCCACCTCCATAGCAGGAAAAACAAATTCTATGGAAGTAAATTATTGTCAGTTTTCAATATTTTTCAAAATTTCTTATTTTGTGTTTAACAGAAGAAAGAGACTCCAATAGGACTCAAACAAGTGAAGGGAGAGTAAATGATGCCAAATGTTCTGTTTTGTTTTACTTGTATGCTATTTGACAAAATAATAGTTCACCTAAGAAAAAAAGCATGTTGTTTCATGTTGCATACACATAAAAAATTGCTGCATTTTCCCACAATGCAAACAATTTAATGAAATGCGCTGCATTTTCTCCCAACACAAAAAGAACGGAACACAACTGGAATGATTTACCCCGCTGTTGGTCAGTAAAGTTGTAGGTAATCTTTGAAGTGAAGTTTCACAAACTAAATTTAAGAGGAGCTAGTGATATGATCGACTACCGCTGATCCTTATTGCTAATCATTAGCTAGCCTATTAGACCATTCTAAAACTACTCTAAATATCCTGGCTAAACTTCATTCCCTATCTTCGATTTTGGAAAACTTCTCCCTCTATCCTTCCCTTCTCCCTCCTCCTCATTCTATGATCGGGTGACACCACGGCTTAGTGTAATAGTTCAAGTTCTAATTGAGCCAGTCGACACTCTCTGCATGGAGTTTGCATGTTCTTCCCATGTTCGCCTTTTCCCTGGGTCCTCCGGTTTCCTCCCACAGTCTAAAAACATGTACATAAGCGAATTGTAATAACAAGCACTTAACGCAGACATACTGAATCAACCAGAACCATCATATTAGCCAAAGTATAAACAGGGGGCTCTCGAGAAATACCTGATCTCGTATCCCTCCTAATGCTCATTGACCAGGTTGGAACCTTGGGCTCATCTATCTCCGAGCTCAGGGTTCTCTCCCGGGAGATTAAGCCACACCTGCTATTATAGTCGAGCATTATCTAAGTGTGAACTCTTGAAAGGTGAGTTTTTTGTTTGTTTATTTTAACATCCAGATATCCTGTGTCTTTAGTATTTACTAGCCTAAATAACCATAACCTAAATAGCTGGGTTCATCACGCTTCAAGGTCTCCTTTTCCGTTGTGTTGTGAGAAAATGCAGTGCATTTGCGCTGTAAGGATTTGCAGCATGCTGGCGTTTTTGTAATTGCAGTTGTTTTCTTAAATTTCAGCACATTAAGCTCTTTTGGCCACCGTAGAATAACCTTGCTGCTCCCTTTCATATAAAAGTAAAAAACCTGTCACTGGAGTGGAAAATTAATATCTAAAAAGCACAAATATGTATCCTAGTACTCAAGTGTAACTTCAAGGTACAAATGTGCACCTGTAACGTACAAAAGTCTAAAAGTTTCTGCCCTGATGACAGGTTGTGTACCTTTATTTTCTGAGAGTGACACCAAACATTTGAATGATGGTTTGAAGTGACATGGAATAAATATATACATGTTATTCTTCATGCAATGTTTCTTCAAATAATATAATACTTTCTGTTTACGTTTTCTGTTCTGTTTGCTATTGTGTTGATAGTGTGTTTGAGGAATTTTAGTGTGGAAATAATTTTTTTATTTACTATGTACAGTTGAAGTCAGAATTATTAGCCCTGCTAAATTAGTAGCCCCCTCGTTTATTTTTTACCCACTTTCTGTTTAACGGAGAGATTTTTTCCACACATTTTTAAACATAATAGTTTTAATAACTCATTTCTAATAACTGATTTATTTTATCTTTGCCATGATGACAGTAAATAATATTTGACTAGATATTTTTCAAGACTCTTCTATCTTAAAGTGACATTTAAAGGCTTAACTAGGTTAATTGGGTTAACTAGGCAGGTTAGGGTAATTAGGCAAGTTATTGTATAATGATGGTTTGTTCTTTTAGACCTTCGAAAAAATATATCTTAAAAGGGCTAATAATTTTGTCCTTAAAATGGTTTTAAAAAATTAAAAACTGCTTTTATGCTAGCTGAAATAAAACAAATAAGACTTTCTCCAGAAGAAAAAAATATTATCAGACATACTGTGAAAATTTCCTTGCTCTGTTAAACATAATTTGGGAGATATTTAAAAAAGAAAAGAAAACGGTGGCTTATCCATTTCTCGGTGAATATACAGTAGGCAATGTATTTTGGTGAATTTAAACAAAACAGATTTATTAAACAGATATATGTATTAAAATAATATTTTATTTACCAAACATACTTAGAAATTGAAGATAATACAATTAAATTCAAGCAAAAATTGCAAATAAATAAATAAACAAATAAATAAAATTACAACCTAATTATTATTGCAACCTACAACCTAATAATTTTTCATTTTTTTTTTACTTCTCTGTCTTTTTTAAATTTATATTTTTTATTTTTCCATAGCATATACATTTGGGTGTACTAGTTTTTGGACCCTTATTGTATGTTAGATTAGATTTTAGAAGTAGTTAGATTTGACTTCAGTACTCTTTTAAATGTTAATGTTATTGTATTGGTTGTTTTGAATGCTCTGGAAATAGATGAATTAAATGTGTCAATTCAAATCATGTCAAATCAAACAGAGCTCCAGCCAAATTTACATAAGTCCAGTCTAAACACACCATAAAACCACTTATGTCCTCCACAACAAAATACTAAACAATTGCCATGATGACACATTTTTGGCTCAACAGTTGATTTTAATGAGCGCTGAAACACCAAGAAACATTTTTCATGAGCGCTAAAGGCAGCCAATTACACGTAATAGATTAAATCTAGGTGTACCGGTGAAACTGTGCAGCAGACAACAGCACGAAGAGAACAAAGAGTAAACAGAATAACCTCTGTTTGTCTCATTTACAGTGTCAGACTTTAATTCATCCACGGCGTGTACAGAAAGCAGGAACACGTTCACTAATGGAGCAGATAAGAGAACACTGATGCTGTGTCTGCTGTGGTTTACCACAATAACACCTTCCGACTCATACTGCATTTTAACTCACAGAGCTCTACAAATGACATTAGTGCTTTCCTCAAGTCTTCTCTGAGTCTGAAGAGAAATGCAACATAAATTTCCAATTTATATTCTGTCTATCTGCAAAACCGAAGTGGCAAACTGCAGTGTCAGTACAAGGAAATGGAAGTAAGAATGAAGGGAGATGCATTTTGAAATCAGATCAGATGCTTTGTTTTACAAGTGGCTTATTTTCTTAATGGATGTGAGAGCAGTGAAACAATGATGACATTCAAGCTGTGTGTTTATAGACATGCTGAGTGTTTATGAAGAAAAACAAAAAAGAAAAGAAATTACATTAAATAAAACGAAATAGAAATAAAAAGCAAATGAAATGAAAAAGTAAATTAATGTAAAATAAAATGAAAAGGAAAAGCAAATTCAATGAAAAAGAAAAGAAATTAAAGCACATGAAAGAAAAATAAAGAGAAAAGAAAATGAATGAGAATGAAATGGAAATGAAATAACATGAAAAAGAAAGTAAAAGGGAAAAAAAGAACAGAAAAAGAAAGAAAATAAACTTAGATTTGGATATGGTGTGACTAAATCTTCCCAGATCACATATTAAATATATTTAAACATACACATATTTAAAAACAACAGATTTAATAGGCAATACATCTAATAGATAAAATATTTATAGGAAGAAAATAAAAAAGTGAAAGCACTTAAATGATGATTACATAAAAAGTATTTTGACATGAATCAGAATCACAAAGAAGGATCGCATAATGGCATTTTCTGAGTGATCAATTTATCACATAATGTAAAAGTGATAAACTATTTTAAATAACATTCATGGTGGGACATATATATGGAGGAAAATATACAGTTGAAGTCAGATTTATTAGCCCTCCTGAATTAATAGCCCCCTTTTTTTTTCAACTTCTGTTTAACGGAGAGAAGATTTTTTCAACACATTTCTAAACAAAATAGTTTTAGTAACTCATTTCTAATAACTGATTTATTTTATCTTTGACATGACAGTAAATAATATTTGACTGCATATTTTTCAAGACACATAGTGTCTATACAGCTACACAGCTTAAAGTGACATTTAAAGGCTTAACTAGCTTAATTAGGTTAACTAGACAGGTTATGGTAATTAAGCAAGTTATTGTATAATGATGGTTTGTTCTGTAGAATAACGGAAAAAAAATTGTTTAAAGGGGTTAATAATTTTGACCTTAAAATTGTGTTTAAAACTGCTTTTATTCTAGCCGAAATAAAAAAAAAAAATAAGACTTTCTCCAGAATAAAAAAATATTATCAGACATACTGTGAAAATTGCCTTGCCTTGAAAATTATCATAGATTAATTGGAAAACTAGATTATTGGGTAATAATAATTTCTACCAAAACAATAATAAGTATTATTATACTTACCATAGTGTAACTTTCTCTTCTTAAATCCATCCGATTCCACTATAACTGCTGTCGCAGTCACACAATGAATACAAGGATGGTTCTCTTTTCATCAATTTATTCAAACACAAGTGGATTAATCAACAGGAGAAGCAGGCAAGTGTTAGTCTTTGCAGATGAGCAGATGGAAATGATGCTCACAGTGTAAACTAGGATCTTCATTCAAGCATAGAGCATAAAGTCACTTCACTAATGATAGCTTGTGCATCAACAGGTTTAGGAGAAACGTCCACAGGAGAAGGGAATCATCCATGGAAGATGGCGAGTCAGAGAGCAGGTAAGTTGATCTGACATCGATTCCAGCCACTGAATGACTGGAATCGAGGAGGCTTTATGGGGAATGGGGATTGCTGGTGCAGGTGTGTCCAATTAGTATTCAGGTGAGAGTGGTCAGGGGTGATGAGAGATGGCAGGAGATGGAGAGCAATGATTGGTGCTGTGGGAACATGATCAGGAGGGAGAATGGTGATTGGAGCAACGAGCCGGGGATGTGACAAATATGTAAATTAAAAAAAACGTGATAATAAATAATTGAACATTTGTGATAATTGAACTAAAGCTGAAATGAAAGAGATAAGAAATGTTGACTTGGCAACTAACTGAAATAGGTTTAAGTTGAAACATTACATTTACTAGCTGGAAATAATGTACAAAACAATAAGTAGAACATATTAAAAAGTCTAAACATTAAAATAAAAAAACAGCTATAGCACAATTCCTAAAACTGGAACTGGAACAAACTAAACAACAACATAAAAACATAAAATCAGCAAAACAAACAACAACATAAAAAGCACAACCCAATCCCAATATTTTAACTAAAATCAAGATAAAGATGTAGAAAAATATGTAAAAATATATTTAAAATATCCATATACAACACATTATCTTAACCCCCTGGAGCTGGAAAAAACAAGACTTTTGTTGTTGTTGTTGTTGTTGTTGTTTTCAGTTTCTTAAAAAAAAATAAGAAGGCTAATGTCTGATGACACTTACTTAGCATAAACTGTGCTACAAAAAATACACAAGCAGCATGTCTGTATGAAGTTGCATTTTTGAGAAAAAATAGGGATACGAATGGGATAGTTTACTTTTTAAATATAATTACAATCACTGGTATTGTTCACATTATATAACAACTGCTAAATGTAAGCAAATATGTTCAAAATACAGTAAATAACTAACTAATAAAAACAAACTAACAAAATAACAAATCAATAAATACATAAAATTGAAAAAAGCATTAAGCTCACAATGGACTCTTCCACAAAACACTCGCACAAATACAAACACGACGTATTTGCGGCCCACACAGGTGGCACGTTCTGCCGTCTGCAAGTCTCAATCTGCCAGAAAGAGATAAGTACTTTTCTTTACTCCAAATCAATTTCCCTGCGATAACGCAATTTTTCTTCCCTCCCAAACTCTGATGGAAACCATGCCGAAGAATCAATCCTAAACTGGAACAAATGCAGTCAGTTCATGGGAAACGCTTCCTATTTGTTCCCAGCTGGTCAATACGCATTTGAAGCGCAGCCGAAAGCACTTTAATGAAAGCGTGCTGGCTTGTTTACCAAAGGAGACAGAGACATCATTTCAGGCTCCATGTTTCTGGCCAGTGCGTCATGCCATGAGGACTATGAAGCCAATCTAGCAATGTATTCCAGCATCATTTCCACAGCTGTTGAGCATCTAAATGCTGGCACAGGTAGGGAGGAGTATCATGCCAGTTTCCACCACTGCGCTGTGCTCATATTACCATACACTTAACTAAGTGTATACCGCTCTGGAAATACAGGTGTAGCTTATTGTTTTAAAGTCAATGTGAAATCACAGTTTAAGTGGTTTACCTGTTTGGAGTATGATATTTGTGCATTTGTCATTGTTTTTCTAAAAGAAAAAAAAGTTTTGTTTTACTGAATTTCCTGTTGACTCAGAAAATGTCACAGAGTGAAAGTAAAATGAAACAGGTCTCAAACTGGATTTCAACAAATAATGGTGCGTAAATATTTGTACAAAGGGATGCAAAGGAATACTTCACAGAAAAAGAAGATGTGCCCATCCTTTACCTATTTCAAATGGCTTATAGACATTTTTAACACTATTTCTGGTAATGTTTTTAGTTTGGCTAAAATTATTTGATGAATGTAATGTGTATTTATATAGCGCATGTGTATTTATATGTATTTTGTATGGCCATACACCCAAAGTACTTCATAATCACGAGGGGGGGGGGTCTTTCCACACCCCCACCAGTGGGCAGCATCCACTTAGATGATGCAACTGCAGCCATAGGACAAAGGCCCCATTGCGCTCACCACACACCAGCTAGTGGTGGAGTGGAGAGACAGTGAGAGATATGAGGATGATTGGGAGGCCATAATGTGTAAGGGGCCGATCCAGGGTATTTGGCCAGGAAACCAGGGTTACACCCCTACTCTTTACGAAAAGTGCCATGGGATTTTTAATGACCACCGAGAGTCAAAATATGGTGCTCACTGACAGTATGGTTTTCCTTTCACTATAGAGAATTGGGACGTACACAGATCGCAGATTCAGTGCCTTTTGATGGCCTCACTAACAGCACTTCCAACAGCAACCTAGTTTTCCCATGTGGTCTCCCATCCAGGTACCGACCAGACTCAGCATTGCTTAGATTTAGTGAGTAATGAAGTGATTTACTAACTAACTAACTTACTAATTAAGTAACTGAGTGACTAACTAATAAACAAATTAACTAACTAACTAACTAACTAACTAACTAACTAACTAACTAACTAATTAACCAACTAACTAACTAACTAATTAAGTAATTGAGTGACTAACTAACTAATGAACGATTAAACTAACTAACTAGCTAACTAACTAATTAACAGAGTGACTAACTAACTAATGAACAAATTAATTAACTAACTAGGTAACTATCTAGCCAAATAATAAATTAAGTAATGGAGTGACTAACTAACTAATGAACTAACTAACTAACAAACAGAGTGACTAACTAACTAATGAACAAATTAATTAGGTAACTAGCTAAATAACTAATAAAGTAACAGAGTGATTAACTGATGAACAAATTAACTAACTAACTATCTAGCTAACTAACTAATTAAGTAACAGAGTGACTAAATAAATAATGAATGAATTAACTAGCTAACTAACTAATTAACAGAGTGACTAACTAACTAATGAACAAATTAATTAACTAACTAGGTAACTATCTAGCCAAATGATAAATTAAGTAATGGAGTGACTAACTGACTAATGAATGAATTAACTAACTAGCTAACTAATTAAGTAACAAAGTGACTAACTAACTAACTAACTAACTAACTAACTAACTAACTAACTAACTAACTAGCTAACTAGCTAATTAAGTAACGGAGTGACTAACTAATGAAAAAATGATTTAACTAACTAGCTAAATAATTAAGTAACAGAGTGACTAACTAGTTAATGAATGAATTAACTAACTAAGTAATGAAGTGACTAACTAACTAATGAGTGAATTAACTAACTAACTAACTAACTAACTAACTAACTAACTAACTAACTAACTAACTAACTAACTAACTAACTAACTAAGGATGGGTGAATGAAGTGACTAACTAACTAATGAGTGAATTAACTAACTAACTAACTAACTAACTAACTAACTAACTAACTAACTAACTAACTAACTAATTAATTAAGGAATGGGGTGACAAGCTAATGATCGAATTAACAAACGAACTAACTAACTTACAGAGTGACTAACTAACTAACTAACTAACTAACTAACTAACTAACTAACTAACTAACTAACTAACTAACTAACTAATAAACAAATTGATTAACTAGCTATCTAACTAATTAATTAAGTAACGGAGTGAGTAGCTAACTAATGGTCAAATTAACTAACTTGCTAACCAACTAAGTAACGGAGTTACTAACTAATTAATGAACGAATTATCTAACTAACTCAGGGGTCTCAAACTGCCGGCCCGCGGGCCATTTGCGGCACACCCTCCTTCTCCCTCTAGCCCGCAACTGACATCAAAAACATAACAAGATTCAGTCCCCAAAACGTACATTTTAGAATAACTATCATTGTTGTGCAGTCGCATATAGCCACTTGTGGTTTTGAACCCCCACATACTGGACTTTTAAAGTACTGTACTATAAACCAATTACCAACCTACGTCACACATGACGTCACACAAGTCCCCGGTTGCAAAAAAAGACAGGCTGCAATAGCAAACATGTCGTGTTGTGCGGTAGGATGCCAAAAAAGTCCAAAAAAAGAAAACTTAACTTTTACCATACGCCACAATGCTTTTATTGCCGACTACAGACGTCTTTAGCTACAAGGGAGCTGAATGAAGTGACAAACTAATTATAAATGCTGGACATATAACTGTCATCATGACAAAGCAATCATTTATTAGAAGTTAGTAACTATGTTTAACATTTATGTTTAAAAATGTGTAGATTTTTTTTTCTCTCTATTAAAAAGCACTTGAGAAATTACAATTTATATATAGAGAAAAAAAAGTGTTTTAGTGCAATTTAGTTCTTGCAAATGCATACTCATTTACTGAAATTCTCAGTTCTTCAATTTTGACAGCTATGATGATTACTTTACAAAACTATGCTTTCAGATGTTTTTATAATGGATGAGCTATTTATGTGAATAATTAACTAGCAAAAAGTGCACAATTATTATAATTATTATTTTAATAAAAAAGTCCAACCACAAAACCAAAGATCATCGAGATAAGCCTCTTGAATCTTCCTCATCACTCATGTTGACTGCTTTGCTTCCTGGAATTGATGAACAGACATTGTGGTTGAACAGCTCTGCAGAGGGCCTGTCTTCACACGTCACACCATCTAAAATCTTTATGGACTCTCAACGCTCTCTGCCAACTGAGACTGTAACCGTGCAGAAATCCAATTACAGCCCAATGCGATGCAATGACTATTAAACGGATGATTTACACTGCGAACAGAAGGCGCTCTGTACGGAGCCACAGTCGTACTGTACTGTTAATTCCTGAGAAATGCTCATATGGCGTGCTGATTGATAATATCGACCCGAGCCGAGGACCAGTCATCAGGGGCCGCCATGTGGAGGCGTCAATAAGCGTCCATTTAAAGCGAGAGCATGCCACGAATGGTGAAGAAATTCAATTTTCCATCAGTCGTTTCAAAGAGCGTTGTTGTGTGGTCTCCTTGACACGTCCCATCAAACAAAACCACCGCTGTGCAGCCGAGAGACTACAGACTGGCAGAGCACTTAATGTACACGGTTATCCATTCCCCAGGAGCTCGCTGGTTTCTGACAGAGCGCCAGCTCCTCCGCACTACACCCATGCTACTCCCTGCCATCAGGAAAATATATATATATATATATATATATATATATATATATATATATATATATATATATATATATATATATATATATATATATATATATACAGAGTGTGGAGTGTGCATTTGTAGAGAGGAAAGTCTTTGTCAATGGATTGTGTGTCAAAAGTACTGCATTTTACAAAATTGAAGGCTGTACGTACAAATATCATCGGTTGGTACAGACTGAGTTGTTGCAAAATGTCATTATAACTGCCTATCAAATTGATAATACATATATATATATATATATATATATATATATATATATATAAAACGACAAAAATACTGCATTACATTCAGATTTGTGAACAGTGCTACATTAAACATTGCTAGCCAGTCAAAATTCAGCTGAGCTTATGAACACAATAGTCAAGCAGTTGCGATCAGATTAGTCACCACCAAAAACTTTGTGCATGTGCTAACTGACTGAAGACTCATTTTTCACATCAATGGAACAATGTGCAGAGATGTTATTATAACAGGAGTTTTATGTATGGTATTAATCGACATTTATAATATTTTTACAATACAAAGAAGAGCAATGATGACAGTTTGGGTGGATGAATGGATGGATCACTGGATGTATGCATGGACGGATGGATCAGTGTATGTACAGTATGGATAGCTGGATGGACCAGTGGGTGGGAGAAATTGTATGGATGGATCAGTGGGAGGGTAAAAATTGATAAAAGGATGGATAGATCAGTGGGTGGGTGAAAGTGGATGGATGTATACACAGACGGAGGGATGGATGAATAGATGGATGGATCAGTGGGTTGGGGAAATTGAAAGGACAGATGGTTCAGTGGTGGGTAAAATTGGATGGATAGACAGATGTATGGAGAGATGAATGGACTGATGGATGGATGGATCAGTGGGTGGGTGAAAATGAATTGACGAATAGATCAGTGGGTGGATGAAATTGGATGGATGTATGGACAGATGGATGAGCGAAGGGATAGATGGATGGATGGATCAGTGGGTGAGTGAAACTGGGTGGATGGATGGATGGATAGACATATGGAGGTATGTATATTTGGATGGATATCTCAGTGGGTGGGTGAAACTGGGTGGATGGATGAACGGATGGATGGATCAGTGGATGGATGAACAGATGGATGGATAGATCAGTGGATGGGGAAAAACAGGATGGTGGGACGGATGGATGGATGGATCAGTTGGTGGGTGAAATTGAATGGACGGATGGATTAGTGGGTGGGTAAAATTGGATGGATGGATCAGTGGGTGGGTGAAACTGAAAGGCTGGATGGATGGATGGATGGATGGATCAGTGGGTGGGTAAAATTGGATGGATGAATGGATTTACAGAGGGATAGATGGATTAGTGGATGGGCCAAACTGGATAGATGGATGAATGGATAAGTGGGTGGGTGAAATTGAACTGATGGATCAGTGGGTGGGTGACATTGAATGGATGGATGGATCAGTGGGTGGGTAAATTTGGATGGATGGACAGATGGATGGATAGATCAGTGGATGGGTAAAACTGGATAGTGGGACGGATGGATGGATGGATCAGTTGGTGGGTGAAATTTAATGGACGGATGGATTAGTGGGTGGTTGAAATTGGATGGATAAATAAACAGCAAAGGGATGGATAGATGTTGGATGTATCAGTGGGTGGGTGAAATTGAATGGACGGATGGATTAGTGGGTGGGTAAAATCGGATGGATGAACAAGTGGGTGGGTGAAACTGGATGTATGGATCGGTGGGTGGGTGAAACTGGAAGGCTGGATGGATGGATGGATGGATAGATCAATGGGTGGGTGAAATTGGATGGAGGAATGGACAGACGGATGGATGGAGGGATAGATGGATCAGTGGCTCGGCGAAACTGGATGGATGAATGGATAAATGGGTCGGTGAAATTGAATGGACTGATGGATCATTGGGTGGGTGAAATCAGATGGATGGATGGATGGATCAGTGGGTGGGTAAAACTGGTTGAATGGATAGATGGATCTGTAAGTTGGTAAAATTAAATAGACAGATGGATGGAGGGATGGATAGATGGATGAATGGAAAGACAGAGGGATGGATCGTGGTGGGTGGGTGGGTGAAACTGGATGGATAGATGGATCAATGAGTGGGTGAAATCGGATGGATGGATGGAACAGTAAGTGGATGAAATTGTATGGATGGGTGGATGGATGGATGGATGGATGGATGGATAAGTGGATGGGTGAAATTGGGATAGATGGATCGTTGTGGGGAGGGTGGGTGAAATTAAATGAATGAATGGATGAATGAATGAGACAATGGGTGAAATTTTAGGCTTAAAATCCTTCCAGTTTTAATCAATAAATATTGCATTATTTATGAAAAATAATATAAATATTTATTTATTTATGTTTTATATATAAATAATAATGAAAAATTATTGGTCAAAAAGTGTTTTGATGCCTCTTTTAACTCTCAGCACAGATAGCGAGGAACAAAACAAAGAGGAAAAGCTGTGAGCTGTCAACAGCAGATAAAGTTAGTTTTCATGGAAGTGTGTGTGTGTGTGTGTGTGTTGTATGAGAGGTGCTGCTTCAGTGTAATTTATGAAGTGTGAGGCTCCTAACAGCATCATCAACAACACCCTCTGCTGGCCTTCTCCCTTTCTCATGTCTGCATCTCTCTCTGCTCTTCTGAAGCATCAACACCCCCCAGCTCGGCTCTTTAACAGTCCATTCATCACGTGCAGAAGAGCCTGTCTATTTCTCCTCCCCAGCACTGGCCAAGAGGACGTGGCTCCACATTAAACACCTATTCCTCAGCTGGAGTCTTACAGAAGTAAAGTGGCAGTGGTTTCAAAGCTCAGCATGTTCTGCCAATTAAAGGAGAGTCCTTTCATTTTTCAAGATTCAATCACTGCGGTTTCAGTTGAAGAAGTGGTGAGGATATACAGTTATTGATTGGACAATGAGTTTCTGAGTGAATGGATGTAGGGATCGCTTCCAACTAATTAAACACTCAAAAGCAAAGAAAGAAGGTTTTGCAATAATCTGAAATTAATTAACACGCTGCATAAATTTGTGTTAAATAAATACTGTATCTTGTTTTTGTAGATAGAAAACATTAAATGCAGGTCAAAAGTGTACTTAAATATTACAAATAATGTCTGTGAAAAAAAAATGCGGGTGAAATATTGTTCCATTGTCATTTAGAGTAACATACAGAGTCTATATATATATATATATATATATATATATATATATATATATATATATATATATATATATATATATATATATATATATTCTGTATGTTACTCTAAATGTGATGGAAGAACTCTAATTGTGGCCTGCACTTATAAGTGTAACAATACGTTAAATAATATGCAATATTGTACATAAATACCATAAAATAATATACAGTATAAGTGAATAATATAGTAAACAAACATGTATTATTACACATGTATTATGTTTTATATGATTAAAAGGAGACTTTTAATATGGTTAATGTGACTTTTAAACATGCCTGGGAAAATTTCTTAGTGCTGTATAGAAACTATTGCCAGACAGAATGACAAGTATTACAGATTTGGCTTCAGGACTAATCTAATGTATATGCACAAATATAATATTGTATAGCTTCTTAAAACAAATATGAATTTAAAAGATACGTTTGTAAGGGATGTACTTGTATATGCTGAGCACTGTATATTGTTTACCCAGAATGTTTACATGGCCATAATACAACAAGTAATACAACAAGCATTTAGTTTGGGCTAGCTTTTGCAGCTGGACCTGGACGGGTGAACATAAGCCAGCAGGGGAGTATCTTTTGTCTCTGGTATGAATTATTCATGACCATTGTCACTCCCACTTATACAGCTGAGATCACCCAAAATAGACTTTACAAAATGTAAATCATTGTAATGGTTTCTTTGAATGAGAGAACAAAATAGTTCTTACTTAATTGTGAAGTAAATATTTTAGTCTGCAAGACTGGTTACTCAAAAGTCTTATTCAGGCCCATTCAGTGTGGGTTTTTTTTTACCTTATTTCAGCTATGTTTTTTTTCTCCAAAACCAAAGAAACAATTCTGAAAAACACAATCATGTACATAAATATTTCTTACATATTACTGTAGCACAGTTTGTGCAGAATATAAAATAAAATGCATGTTGGCCAATACTATGTAATAAGTAGCTGAAATAAGCACAAATGTCATGGCATGTCAAAGCATCTGAGGGGCCCCAAAATCACCTCAGATCCCAGAGGGTTAAAAAAGCATATATTCTTACTAACAAGGAAATTAAATAATGCTTTATCACACGTTTGATGCTTTGATGCTTGGAAATCTATTATATACTGTGAAAAAGAATTATGCAGAATTCATAAATTAGATAAGATGTAATGAACTATTGCCAAACCAGTCTGTAATACTGTTAATATATTTAAAATATAAGAAGCTATTCATTTATTCCTGACAGGAAACCAATGCCAGATCATCAGCATATCTTATGGGAGTGAGATTATCATCATTACTCTGTAGTTCATTGATATATACAGAAAATAAAATAGGAGATAATACACAACCCTGGGGTATCCCAGTATTTAAAACCATGATGGTTGGTGCTGTGCTGATAAAAGCTTATCAGTTTTCATTAAGTAACAATTGTTTACAATTGACACAGACATTTTATTAGATTTACTTACTAAACATATAATGTACACGCTGATGTCTAACAATACGTTTGCATGTTCACCAAGGAATTTTTCCAAAAACAGCTGTGTGCACTTTTTCAACAGTCGGAGCATTTAAAATGTTATTAATGTTGTAAAATCTTGTGATATTCATAACAGACAGACACAGTTTAAGCAATAGAGCGCTGACTCTATTCTTCTTCTAGTTAAACAGCCACTTACGTTCATGAATTTTGTTCATGTACAAGTTGATGAATGTAAATCCAGCAGCTCTAATCTCTCCACTGCAGTGCATAGCGCTGTGGCTTGTTTTGGGATTAAACAAACATGGCGCTATGTATATATAAAAGTGACATGTTCAAAATAAATCACATTAAGAAAAAATTCTGAAACTATAATAGCCCTGAATGTTGTTTCCTGTAATGTGCCTGTATATATATATATATATTTTTTTACATTGCAAATTTTAGATAATTTCTGAAACAGCATTAGTATGCTGGAATCATTTGTTTCACAAACAGGAAACTATTTTGTTTTTACCATACTTTTTATCACAGCTCTATCCAACCAATGAGTCATAGAAAACAAAATCATTACCCCGAAAAAAAAACTGACACCAAATATTAAAAAAGAAAAAATGAATTTGCTGCAGCAGGAGAAGGCCTTTTTTTCCTTACATAACAAAGTACTTACACCTTAGAAGACAAAGGCATAATGCAATGAACACACAGTGTTTTTTGGAGTCGCAAGGCTGCTCTTTGAAAGCTCAGCTGCTCAAAACAGTTCTGGGAGGTAATAATATCAAACCACTTTAATGACAGACTTTGGCTAAAGCATTTTAGAATGACCAAAACACCATTTCAGATATTACACTATGTGCTCGGTCTACTGCTTTGTCCATTCTATAGAATCCATTTTTGTTATTAAATGATCTGTTAAAACAAACTTTTTCAACACAGGCTCATTGTGAAAACGTAGCCCTGCGGACGTTTCTGGAGACAGCAAATTACGTAGGCAGAGGTACTTATGGCTGCATTTAATTTTTTTAAACGAACGCTACGGGGAGGTGTGACGCTGTTACTATTTGCGCTTACCAGCTGACCGCTTACCTCTGTATGGACGGCATTCCGGCTGCAACCAGTTTGTCCCGTTAGCACGCCACGTACGTTGGTGGATTTGAGATGCAGAGAGGAGTTGACCACAAAGATGGGGGTTCTAGTCTGGTGAAGAGCGGTTCCAGAAAGCACGTAAGACAAAAACAGAAATCAAAAAATAAAACAAACAAGTGAATAGCAGGGTGAGAATGTGGTAAAATCTGAAAACGTGATAAAAAAAAATCAGACGAGGGCTTTTATTTTTTTTGGATTGCTTTTAGGGAAGTGGGTGGTTGGGTCAATCGATAAAATTGGTTGGGTTTAGGGACGGGGGAGGGTGGGTCAGCCGATCGTTCGCTCAGTCAGTCAGAAAGTCTGTCAAAAAGTGAGTCGACAGCGGCCTCTGTTGGGTTTACGCAAGAACAGCAGGAGCGATTGGCACTCGCGAGGGAAATTTAAGGTCTCGAAAAGCGTACACGGTGACCTCTGGCGGATTCGCGAAAACAAAAACTGCAGAAAAACGTGCCGCCAGGACGTATTTCGCGGTCTCCAGAATCGTCTGTTGAGGTACGTTTTCAGAATGAGCCTGGGTTGAACTGTTTTGATGCACATGCAGAAACTCATTCAGTACATGTGTTTCCATCTTAGTTTTTGCACACCTTTTCTTATCCCAGCAAGTTTATTTTACTCAGTTGTGTGGACACGTTTTATTTATATACATCTTGTCATTTTCATTAAGCATTTTTATGTGATATTACAAAATGCACATAAAAATTGTTGGATGGAAGCATGCCTAGTGTGTCTTAATTCTGGTCAAAAGAGTCCCTTTTATAACAGGTACAAGTTATTTAAAATATAGGGATTACATAGTCATGGAAATTATTTGAGATTTAAGTTCAGGAGTCCTGGGAACAATTAAAAAAAGTTCACACAAAGTGACGTTCACTAACTGCCTGATCCCATGTTCAAAGTACATCTTATTCACACACTTCAGCTGTGAAAACATCTACAATCAATACAATTACTAACAGCAAAGAGAAAATATTTCCCAAAAAGCCATCCTTTTTTGAATGAATCATAATTATTCATTTTGTTTTCGGCTTAGTTCCTTTATTAATCAGGGGTTGCCACAGCGGAATGAACCACCAACTTATCCAGCACATTTTTATGCAGCTCATGCCCTTCCAGCTGCAACCCAACACTAGGAAACACCCATACTCTCTTGCATCTGCATACATACACTTCGGTCAATTTAGTTTCTTCAATTCACCTATGGCGCATGTCTTTGAACTGTGAGGGAAACCGGAGCACGCGGAGGAACCCACGCAAGCATGGGGAGAACATGTAAACTCCACACAGAAATGACAACTGACCCAGCTGGGGCTCGAACCAGCGACCTTCTTGCTGTGAGGTGATTGTGCTACCCATTGCATCACCATGACGCCCGCTGATTCATAATTAACCATTGAATTTTTTTTACACAATGGAACACAATGGTTTCAAAAAGAAACACAGCTTACAGATGTGGCTACTGAGAGTGCGCAATTGAATGAACGTGACCACACGTAGTGCAGCAGTACTGCGCGGCACAGCACAATATAGTCTAACTCAAGATAGACATGACCAGCAGGGGGCAGTTATGCAACATAGTGAACATACTGAACTGATATACTGCAACAGCCAGAGCATGTGAGCAGAGCTGAGTGGTTTGATGCTCCGCTAAGCATTCGCACCAAAGACCCAAAGCAGATGTATCAGAATGGAACACAGCTTTAACACTGTTCTGT
Source organism: Danio aesculapii (assembly GCF_903798145.1). Taxonomy (NCBI): domain Eukaryota; kingdom Metazoa; phylum Chordata; class Actinopteri; order Cypriniformes; family Danionidae; genus Danio; species Danio aesculapii. Next base: position 53,679,418 of record NC_079437.1, on the reverse strand, counting down.
CTTTTCTCTAAGCATAATAATAATGACAACTCACAACTTGGATTTAAACTAAACTAATTGTTTACTGAAGTTTCTTCTTGTACACTAAAAACAGGTGTGAACACTGAGTTAATTACGACAATTACAGGCAAGCTCTCATTATCACAGGAATTTAGGTCTTAATGCTGAACAGCAGATTTTGATGTCAAAGTAATTATATTACATTATGACTATAAAAACAATAAATGAAACATTAACTAATCATTCTTATTGCTATAATTCCATTTGGGAACACTTTAGAATTATGGAATATTATTTAATGTCAATGTATTTATTAACAGTAACTAAACATGAATAATCATGTAAAGCTTTTATTAACCATAGTTCAACATTAACAAATGCATTATTTAAGTCCAGAGTTGCGATTGTAACATTAGTTAATGTTCCAAGAGTTAAAATGAACCAATGTTATTTAACATAACTAACGAAGATGAATAAATACAGTAATAAAGGTATTGCTAAATGTTTGTTCATGTTAGTAAATACATTAACAATAACTAATGGATCATTTTATTAAAGTGTTACCTTCAATTTAAGTCACAATGCCTTTAGGTAAGAGCAAGAAACTCAACTTTCGGACATACAATGTACATTCTGTATGACTATGTCTATGCAGCATAAATAATTTATTATTATTATTATTGTTATTAGTATTATTAGTATTATTATTATTATTATTATTATTATTATTATTATTATTATTATAAATACTTTGAGAAAACAGAGATAAAAATGTTTCCATAAAAGATGTAACTTTTCTTGAAACATCATTAAACCTCTTAAAGCCCAAGTTGCTTTTTTATATGCATTTTTTATTTCTTCTTGCTATTTAGGCTTATTAGAACCTAATTAGAATAAAACCTATGTATCATCTTTTGATACAATGTACTTTTAGAGAAAAATAATGTCCATATATGTGGACTCGTGGCCCGAATTTACATAAAACACTTTTTCCTGATTTTTTTTTTTTTTGTGCATATTTAACATAGAAAATTGAACTTGCTTTGACTATCAGAGAGTAAAATCCCCAAAAAAATATCCCATTTTGGACAGTTACAAATAGTGTTTGGGACATTTCATATGCTGCAAAACAGTTGCAGGATGATACTGTATGTCTAAAACAAAATATAAAACCTTCAAAGTATTTTAAATAGCCACTTAAGAGCTAAAATCTGCTTTCCACATATTTGAACACTCAAGCCCCTGGAGCTTAAGATAAAATGTAGGTTGGGAAAAAAAACTGTGTGTTATGAGAAAGAGACAGCAATATAAATGTTAATAAGGGGGTTCCATGGATGAAATTACTTAGGAAAGTGAATTTATTAATGTATTTTTAAATTGTGTGTAAATGTATAAGGTTACTAATAATACATGCCTCTTTTAACCTATTTGGTGTCAGAATTGAGTGTTGATCAGATCTCCGCCACTGAGTGTCTCCCTCTTCACATTTTCCAGTTCTTCTATTCACTTCCCTCCACCTCCAGCAAACTCATCACTTCACATCATTCACTGCACCACAGCTGGAGTGAGCATCCATTACAAAGACTTCACACACCAAAGACTAATTATGAGGAATTCTGTCTCATTATTGCAACGGTATGAATTTCATAAACCACTGAAACAAAAATTGTAATTTAATCCACTCCTGTTGTGCATTTGTCTAAACAGTGATTCGGCTGTAAATTACATGAGGAAAGAAATTAATGTAAACAGATTTTTCTCTCTCTCTGCCAACAAAATCTAATCTAAACCTAATCAAGCCTCAACTCTGTATATTTCCCTGCACCAATAATGCATTGTTTACTGTTCATCAACATGAAAACATCTTCCATTCGGACACAGCCAAGAAGTAACATTTAGAGATCATATGCAAACTGTTGAAGTGAAACCCATCAATCTACTTCTGAGATCTTATTAAAGGATTTGTAAACCATATTCTATTCTCTTTATCCAAAAACTACAGTGGCTTCATAAATGTGAATCAAGAGGAGCAAATACAAGAGGAACTTTCACAGTGTTTAGACAAAAATAGACTTAATAAAGCTGAAAAAAAGACAATTAAGCTGATTCTTCAACGTCTCCAAATTATCCTTTTAAAATGGGTGGAAAACGTTTTGTTCACATAAATATTTCACTATTAAAACAAATGTCACTATGGAACATTTTTTCATTTAGAAAAGGCTTTGAGTAAATGATTAAGCTGTTGTTGTTGTTGTTTATATATATATATATATATATATATATATATATATATATATATATATATATATATATATATATATATATATATATATATATATATATATATATATAAAATAATAATCATTCATTCATTTTCTTTTCAACTTAGTCCTTTTATTAATCTGGGGTTGCCTCAGCGAAATGAACCGTCAACTTATCCAGCACATGTTTTACGCAGCGGATGCCCTTCCAGCCACAACCCATCGCTGGGAAACACACATACACTCTTGCACACACTCACATACACTAAGGCCAATTTAGCTTATTCAATTCACCTGTACCGCATGTCTTTGGACTGTGGGGGAAACTGGAGCACCCAGAGGAAACCCACGTGAACACAGGGAGAACATGCGTGGGCTTGAACCAGCGACCTTCTTGCTGTGAGGTGATTGTGCTACCCACTGAACCACCATGCTGCCTAAAATAATAATTTAAAAATATAATTATAAAACCAAATTTTTTTTGTAAATATAATAAAAATAAATGATATAATATAATAATATATAAAATATAAATATAAAACCAAAGTTTTTTTAATTTAATAAAATATATAAATATAAAATAATAATATATAAATATAAATATAAAACCAAAGTTTTTTTTTATTTAAAAATCATATAATGATATCTTATTAATACAACAAAGGCTCTTACAAGATTGACAATGACTGGAACAACATTTTTCATTCATTTAAAAAGCAGTGGATGAAATATTAATAAAGTTAAGTACGTTTAAATAATAAAATTTAATAAAATAAAAAGAAGTATAAATAAATTAACAAACATCCTTTAGATCTTAAAAAACTAAAAGATAAACTCTCCAAAAGTAATATTCTTATTAATAAAAAATAAAATATAATAATAAAAAAATAATTTAAAATGATATCTTATTAAAGCCCCTAAAAGATTGACAATGAATGGAACAACATTTTTCATTTATTTAAAAAGCAGTTGATTAAATAGTTATAATAAATGTAAATATATGTTTAAATAATCTAATTCAATAAAATTAAAACATTTAATTAAAATAAATAAGAAATATCATTTAGATATTAAAAAGTATATTTAAAGAACTCTCCAAAACGTAATATTCTTATTAATGTATATATATATATATATATATATATATATATATATACACACACACAATGATATTTTAGTAATACATCAAAGGCCCCTACAAACTTGATAACGAATGAAACATTGTTCATTTATTTAGAAGCAGTTGATTAAATATTAATAATAAATTTAAGTATATTTATAAATAATACAATTCAATAAAATTAAAAACTAAATTAATATAAAAAATATCACTTGGATCTTAAAAAGTAATAGAAAAACTCTCCAAAAAATAATATTTGCATTAATAAAAAAAAAAAGGTAATCATTAAAAAATAAGTTATAATGATATATTATAATACAACAAAGAACTCTACAAGATTGGCAATTAACTAAACAACAGTGATTTATTTAGAATCATTTGATTAAACATTCATACCAAATTTAATTATATGTTTAAATGATGAAATTAAATAAAAAACTGTCTATATAATATAGTAATAATAAAAGGAAAATTATTATAATGGTCTCTTATTAACACAACAAAGGCCCCTACAAGATTGACAATAACTGTAACAAAATTTTTCATTTATTTAAAAAGCAGTGGATTAAACATCTATAATAAATCTAAGTGTGTTTAAATACAATAAAATAAAATAAAAAGATTACATAAGAAACATCATTTAGATCTTAAAAATGTAAATGATAAACTTTTCAAAAACTATTATTTTTTAGTAATGAAAAATGAAATACAATAATTAAAAAAAATAGTTATAATGATGTCTTATTAATGCAACAAAGGCCCCTACAAGATTGACAATGAATGGATTTTTTTAATTTATTTATTTAAAAAGCAGTGAATTAATTATTTATAATAAACTTAAGTATGTTTAAATAATAAAATGTAATAAAATTAAAAATTAAATGGTGACACTTTACATTAAGGTTCATTAGTTAATGTTAATTAATGCATTTAGTTACATGAAGAAACAATGGAAAACAGATTTATTACAGTATTTGTTCATGTTAGTTAGCGTTAGTTCATGCTAACTCATGGTGCATTAACTAATGTTAACAAACATGTACTTGGATGTTAATAATGCATTAGTAAATGTTCAATTATGATTAATAAATGCTGCACAAGTGTTGCTCATGATTAGTTCATGTTAGTAAAGGCATTAATTAATGAAAAATAAAATATGATAATAAAAAATAAATTATAATAATATCAAAGGCCCCTACAAGATTGACAATGAATGAAACAACTTTTTTTTTCATTTATTTATAAAAGCAGTTGATTAAATAATTATAATATATGCAAGTTTATGTTTAAATAACAAAATTCAATAAACAAAAAATATTTTAATTAAATATGAAAAATCCTTTAGAACTTCTCTAACTTTACAAAAAGTAATATTTTTAAATAAAATAATGTAGTTGCAAAATGTAAACAATTACTAAAACAAACAAACGGACAAACAAATAAATAAACATATTATGCTGGGGCCTGTTCAGTAAGCAGGTTCAACCAACTCTGAGTTTAAACTTGAACTCTGAGTTGATTTCCGAGAGATTAAAAACTCAGAGATTTCCGTTTCAGAATAGCTGATCTGAGTTAGGTCAATCAACTTCGAGTAGGCCAACTCTGAGTTAAGCGTGCACACTACAACTAAAAAAAGGCATTATCAATGGAGCGCAGATATTAAGAGTCACCATGAAAAAGAGATCAGCATCTCTTTCTCCAGCTGAGCTTGATGTGCTCATGCAAAGTTATAGCAAATATGAGCATATATTTATAAAAGCAACACCACTGCATTAGTGAAACAGAGACAGTTAGCTTGGGAAAACATAGCTGCTCAAGTTAATGCGTAATTTTACATTTAAAGTATTTAAATATTTAAGTATAATAAAATAAGTAATGTAATGTGGGACTTTATTAAATCTTTACTTGAAAAAGTGGAGAATTGGCCGAAATTTGGAAGCTATTTCAGATGTAAATGCATTAAATGACATAAAATAGGCTACTGCATAGTTTCTACAACAAATTTGACAAAACAAGAATGCAGATAACCTTAGCTTAATGTTCAGTGGAAATGTTTAATTTAAGGTTCCCTCTTTTACACACGTTGATCAGTTTTAATAGATTTAAAAGTGCACTTGTGTGTCTGCCTTTTTTATTGATCAAGTGGTAGAGGTTGATATGACATTTAGAATGTAAGCAGAACTAAAAAATAGTTTTAGAACGAGTAATAATCCCATTAATCTAGTTACAGTTCATGTCGAAGGTCTGTGAATTTAAGATAATTATTCATGAAAAAAGGACAAGCCATTCTCGTATGTGACTTTGGTCTTTGTATGACTGAAATGTTGGCAATAGCTGTGTTTCCATCCAAAAATGTTAATTAAATTTATGTGCAAAACTGGAATATCGCATAAAATATGTGTGAATAAAGCAGCGTTTCCATCCAATGAATCAAAGAGAACAAAATCATCACTTCCTGAACATCTGGCGCCAAATATCAACGGTAAAAACAGAATTTACTGCAGTAGAAGAAGCTGTGTCAATCATCTTTATTTAATAAATGTACGTCTCAGAAGACAATGCTGACACATAATGAACGTGTGGGGGCATTTGAAGCCATGAGATGCGGAGAACAGACACACTTGACATGCTCAAGACGCTCTGGAGGTCATTAATAATATACATTAATTCTGAAACGGTTAAGGCATTTTAGAATGACCAAAACAACATTTTAAGATGTTTTACAGTGTGCTCAGCCTGCTGGTTTGTCCATCCACACACATATTTTTATGATCATATGATCTCTTACAACAAACTATTTTAATGCACATACTGGAATTTCTTCAGTAAAAGTGTTTCCATCGCAGTTTATGCACATCTTTTCTTAACGAATAAAAGTTTATCCTACTCAGTTATGTGAGTATTTTTTATGCGTATTTTCAAAATGTGCATCTTGATGTTTCCATAATTTTTTTTCATGTACATATCCAAAATGAGCATTAAAATCAACCCAGGCTCATTCTGAGAACGTAGTCCCGGGGACGTTTCTGGAGACCGCGAAATACGTAGCCGGGGGTACGTACGGCTGCATTTCTTTTTTTAAGCGAACGCTGCGGGGCGGTGTGACGCCGTTCCCTTCGGCGCTCGCCGGCCGGCCAGCCGGCCGCTCGCCTCCGTTTGGAGAGCTTTCCCGCTGCAACCAGTTTGTCCGGTTAGCTCTTCGTGTACTCTGGTGGACTCGAGGCGCAGAGAGGGGCTGACCACGACGACGACGATGACCGGGTTCGAGTCCGGGGAAGAGCGGTTCCAGAAATCAGGTAAGAAAACAAAAACAAAATCCAAAAATTGAAGCGAACAAGTTCGTCTCAGGGTGAGAATGTGGTCAAAATCCGAAAACGTGGTAAAAATCGGACGAGGGCTTTTCTTTTTCTGGACGGCTTTTGTGAACCGTAGTTGGTTGGGTTTAGGGACGGAGGAGGGTGGGTCAGCCGATTGGCCGGTCGCACGGTGAATCATTCCGTCATCCAGGCAGACAGGCGGAAGGTCGTTCGACAGCGGCCTCTAGCGGGTTTACGTGAGAACGGCGCGGAAAAAAAGCGCGCACAGCGGCCTCTCGCGGACTCACGAAAACAAAAACTGCCCAATTACGTACCTCCCGGGACGTATTTCGCTGTCTCCAGAAACGTCCCCGGGACTACGTTCTCAGAATGAGCCTGGGTTGATTAAAATAGGTGGGTGGAAACATAAGGCTAAGGCGAGAAATGCCACTTTGGTTTTAAAAAAATGGGAGGAGACCGACAGAAACTCGGAGTTTAGAGAATAAAACCTGCTCCTGACTAGGTTAGGTTCACAGAGTAAGTTACCATGGTAACTGACTCTGAGTTAAAGTTACCTCTCTTTCAGAAACAGGCTTGACTTACCCTGCTTTCTCGAGTTTGACAAACCTGCCATTTTGAAGCGGCTTAAAATAACGGCTTCAGGGTTAAAATACTCCTTTCTGAAACGGGCCCCTGGTTTAGATAAAATTATAAATAAATAAATAAAATAAAACACAATGCAATAAATAAAATAAAATAAAATAAAATAAATATATATTTATTTATATATAATAAAAATCCACTGTGAGGCAACTGTGAGATCTTCAGTGATGAATTCATAATGCCCTGCACTTTCATTATTGATTACTGTGAGTCTGTGTGCAGAGGTTAAGTAAAGCATTATGGATATAACGGGTAGCATGAACTCAGCAACACTTTTCATCTTTATACTTCCATGACAAGGTCAAACAGTGACAGTATGAAAACATGTATCCTGCCAGCAGCGCCCCAATCGTAAAATGAAACTGAACTGCTTTCCTCATCAAGGTCAGAAAATGCCACAAAGCAAACTCACTTTGGTCAGGAGCGGCCACATATAAATGCATACCACATTTTTCCTCAGGTCAGAAGCAAACAGTTGTTTTTAAATTGAATCCACGTTTGCGCCTGACCTTTCTTGATTGAGTGTAATAGCAAACTGAGCTAATGCAGAAAGGTCAGTTATACAGACAGCTGTAATCATATAATTGGCACTTTTTTCCCATGACAAGACAGCTCTGTTGTGCTGGATGCACATCCCACATCCGATTCAAAAATAATAAAAAAAAAAAATTCCACTGCTCATCTACAGAGTAATGACATGTTTGCTGTCATATCCGAGCACACAGTGATGCCTGTTTAATCATGAAGCGAGACTGTCCCGATTTGACACGGACAGGCACTTCCAGCTCCAGCTTTCACTCTCTGCACATCCAAATGGACTGATTTTATATTTTGTGTGAACATACTAGCACAGCATTGCATATAAATATCCAAGAGTTACGAGTTAAACACGCTGGTGCAAAATATTTATTTACTACTCATTTTAATTTAAGGTGCCATAGAATACATTGATCAATTATGTTTAAACTATTCTCTGATATCTACATAAAATGTATTTGGCTTAGTTAAATGCAAAAACAACAGAAGAAATAGTTTTACTTATACATTTACAACCACAGAAATTGGTCTAAGAATTAAAAGCTCAGTTTTGACCTTATTTGGAAGGGTTGTGAATATTAATGAGCTCTGCTCTCATGTTGCTCCTGGCTTATGTCTTTGATGTTCACACTACGTGATGTACTCTGAAATACGCATGTGAAAAATAATCATACTTTAGTTCTCAAACAAATATTTGAACAACTTGAACAGATGCCTTGTCAAATGACATTCTTTTTAAACTGGAATGGAGAAGAGGTTCACTTTAGGAAAAACTGAGCTATCTGTCTGCTACTCTAGTACTGCCACAGTGGCTGTGTTGTGAATAAAATATAGGTTAAATTATACTATAATTCTACCCAACAAAAGAGGCAAAGAGATGTATTTAGAGTTGTTTTTGTGGGTTTAACAGGTATGAAAACACAGTGAGAAAGGAATGTTAACCTCTGCATAAACATATGAGGTAAGTGTACTGCTCTATTTTCACTCCAGAAAACTGTCATGGGCGTGAATGAAGTCTGATTTTATGTCAGTATCATGTGAAATGGTACTGGCTATTTATAAAGGGGGCACCTTTGAAGGGATAGTTCACCTAAAAATAAATAAATAAATAAATAAATAAATAAATAAATAAATAAATAAATAAATAAATAAATAAATAAATAAATAAATAAATAAATAAATAAATAAAATAATAATAATAAAAAACCAAGTGTGGGTTTATTGAACACACCTAAAAAAAAGCTATTTTGAAGAATGTTGGAAAATTGTAGCCACTGTTATCTGCAGCAGTAAAAACATAATATGGACGTCAACAGGATTCCAAGAGTTTTCAAAATATTTTATTTTGTGTTCAACAGAAGACCAACAGAAGAAGGTAAATGATTACACAATTTTAATTCTTGACATATTTAAAACAAATATATCCCTCCCTAAATATATATATATATATATATATATATATATATATATATATATATATATATATATATATATATATATATATATATATAAATATATATATATATACACAGTTGAAGTCAGAATTATTACCCCCTCTGTTTATTTTTTCCCCCCGATTTTTGTTTTAACAGAGAGCAGATTTTTTTCAACACATTCCTAAACATAATAATTTTAATAACTTATTTCTATAACGATGGTTTGTTCTGTAGACTATTGGGGAAAAAAAAACATATAGCTTATAGGGACTAATAATTTTGAACTTAAAATAGTTTTAAAAAATTTAAAACTGCTTTTATTCTAGCCAAAATAAAACAAAAAATAAGAATTTCTCCAGAAGAATTTTTTTATTTTTTTATCAGACATACTGTGAAAATGGCCTTGGTCTGTTAATCATCATTTGGGAAATATTCAAAAAAGAAGAAAAAAAAATTCAAAGGTGGGCTAATAATTCTGACTTCAACTTATATATTAACACTTAACTTGATTATCTTGCATTGCCTGGTTATATGATACATGCACATAAACATCAACACTCTCCACCATAGTCAGTTCACACTAGACACTTAAGCAGCACATATTACATATTTATTGCATCCTTCTGGCACACATTTCTGAACACGTTAACAAGATAGAGCTACAGCAGCATATTTTAAATGCCCCACATGAGACCTGTTTCAACACTGCAAAAATACTTTTCTTACTAAGAATTGTTGTCTTGTTTCTAGTCCAAATATCTTCAAATTCTTATATTAAGAAGCATTTTCTAAGCAAAACATAATGTCTTGTTAACAAAAAACAATGTGCCAATATTAAGTGAGTTTTTACTTAAAACAAGCAACATAATCTGCTAATGGGGTAAGCAAAATAATCGTGTTTTTCCTTTTGACATAAGGGGCCTGTTTCAGTAAGGAGGTTCAACCAACTCTGAGTTTTAACTTAAAGTCTGAGTTGACTTACCGAGAGATTGAAAACTCAGAGTTTTCGGTTTCAGAACATCTGATCTGAGTTAGGTCAATCAAGACTGAGTAGACTAAATCAAAGTTAAGCACACACACCGTGACTATAAAAAGGCATTATCTATGGAGCGCAGCTATTACGAGTCACCATGGCAACATATAAAAATAAGAGATCAGCATTTCTTTCTCCAGCTGAGCTTGATGTGCTCATGCAAAGTTATAGCAAATATGAAAATATATTTTAAAAAAGCCACACCACTGCATCAGTGAAACAGAGACAGTTAGCTTGGGAAAAACATAGCTGCTCAAGTTAATGCACAAGTTTACATTTTAAATATTTAAAGTATTTAAATATTTAAGTATAATAAAAAAATGTAATGTGTGACATTTATAGATATTTCACTTGAAAAAGTGGGGAATTGGCCATAATTTTTAAGTTATTTTAGATGTAATTGCATTAAATGACATAAAATAGGCTACTGCATAGTTTCTACAACAAATTTGACAAAACAAGAATGCTTATAACCTTAGCTGAATGTTTAATGGAAATGTTTGATTTAAGGTTAAGCGCAAGGCACACAGCTCTGCATACATTGGACTTACTAATATGCTCCGCATCCCCAATTTCATACAGAAACCTTCCATTAACAAATAAACATAAAGCTTTACATATATAGCATCACATATTATCTGCTCGGATGTAAGAGCACAGCCATGATGGGTAATGTTAGTGATATACGGACACATTAGATTATGAATATATACAGTTGAAGTGAAATGTATTAAACCCCCTGTATTATTAGCCCCACTGTTTATTTTTTTCCCAATTTCTGTTTAACATAGAAAATATTTTCAACACATTTCTAAACATAATAGTTTTAATAACTCGTTTTGAATAACTGATTTATTTTATCTTTGCTAAGATGACAGTAAATAATATTTGACTAGATATTTTTCAAGACACTTTTATACAGCTTAAATTGACATTTAAAGGCTTAGTTAGTCAGGTTAACTAGGCAGGTTAGGGTAATAAGGCAGGGTATTGTATAACGATGGTTTGTTCTGTAGACTATCGAAAAAACATATAGCTTATAGGGACTAATAATTTTGACCTTAAAATAGTTTTTAAAAACCTGTTTTTATTCTAGCCGAAATAAAACAAATCAGACTTTCTCCAGAACAAAAAATGTTATCAGGCATACTCTGAAAACATCCTTGCTCTGTTAATAATCGTTTGAGAAATATTTAAAAAAGAAAAACAAAATTAAATAAATCAAAGAGGTTTAATAATTCTGATTTCAACTGTATGTAATCGATTGCAACAAAAAAACGGTAACGCTCAAAAAAAAAATGTATGGGGAAAAGACAAAAAAAAATCCACTCTGTGTCTCAAAATCCTTCTCTGACATAAATGTAATTCTCTTCGAATTAATACAGCCTCCTCATCTATGGGATCCTCCAAAAAAGGACAATCCATTCTTGTAAATTTGTTCTTTGTGTGACTGAAATAGGTAATGAATGACATATCGCTTCGTTTTTTAAAAAAAGGGAAGGAGAGTGACTGAAACTCAGAGTTTAGAGAATAAAACCTGCTCCTGACCAGGTTAGGTTCACAGAGTAAGTTACCACCAACTTACACTGAGTTAAACGTACCTCTCTTTCAGAAACGGGCTTGACTTGGCCTGGTTTCTTGAGTTTGACAAAGCGTCATTTTGAAGCTGAAAACCCAGAGTTTCTTTTATTTCAGGGTTAACATACTCTGCGTTTTCACTTAACCTCCTTTCTGAAACGGGGCCAATATTATTTTCCTTACCCAATTGGCAAATTATTTTGCTTGTTTTAAAGAAAAACTCACTTAATTTGCCATATTATTTCTTAAAATAAGTCCATATTTTTTTCTTGTCTGGAAAATTCTTCATGATATAAGAATTTTTAGAGATTTGAACTAGAAACAAGACAAAAAAAAATCTAAGTAAGAAAATGAATTTTTACAGTGAAGTTAAACTTATATAGGGCCTTTACCCCATGTCTTTGCACAGTTTTCAAAATCGAACAAATGTAAATATCCAAAATCATATTCCAATCGGACACGCAGTCAGTATTCAAGCTCTGGGGGCTTTATCAGACAGACAATATTGGGATCTGTTTGCTGATGCATGCGTTCTTCATGCATTCGCATTATGTATATCCATAAAACGGCCTTTGGCTTGTCTGAGCCCACTGGGCTAGGACAGAGATTAGATTGAGGGGGGTGGGGGGAATCATCTATGCTCAGCCAAGGATTCCATCTCTTCTCCATCAGCATATCATTATGTATGTGTCAAATCCAGCACCTGTACTGTGCCTACATCTGTATTACAGCAAAACATGACTCAGATGGCAGATCAATCCCTGCTAAACAAATCACCACACGAGCACCATTTGCGGCAAATAATTATTCCTTCACGGACTGAATAATTTAGCAGACTGGATTATTTGTTGCATGTTGTCGAGATGTTTTCAAATTAATGTCAGCATGAGATAATCAAAAAATGATTAGTGGATGTGATAATTATGGTACTCAGTTCAATACAATAGGTGTGGGTAATGAAGCTAAGATCATTTGTATGTGTTTGTCTGTTAGAATTGCAGCCCTGCTTAATGTACACTTGGTATTACCATGCAGTGGTGTAAAGTAACAAACTACAAATACTCAAATTACAGTAATTAAGTAGTTTTTCTCCGAAATGGTAATTTACCATGTAGTTTTGAAAGATGTGTACTTTTACTTTCCCTTGAGTACATTTTAGTGCTGTATTGGTACATTTACTCCACTACTTTATTTTTTCTTGTCTATCGGGATTGGCTTAGTACTTTGCATCAGTCCTGTGATTCTTATCCAATCAAATCACTCATAAACAGTAAATCCCATCATACTGAACTACCTCAAGACATGGAGGCTTTATAAATGCAGCCAACCATTTGGGAGCATTAAAAGTGGTCAAGAAGATGTCCAAAATCCTTACATGCAATGACCGAAAGACTATTTAGACTGCTTATCACTGATGAGAAGATGGCGAATGCTTACTGTATGAAGACTGAAATTTTCAAATGGCCTTATATATATATATATATATATATATATATATATATATATATATATATATATATATATATATATATATATATATATATATATATATATATATATAATATATAGTATAACTGACTATATACTATACTACGCCTGTTTTATCTACCTATGAGCTAACTTACCTGAACTGTCTCTATCAAATGTCTAGCCTGAATCATTCTCATGGTCAGTAAAACCCATCTCATTCTCACTTTCATCTGCAGGAAGATCCAGTTCGGTCCTTTTCTTCTTTTACTTACCATAGAGCATGGTGGTGCTCCCTAATACACTGTTCCCTGTATTCATATCTATTCAAAAGTAGTATTGCCATTAAAACTAGATTTTATCCATAATGCAAACGTCATTAACATATGATTAATCAACATTATATTACTAGTATTCATGTTGTTATTGTTACAACTTAAAAGTTCACAGATGACCTTGCTATCTAGCTAACCCATTGCATTGTTGCACATTCCACTATTGCACAGTGTTGCCACTTGCTAACACATACATTTGATCGATTTACAAGAAACTAATTTGATTAAAAAAATAATAATAATTCTGTTGTGAATATGTCATCATAACTTACTGGAGGTGATGTTTCAGATTTTTTTGTGGATCTGACATCATTTGATCCTTTGTTTTATTGACGTTTACATTTGCATTCAGCAACTACTCACAATAAATGCCAGTCTGTCAGAAATTGCGCTACAGAAAAACAGCATGTCATGTGACTTAACCAAAGCACATTATTGGCTACTCTAAGGTCTTCTCTTTCCAACAACAAAAAAAAAAAAAATACGTTGGTCTTGGAAATGAACATAAGTATCATGTTGCCATATGGTGACACTGAACAGTAGAGGGCTAAATAATCACTAAATGCACTACAGAATGTTACGTTTACACACACATGCACAAATTGCATGCAAACACATCAGCTTTTCTCAGCATAATACTCAATACTCTTGAGTACTTTTAACAGGGCTACTTTTTACTCACACATTGAGTAATATTTTTGACAAATACATTGTTCTACTCATGCTATATTTTTGGCCAATCAATGGTACTTTTTTTTTTTTGAGTATGATTTTTCAGTACTTTTTCCACTTCTGTTAACATGGAGTTTTAGCGATCTGATTACAAGTGGCCACTTGAGTATTAATCTTTTCATATGCTTTTCTTGTGATTATTTGTGTTTAGATTTTATTTAGACCCTTTCTTTTATTTATTATATGCTCTGTATAGTACATCACTTTCGTAGTAGGAACAAACCCATGTTAGAGAGTTTCTGAGCAACCACATAAGTAAACTATTTCAATATACACTCTAAAAAATATCTGTAAAATGTTTTGACATGCTTCTTTTTATTTATTTATTTATTTTTTGGCCATTTATTTTTTCTGTTGAATTGCACTATGATACCTTGATCTTTCCTACAAAAGATTGTGATGTTGACAGGTTTGGAAAATTTACTTTTTTAATATATTGTCTGGCTTGGTGTTTTAAATTATATTATAAAAACCTTTTAATAAGCTACACTTTAAGTTATTTTGTAAAATTAGTTCTCTATATGTTAATTCTTAAACAATATCTTATCTCAAACTATTAAAATGTCAATAAAAAGTCACTGCAGAGTTGAATTTTCAACATCAGAAGTGGACAGAGCAGAGATCAACATAAATAAACACACACAACCTGTAATTTGAAAGGCACCTATGATGAAAATCTTCTTTTGTAGGCTGTTTGGGCAGAAATGTGTGTAGTTATAGTGTGTCCACGGTCAGATTGGATTGATATAAACAAAACAAGTCTCGTTTGTTTTAAATGTCCTGACGCTATAATAGGATCCAAATCCCAGTGATTTGAGGGCCACTACAACGTGTCATAGGAATGCATTTTTCCCCGCCAACCAAATTGATTGACAAGTGCCAGGTTTCTATAATAACATGTATACACACGTCCACAGAAATATGTTCCAACTTTTATAGGTTTTATAAGTTATATTAAAAAACATTTTAAAACCGAGCATGTTTGCAAAAAAGACAGTAAAATTCCTATGTATGCTTTAATTACAACGGTCGCATGGTATCACAAACGCTAATGTGTGTTTGTGTGTACTGCAAATGGCATTTGTGTGTGACTCATTTCAGAAAGGCTTGAAATAAACTCCACCACAAATACATCAAATAAACTTACTTGGTATTTTTGACTAGTGAGCTGTATTTTAGCCTCATCCAAGTACGTCTCTGTGCTGTTTATCAAATGTAACGCAGAAGAAGCAGATATGCATGTGGGAACAGTGGGCCGAGAGAAGCATTAGCCGAGAGGCAACAATAACAGCTACACTGTACTCAGACACCAAAATGGGCAGATTCTGGGGACTATAATAAATTATGTGATGGGTATTTTGAACTAAAAATTTCCAGACACATTCTGGAGACACCAAAGGCTTATCTTACATCTTGAAAAAGAAGTCAAATGGATGCCCTTTAACATATATTTTACAGTGCATATTGAGGCCAAAAATATATATTTTTTAATCATATATGTGTTTGAACCCTGTCTACACCTGAATGTAATGTAGTTGTGATTATAATGAGAAAGTACATCTTTATAAAAATGTGTAAGCAGGGTCCAAGTTCCATTTATATGACAATTTAATTATTACACACTATAAAAAAAAGATGAGAATTGTCTGTACTTTGTGATTCATGTTTCTATTCACATCACAATGGGATTCATGCTTATGTTAAGTATGCTTTTGAAATACATTAATATGACCTTGATCTTTCTTCCAACAACTTTTAACCTTGAAAAGTGACTTTTATTAACATTTTGAATAGTTTAAAGTAATATATTGTCTGCGTTGGTTTTGTATATTTTCTATTATTTTACAAATGAACTTCTCTCTATATTATTTCTTATACATTATTTTATTTTAAACTACTGAAATGTCAATAAAGATGCATTTTGTTAAACTGTAAAGTTGAATTTTCAGCATTATAAATCAACAGAGCAGATATCAAGGCTCCATAATGCAATTTACAACAGTAAATAATCAGAAAAGACTTAAACATATGGAAACTAACAGATTTTTTTTACAGTGCAGGCAGAAACAAATTTGTAATGATCTTTATTATAATATCAAATTAATTTAACACTATTATTTTCATAACTGTTTATAAAGAAAAGGTAAACTACAGTATAAAGATTTGCAGGAAGTGCTACCCAAGTAACTTTTGTGCACATACACGTCTTCTTTTACTCTCTGTGGCAACACAAGAATGAAAATCAAGATTAATTCCAGACATACGGCTTCAATTAAACACCTAATGCACATCTGTTGATCTTCATTTCGCTGAAGTCAGGTTTAAAAGCTTAATTTGCCAATAGGTTAGAGGAAAAGGAATATAAAACTGCGCATCTATTTTTATGAGAAAAAAAAACTTGAATTAATTGCATGAAACAATTTATAATTACCACTTATAAATTCATAAGGACGACCTGAGTTAGGTTGACAAGACAAATTAACATTACTAATATTTAACTTTGGGCCAAAGAAATACATTTGCACTAAACACAACTAATGCAATTATTCAAATGAAGGAAAAAGGGAGGAAAGTTAAAAGATAAAAGCTGCATTTAAAGATGCACTCTGATTTATAATGGTCATTATTTTATTCATCGGGTGTACTAGAATAGACAAATTATACATTACTGTAACAGCTCTATTTCCCGTCTTTCTGAAATGCTCAAGTTTCAGCAAAGTTTCTCCCCTTATTGGTTCCAGCTCAGTGCTCTGATTGGTCTGCGTACCAAGTGCATTTGAATTTGACAAACACTTCAAACATATGTTGGAAATGTAATGCTCCTTATCACAATCTTCAGTTTCAACTTCCAAAGTTTCTGAAGCAATTGCAGTCAAAAATAATGGCTTCAGTTTTACTATATAATATTTAAGCCAAAAAAAGAACCTGGCACTGCAGATGATCAAGCAGATCAATTGTGGTACTAGGCCATTCATTCTGGAGCTACATAGGGCCCAGAGACTTTGAAAGACCCACTGTGATCTTGGGTGTCGCCTTCTTAAGACCTCATGTTTTTTTACCAAGATGACCAAGAGCAGAAAGATGTGCATGGAGCACAGAGTCTCTACAGACACTCTATCACACTCTTTCAGCTGTACTTGCTATCTCCAGGCTGGATTCAAATAGCATGGGATGCTGGCACACTAACAAGAATGCTAAAGACCACATGCTACCTTTTAGAGACACTAGTTTTACCTCTTGAGACCAGGGCACCAATGTAACACCTCAATTTGTACTCGCCACAATTTAAGTGTGATTCAAACTAGTATTTCTAGCAATGAACACAATGTGTCACTTGGTTTCTTAAAGGCGTTGTATGAAAATTTCGACTCTTCTAAAGCATACAAATAGTATAATATGTTTACATACATGTTTATCTGAAAAAAAACAATGCTAAAAAAAATGTGCATTCCCTGTCAGATTGTTTGTCTTTATTTTGGTGTCTATAACCTGCCCACTGCCAGAGTACACAATTATATGCAGTATGTATGCAGGTGCAACCGAAAACTCTGGTTGACGGCAGCAGCCTCCAAAATGAGACACCGATTCACAGTTACAAAATCCACACAAGGTGTTTTTTTAATTAGCAAATAATTTAAATATTACAAACATAAACATTAGCTAAGAAGAAACTTTGTAACTCCATGTCCTAACAACACACAACAAGACAAGATTCCAGCTACAAACAATGCACCAGACACGACACGACAGAAACATTTTAAATACAGTCATTCAGAGAAACAAAATAGTAACGAAATGGTAAGGATTATAATCTAAAATTGAACATTATTAAAAGTACATGCTGAGTGATCAACATTTGTTCGTTTACACCATTTTCAGATGTTTATTTTATTTTTAAGATCTGAGGTAAACCATCTGCTGTTGCTTCGTTCAGTACTGCAAGAAATGTGATGTAAATGGCATTCAAACTCAATCTGGTCGCATTTAACACTGAAAAAAGAACAAAATCATTACCTGAGGTTTTAGTGGTCATAGAAGTTAATGCTGTTGTTCTGCCGCAGGAAATAAAAACCGTTTCTAAAATAGAAATTTCAGGTGATGGTTTAGACAAAAACTCCTTTAACATGAAAAATACTTATTTGTTGTGTTGTCACATGTAGTTATGGTGTAGGCTCGATAGTCAGGCATGCTAGCTTATGTTGGTGTTGACAATCTGGCAACCTGCGTGTGAGGAGGGACCGGGGGAATTTTTTTTATTATTATTATTTTGAATTGCAATACCTCGTACAACCACTGGGTTCATTCTTACATACTGCACTTTTAAGGCCCGGGTATACTTACACAGCTCATAGTTGGCATCCATTAAACTCACCACCCTAAATCTCCTTTTCATCTGGGTCATGGCACCAATGAAACCCCTTTGGTGATCCAAGTGGGATTCAAACCAGCATTTCTGCCAATAGAGGCTGACCCATGAACAAAGACACCAAAATCACAACCTTTTCACACTATTTCTTGGTTTCTAAAGGCTAGGGTATCAGGCACGTTTCCTACTAGCTGGCATCTGTTAAACACACCTTCTAAATACTGATTTATACTTCTGCATCTTGATTGCTGTAAGCCATGGCACATGCCTTGCACGTACAGTAGCAGTGCATTTATACTTCTGTGTTCTGATTGTGTTGCTCTGGCATTGACAGTTTAGCAGCCAGAGGGGCTTCTATGTTTTCCTGTGATGAGTTTTTTTCATGGGTGTTTTGATTTTACACCTGGAATGTGGTGAATGAAACTCATACTCATTCAAATAAGGAAGGGGCAGGAATTGTGAAACATGCAATAACTTTAATCATAAGGTAAACACAAATGTATCCACCAAAAGCTCCTCCATGTGACAACACTTGTTGAACTTTCAACCCACTAGCCCCACTTCTCTCCCATAACTTTCAGCCCCACCCACACTCATCACTGCAACCAAGATGCACATTTGACCCAGAAGTACTGTATTTATCTGCCTTAAATATTCTTTCATCTGGGTCACAGCACCAACAAAGCTCCTTTGGTTCTACATGTTCCACTTTAAATGGGATTCAAACTAGCATTTATGACATCGGAGGTGAGCCTTACTAATGTGGACACTAGTCGCTAGTGTGCAATGGTGTCACAGTGTAGCAAGGTTAACTCTTATGTTTCTTCTGTTATACTTAGTCATCTAAACTATTTTGAGCATGAATCAAACTGAATCTTAATTGTGCAACTTTTCCTAAAAGACATTTGTTACATTTACCCCATTAAAACCTCACTCCCAACCAGGTCACGGCACCAATCTTTCCAGTTCTATTCAGTCAACTCATACTGTAAGTGTGATTTGCAATAGCATTTTAAAGTGGAAGTGAAGCAGTCAGTCAAGTTTATATTATTTTGTAAATAGTTTTCCACCTTATTGGAAACATTAAACAAACTCGATTAATGAAATCATTTTGCAGAAATCGGCTTGTTTTACTATAAACTTTAGAGCTAGGGTGGCACCATTTTGGAATATGGCAGTGTCTGATGTCACAGGGTTTGTTCTGTTCCCTCAGCTGAACAGATACAATGGAAGTAATAGACTGAACACGGAGACTGCAAAGCCTAATTTAACCCAATGTGTAAAGTTGTGGGTTTGAAGCTGGTGCAAATCCAAGCATCAAATGTGTGTCTAATATATACAAATATATTCAATTTACTTTTATTTTTAGTCCGTTTTAATTACTGATTGTTTGATGTGCTTTGGTCCACTCCTGCCTATTACGCTGCCTGACTGCCTGTATGGGTTTCAACAAGGTCCGGTGCGGATGTAATGGGGCAGGTACTTTCACTTTTCACTACTACAGAAGCTCACCTCTTTTTGTGTTCAAACCAAACTAAGATCAGTGCGGTTTTTACATCGTTCATAGATGTTAAGAGATCGACTTGATCAACTTTATAAGGGAATATGTCTCAAAATAATCCACATAGACATGATTTGGTAAATTTCCGTGCTTTAATCGTTGCATTAGTCTGAATCAGGGGGGTTGCGAGACATAAAGCTCTACTGGGGCATGTTTGATATATACATATATACATATATATATATATATATATATATATATATATATATATATATATATATATATATATATATATATATATATATATATATATATATATACCAAAAAATATTATTGTACAAATAAAAAGTATTATTGTTATTATACAGTTATTATTCTAAATAAATAACAGAAATTAATCCTAAATGTAACTGGAAAACAATGTTAAGACACAACTGGAGTAATGCTAAGATCATTTTAAAAATTCTATATACAGTTAAATAGAATACAAAAATAAAGATGTTTTATAGAATTATCTGTTGTCTTAGACTTGGACACATGGCAGAGAATTAGGTTCCTCTAATAGTCTAATAAGCCTATAAAGTCCGTGACTCGTCATCCCTATTTTTACTTCATAAAAAAATCTATCAGGAGGCATGCTCAGTAAGATTAGCTTTGTTGACCTGTGCAAAACTCACTGCGTGTCGTCGCCTCCGCATAAAAGGCTGTTACACTGGTTTCACAACACATGAACGGCGTGTGAGCAGCAAGTACTTTTATGCGCATGCATGTTAACAACCAGGAGAAGTGCACCAGTAAATTGGGTATAGCGACGCCCCTGGTCTGAATGTGAATCCCCTCATCAGGCAGCGCTGCATTAGCATGAGAGAGTGAACCAAAGTGCATCAAACGAAAGAGAAAAAAGAGAAAAATAGACAACAAATTAATATTTTTGTGTATAACACATAACTTTGATGCTTGTATTTTCACCACCTCTTCGATGCACATCCACAACTTCATGCATTGGGTTAAATTAGGCTTTGCAGTCTCAGTGTTTAATCCATTACTTGCACTGTATCTGTTCAGCTGAGGGAACGAAACCAACCCCGTGACGTCAGACATAGATGGCGTGCCCTTACACTAAAAGGTATGGTAAAACACGCTGTTTTCTTGTAAATGGTTAGATTAATCGAGTTTTGTTATGTATTTGCTTAATTTATTAAATAATAATGCGGAAAAAAAAAAAAAAAAATATATATATATATATATATATATATATATATATATATATATATATATATATATATATATATATATATATATATATATATATATATATGTATATATATATTTATTTATTTATTTATTTATTTATTTATTATTTTTTTGTATATGCTTGTGGTTCTCTTCTCTCCGCCTCTGTCTGTCCAACAGGTTTCATTATCACCGCAAAGGTGCGGTGAATCAGGTGCCAACACGTGAAGGCTTGCCGGCTTGTTTGTGAAGACAATTTAAACCATTTTGGAACATCGTTCGGAGAGTCTCCTCTCTCCCGGCTTGTGTTCTTTATTTTGTGAAGTAAAATCTGCGTTGTATTTACTCGGCAAAATTGTTGAAAGTGAACGCTAAGTGTTGACTTTGAGATCTATACAGAGACACGAGTGCCTTTTTGTTTTATTACGTTTTCTCATGTTTTGTGGTTAGTAGGGATGTAAGTGAATGTTATTTTATTTGTTTTATTTCATCTGCAGGTAAGAGGGTAAACAACTTAGTTAGTTGTTGAGTTTTTGTTTGTTATTTTGACATTTGTTAAGTTTTTAATGTCTCCTTTGAAGTGAAAGTCAAATAAATTTGACTTTACGTTATTTCTTTGGTCATTCGTCTTTGTTGTTGTTTTTGCTTTTGAACGGGGGATGAGACTCTGGGCTCCTCACTATTTTAGAGGTGTCCTAATTATTTTAATTTAATATTATTTATTTTTATGGGTCTGACTTGCTGTGTCGAGCCATGCTAATTTAAAATTCGTAGCGAGTTTGTTTCTTCCACTTTAAGCATGGTAGGCAGACATACTAATAAGTTATATGTTTAGAATCAACTTTGCAAGCACAACACATAAAAGAATCCCAGTGATTTATTTATTTATTTTTTTACTTTCTCGAAACCGCATGACAGCTTTACACATGGTGCCAACACTACACTTAACTAAAGCATCCTTTTTTCTTTGCATACCTCACACATATGATGTCAACATTACAGAAATAATATGTGGACTCAGATCTATTCATGTTAGGAGCAGTGCTCTGTTAGCTTTGTAGCTTTGCAGATCTTTTTCATGCACAAATAGATTCACACTATCATTGCAACGCATCCCACAGTCTCTTTAAGTATTTAGCACAAAAAGACTTCAGGGAACACTTCCGAGTGATGAGTAATGTTTATTTTGAAAAATGAAACAAGTCGCTCCCGAACACCGGAACAGTTAAGAGCACATACTGCTAATCAGTTTTATCCCATATTGCACAGGCTGAACACAGACCTCACCTCCAGCCTCAGGATAGACGTAGTTTATCAAAGGCTTGGGTCGGTCTAGAACTCTGCCTCCCATGATGCCCCAGGGCCTCTCTTCATCAGAACAACTAGACACTCAGTACATAGCAATACCCTCGGAAAATAAGGCCTGCCATCTATTGACTGATAAGAGAAGCGTCTAACCTGCTAAAATAAAATTACAGACTTCTCATATATTTCATTATTATTTCCTATAGCGCCAGCAGTTTGAAGCTCCTGAGAAAAGCCCTGGGCAATTCACTTTTTATGAGACCTAGCTGAAGTGTGCACTTAGCTGCTTTATTTCACCAGGATGATTTCAAGTCAGATTGAAGCAATTGAAAATGCAATAATAATAATAATGTGCTTATTGCTATAACTTATAAGGACGATACTGACTATAAATGAGCACGCTAAACAGCATGCACTTTTTCAGACGGACAAAGATTATTGCAGTATTTATGCTAATTAAAACTGCTGCTTTTTCATCCAGTGTAGATGACAAATCAAAGCTTCTCTTATCCAAACGTTAAACTGTCACTCATCACTCTCTAGCAGTTTCTGTTAGTCACTGACTGCGATGCAGATGCTAGAAGTGGGATGCGTTCTTCCGTGCCGCAGAATCTGTCACTATTTTGTTCCATCTCCCTCTCTCTTCTCGCTCAGTTTTTAAAGGGGTCATATCATGAGGAATCCAATTTTCCTTGATCTTTCAAGATAAAAGAGCACGATGCCGGGAAAACAAACTGTAACTTTCAGAACTTAAAACTTCCTCCCTAGTGGGGGGAAAAAGTAATTTCTTTAAACCAAGCCAGCGAAAACGTTCTGAACTTGCGAAATGAATCAACACACAACCATTCGGATTTCAATGTCATTAGCACAGAAACAGAAGATTCAGAAATAGAAAGTTCAAAAGTGAGATTACACAGTGGTCTCATAGGAAAAAATAGCCTCCCCTAAGAAATTTTCTGTGAACAATTCTTAAAATTTAGGGCTGTGTTTCCACAGGTGGCAGTTTTGGTTCGATTAAAAGGTTAGTTCATCACAAAAAAGTTTAATGCTGTTATTAATTTTTCACTGTCATGTCATCCCAAACCTCTGAGACCATTCATTTGGGTATACATAGGTTAATAAAATCACTAGAACACAGATTTGACATGTGGAGTATTATTATTGGTAAAATGCAAGTGTTCCATACGCCTGCTTTTGAGTGACGCTCCCGGCCTGGGGGCTGGCTGCAGTACAAGTCATAAAGGCCTGAAATAATAATTAGGAAGACAAAACTAATGTTAGCCTATGTCTAGATCGATCTCCTGTAATGTTATATGAATTAGATTTAAAGGACATCTCTGACATTTTCAGTTTCGGCATGTTATTGAGTTTGTCTACTGAATTTGCTGTTATAAAATATTAATGTTCTAGAAACTGAATCTTATATAACAAATAGAACTGTAAAGGTTATATTTTATTTATATGCATCATGTATCATTGGCTTTTTATTTGGAAACTTCTAATAAACATTAAAATGAATGTAAATTCCTCATTGCCAGATAAGGCATCGAATAAACCAAATGAAAACGGAGGCAAAAAAATTATAGGCAATATACAAGCGATGTTGCAGCAGCTGATAGACATCAGTTAATGTAATAATGCTGCTAAATTTATTGTAAAAATTGATAAGGATTATTTTATATAGTGCAGGGACGGGATGTGTAAATATCCTGTTTATATTTAGAAATCTTGCTATATTTATCTTTGAAACGCATGATTTTTCCCACATGGTAAATTGTAATCTATGATGTGTACAATTCGGTTCTTGTTGATTGTTAATTAAAAATAAAAACCTTTCTAAAACTGTATGTGTTGTTTATATATTATTTTTTCCTATTTTACCAGCGTTATTTATACCCCTATGAAGATAAAAAATATCAACAACCCGTTATAAGAGAATTTTATTTTATTTGTTTTTTTGTGCTTATGGCTTAGTCTAACTTAGGCTAGAGTGTATGAAAGATAGTTTATTTTGCAGTCCAACATATATTGTTTATTAAATTATAACAGCTTACTCAAATCATTTTTAAATTGTATATTTTTAAATGTAAGTGCTTATATTTACATTAGCGAGCCTTTGTTATAGTGCAGATACGGGAGGTCAATTGAGAAGTTCGGGGACTGTGGTTGATTTAACATGCAAGCGTTTGGTTGGACGCTTGATTCCGTGGCTTCACCTCTGACTCCATCAGCTAGTCCCTTCTGCGCATGCCCAGGTTCCAATTTCAACAGTCTTTTGTGACAGTTTGTGCCCATCTTGAGGAATTTGCCTTCAAAGCATTCAATGGGAAAAGGCACTGTTGCGTCATCCATAACATGTATATATAGTTTTCTTTGTAAGTATTTAATAAATGAACAGAAACCAGTAAATTTGTGAACAAGAATAAAAAGAAGGCTTGTTTAACAACAATTGCTGCATGGTAAATAACTTCCATTTGATGAAGGAGAGTTTTTGAATACAAGTCATGTATTTTTTTTTGTTTTGTTTTTTACAAAGTTACACTGCCAGCTATACACCTGGCTTGCAGTGGCAGCGTATGTCATTTATTTGTGGAATTTGTGAATCTGTGAGAACAGGAATCATCATGACTCATTTTTGTATGCTAACCTTTTCAGATAAATAAATGGTATATCGTTGTCATGTAAATTTATTCTCAAAGGACATTTGGTCTAATAAACTAAATATGAAAGAAACAGGATAAAAAATGGCCATTTATTTCTAAATTATACTCACTTTTGATGTGAAAATTATCCCAGCATTATAAGTGGATCTCAGAGAACATTAAAATTATCATTCGTGATCCTTTTTTAATAAACGCAGCATCACTTCAAATGTGCAATAACTATTTCACACTTAATAATAGACATTTGGTCATGGTTGTCCATCAACAATAGAAAAAAATTCAGATCCGCTTTCAAAACACAGATTGCATAGTGTTCAGGCACAATTGTAAATAATTTTCATTTCAATCCATGCAACGATTGAGCTTACTTTAGGTTGCTTTCAGCTCAAACTGTTTAGTTGGTCACACTTTATTTTGATGGTCCGTTTGTTGAATTTAAGTTGCATTGCATCTACATGCCAACTAATTCTCATTAGATTATAAGTAGACTGTTGGGTTGGGGTCAGGGTTAGTGTAAGTTGACGTACTTGCAATGTTTCGTATAGTCAGTTAAATGTTGAATGTCTGTATCAACAGATATTGAGCAGACAGTCTACTAATACTCAATTGGACCATCAAAATAAAGTGTTACCGTTCATTTAAATTGATTTCCCTTCATGTTTTATTTTTAGTTGATTATTTTATGTTCATCACGTCCCATATAGCTTAATAAAATTACTAGAGCACAGATTTGACAAACATTTTCTTATATATTCTAATAAGAGTTTAATAAATGAACAAAAACCAGTGAATGTGTCGAGAAGAATGAAGAGAGGACCAGTTCAATAAATATTACAGTAGACAGCGATGAGCACCAGTAACAAAGCAAATTGCTGCATGGGAAATAACTTCCCTTTTATAAAGAGATTCTGAATACAATTTCCCACTGAAAACATTTTTTTTTCAACAATGATGTTTGGTGGTCTCAAATAGCAGATTTTGAAAACTACAAAAACATGATTGTGTGTAAACTACTGCATTAGTTGCTTATGAATTGTATATTCAGTATATGAGTACAGTGTGCAACTGCTTGACAACCAAACAATCGTAACATTGGTGGACTACAGAGGAATACAGTATGTGTACAACCTTCCATGTTTTAATGCTTTGTTTCATTTCCAGCTGTTGGTCTGGCACGCAGAATATGCCATTTATTTGTAGTATTTGTGGATCTGCGAGAACGGGAAATCATCATGACATAGCTTATTTGTATATGCTAACCTTTTTAGATAAATAAATGGTGTATCATTGTCATGTAAATGTATTATCATTGGAGACTTGGTCTAATAAGCTAAATATGAAAAAAGGATAAAAACTGTTCATTTATTTATAAATTATACTCACTTTTGATGTAAAAATTATCCCAAAATTATAAGTGGATCTCAGAGAACATTTTAAAATTATCATTCATGATCCTTTTATAATAAACGCAGCACCACTTCAAATGTGTAATAACTATTTCCACTTAATAACAGACCTTTAGTCATGGATGTCCATCAATAATAATAATAATAATAATAATAATAATAATAATAATAATAATAATAATAAACAATCGCCTCCCATTTCTGTTTTTAAACCAGTTTTTAGGGTTTTAATTGCAAATCATTTTAATTTCAATGCATGAAAGGCTTTCGATTGAGCTTACTTTAGATTGTTTTCAACTCAAAGTGTTCATTTAAATTGATTTCCCTTTAAGTTTTATTTTGAGTTGATTATGTTTTTCATGTCCCATATTAAGACAGACAGGATGAGAACAAATACTCCATCATAAGCTTTTACGCAAGCCACTTGAATAAAAGATTAATGACCAGACGTCTGTCCTCTTGGGAAGCACTTAGATCACCAACAATGTTCCCAACTCAAATTAGGAGCACCAGCCTCCCCTTGTGAATCAGCACAACACTTAAAATGTAGCATGAATGCACTCTGCACCCAGATTGGAGTCAGGCTGATGAAGAATCACCCAGTGTCTCGCTGTGCTGATTTTATTCCTCTGGCATTGGCAAGATAAATATATGTCAGCGTGCGCTGGGCTGCCCCCTGTGCCGCCGTGATTATAGCGTTTAATAACTCGCCTTCAGTAATACATTGACATTGTCCGGCCAGGATCCTTGCCAGGAAGGCTTGATTTACCAAACCCCTTGAAGGGGGGAAAAAATCTCATTCAGCAGATGGATTGCTGAAAAGGCTTTCCAGCAGGCCTATAAATCATTCTTTAATCAGAGGCTTCAGTGAGAGCGCAGAGCCACCGCCGGCCCGCTGGAGGACCCCTGACTCAAAACTGTCTGTGTTACTGCTCTCCACATCCTTGTCTCTTTATTGCCCACTGCACACACACACACGGAGTTCCCACTCTATTCATCTCGAGACTTTTTTAAAATCCTAAAAACCTGAACTTGTCCAATACTTGCACTTTCAAGACCTTCAGTACATGAACTTCAGGGTATTCTGATGCCATATTTTATCCCAAAATCCATTGTTGATAACTGTGGATTTAGGCTTGTGTAGTATCCTGGTTACATATGGTGTACACCAGCTATCAAGGCTTGCATGGCTTGACCCTTATGTGCTGTTCGGGATGTTTTCATCCACTTTGAGGTAATTTTAAGTCTTAATTTGGCCACTATTGAGTCAATATATGGCCATTTTACTTGCAAAGTAAAATAAAGTTTTGCAAACAAAAAATAAAATATTAAGCAAAAGTAAATAAATAAATGCCAATCTCCAAAAATTGCAAAGCGAAAATAAATTTGAGAAATAAAAAATTATTTAGCTAAAAAAAATAAACAACTGCAAATGGGGAAAAAAACGCATATAAAACACAAGCAGTGCAAAAATCTAAAATATTTGCAATAAAAAAAAAAACTTTATATGTATTGCCTTTACAAAACCTGTCCACTCAATTGCAATGCTCATTTTGATTTGTTTTTTAGTCAACCTTGAGTTTGCATTGCTGTTTTCACTTTGCAGTTCACGGCCTGCCATAAATGAAAAGTTCCCTTGACTCCGCCCCCTTGTCAAATCAGGTCAAATTCATCCAGTGTGATACCCAATTCAACACCAGCGCTTCCCACACATAAATGTGCGATCACACTTGACTTTTCCTTCCATAGACTTCCATTCATACGCACGCGAATGCGTCAGACCGGAAACGCAGGGTCATGCGTCGAGTTTCGCAGGTTGCAGCAGTGCAAAGTTCAAGCTTGGTGAACTCTGACCTGTGAAATCTCGCCACTTGACTGCGTGAGACCAATCGAGGATCAAAACAGCACCTCTCTGGACAGAAATTTAAAACATGGACCGATGGCTGGCTTTTTTAAATGTCTAATCATCATGTTTAATCCCGCCCCTTTTCGCAGCGCCGTACGACAGAATTTCGCACACACAAAGCCCAGTGTGACCGTAGCTTAAGACTTTATCTCAGAGACCCGGTTCTATGTGCGTGAGAAACTGAGAATAGTCCACCACAGTCTCGGATGCTCGGATGACTCCCGGGAAAAACAGGAGTGTTGGCAAATATGCTCACACATACACTCTGCACTCTGACTACTACAATATTGTTGATAAGCCGTGCTGGGAATTTCACTCTGTCTCGCGCTGAACTCTGTCGACCAATCGCAACAGACTAGGTCATCGGTCCAATTAGCGCAGATTAGCTTCGCACTAAGGATGGATTTGAAACAAATGAATCGCTGAACGAATCATATGGGAGTCGCTGTGATGGTTGTGTAAAAATAAATGCATATTATAAGACAATAAAAATGTTTTTGACCTTGCACGCATATCAGCCTGTTGTTGGAGACGCTTAAAACCAAAATATGACCTTTTTAATGTATAATAGGGGCTCTTTAATTTATAAATAACTCATATGATAATACAGTATAAAGTGGTTTAATTAATTTTGCATCGGAAGTGACATATGCACAATTCCACCCCTGTTTTGTGCATACGCTATGGTAATCAATGAGACCACAGGGCTCTCCTTGAATAAGTTTGAACTTTCTCCTTCAGTGACTGACAACCATTCCCATGTTCCAATTCTGCTGTTTCTTGTAATGAATTTGACTCGATATTGGAGAGCGTCTAGACTCTCACTCTTTGTGTAGAAACACTCTTTCAACACACTTTGTGTAGAGAAGCTGATGGTACGGCATCTGCTTTCTGTATCTATCTTCATCTATGGGCTCTTTCAGAAGCTGCAGTACTGAAAGCCTTAAAGTAGCCATGAAATGAAAATTTGCTCTTATATATATATATATATATATATATATATATATATATATATATATATATATATATATATATAGAGAGAGAGAGAGAGAGAGAGAGAGAGAGAGAGAGAGAGAGAGAGAGAGAGAGAGAGAGAGAGAGAGAGAGAGAGAAAGAGAGAGAGAGAGAGTGAGAGAGAGTAGTGCTTTTTATAAATGGTGTATCTGTGCACATCATTATTTATTTAAATTAATTTGCCCTCATAATCTTTTATCAAATACTTTTATCAAAATTACTTTTCTTAATCTTTGGTCACATGGAATGCCTTTCGGCAGGGCTATCAGGCTTGTTACATTTCTGCCCCGCTTTCATCCATTCATCAATCTTCTTTGTTTATATAAACAAGGTCGATCTTCCAACTATCCAAACAGTTCCAATTGACAAGATCAAGGACCGCTCTACAATTATTTATTTTATTTTCTAATTTCAGGGCCGTTTAAAATAAATGTATGTCATGATAAAAGATAAAAGGACAATCTTAACTTCAGTTCTTTACAGTATTTTATCTATTCACAAGACAAAACAGTGAAGACATGCATCACTTCTCTTTTTAGGGTTGTTTATCTTTAAATTACAAGCAAAAGCCACACATTGTGGCATCGTATCATTCATTTTCATTCCCAGTTTTGTTGTTTATAACAGAAAGTAGGCGTGCTTCTGTTTGACATCATCGAAAATAATACCAGCCCCATAGTCCAAAATATGTATAAAATTCTGTATTATTACTATTTTTACATAGTTCATTTAGAGACATAATTTACTTTATACTAAGATACTAAAAAGTCTTGATATCCAGGGTTCCTACCAGTATGAAAATGCACAATAAAAACACTTTAATGTGAATAAAATTTTTCTAATTGGTTGAAATGTGGGAATTATTGATTGTAATAATAACAGAAACTGAAATTGACCTGCAATAGATCAATGTTTTGCAAATATATATTTGATCTGCAATATTCAGATCAAAGCAGAAGTTAGTGAAAACAGTGGAGAAACACTGTGTATGTGTTCTGTGTGCATGTTAAAACATTACATTTGATTTAAAGCTTCTGACGTACAAACGTGCACATCATCCTGATCACGTTTTTCAGCATTCACGGATTCATCATTTTGATTGAAACTAAAAGTGTCCTTATAAACCGGGCTAATCATTCCTTTCAGACTCTGACAACCCACTGACCAGTTGGATAGCAAAAATCAAACACCATCCAATACAATTTCCTCAAGTTGAGGTTCACAGGTTTTTATAAGTCCACCGAGAAGCAATATCACATTTAAAAGGTACGGCTTCAATATTATGAGAGCAAATCACTGGATATGAAAAAGTGTTTGCAAGCTGTATAACTTTATAGGTTTGGAACAATATGATTTCATTTTTATTATTATTAATATTATTGTTATTATAAGTTTAGTCTGAGGCACACATAAACCAAGTGAACTGAACATTTCCAACTACATACAGCACTATGTTTGGTTTTTTAATCTTGGTAATTTCATTAATATATTTTTTAAAGGTGCTATATATATATATATATATATATATATATATATATATATATATATATATATATATATATATATATATATATATATATGTATGTATATATATGTATGTATATATATATATATATATATATATATATATATATATATATATATATATATATATATATATATATATATTTGACACCTCAAAAAGCATAAAATGTTTGCAGATATTTAAGAAACATGCTAAGTGAACATTCTTGTTTATCTCAAAATCAAAACTGAGTAACTGCCCACTGCCTGTTTACCCAATTATATTTCACCACCTCTGGCAGCCTTTTCGGAAAACAGCATATTCCAATTCAGTCATGAATGCTGCCTCAATGTATGGGGTCACGACTGAAAACATGACCTCCGGAGAGCAGTAGCAGTCTCGAAAATGAGACACAGATTCAGGAAAAATCCACAAAAGGTGGTCCTTATTAGCAAATACTGCAAATATTATGAACATGTAATATAGTAAGCTGGTTACATTGTAAGACTCAATTGTCAGGCATGCTTTTTCCGGTTTAAGTCAACAATCTGGAAACTGCTTTGCATTGTGTCATCGGAGGAGGGGGTATAAGGGAAAAAAAAATAAAAATCCTATATGCTGCAGCTTTAAAGAATCCGGTCCCATGTGGATAAATCTCACAAGGACGCCTTACAGTTTCATGTGAACACATAATATATATATATATATTGTGAAACTATGATGTCATCTGCCCATGTCTCATACCAGAGACTATAGAATACACAAGACGTGTCACTCGTATAGTTTTGAATAGGGAAAAGTGTAACGGTCAATATGATGAATGAAACCTCGCCTTCTAGTACAGGAGCCAATCAGCAATCGCTATTGACAGACAAATCGCCAAGGTAGGGTAAGGTAGGCAATTTTTTGCAGATTTTGTGTGATTCAAATCTTTAGAATGAAACTAAAGACACAGTAGTTATTTAATTGTATTGTTGATTCCTAATTTGAAATTTAATCGTAAGTTTGGCAAGCAATTTTGGAGAATTTAATGTATCCCCATTCAGACAGATCATACTGCCCGAGAGGTGTTTCAAAGATGGCCGTCGAGTGAATGACTTCCCTTAAAGGGGTGGTCTACTACGATATCATATTTCAAACTTTAGTTGATGTGTGATGTAGCTGTGTGAACATAACATCTCTGAACTTTGAGCATTTACCTTCAATGCAAAGTGGCGTTGGGTCACCTTGGAATTATAAGGTTCTATCTGCATTCTGAATTATTTTGACATGAGCTTTAAGGTTTTTGCATTCCATATACCAAAGTGTATAATATTTGTTTTGTTTTCTAAAATAAAAAGTCTTGTGGAAACTTCTGTGGAAAGAAGTGTGGATTACTGTATGTGTGTGTTCATGCTACAAAATCCACTGAGATAAATCGATTTACTATTAATGTACGTCGTGTTAATCTTGTGTTGGTTTATATTCAGCTTCATTCCAGTGACATCATTTTTATAGTCGATTACAACAGTTGCTGGGTGAGATTGTACATATTTTTCTAGATACAATCTTGATGTGTCATGGGTAACAAATATAGCAGAATACACTTTGCTTCATGATCTATTATCATGTAAAATCTACAAACCGTATTCTGACAACAAGAAGCCGCATACATTAATAATTGTAATTGCATCACTGTAATTGCGAACAATTATATCACTGTTGTTGTTTATAAAGTGTTTCCCCACAGCAGTTTCCAACATATATGTTCATGTGTGTGTTCTGAATGAAAACTGTAGATTCATCCTGTGCCAGCAAGAAGTTCTTTTGGAGCTCCAAGAGTTTTCCAAGCAAGAGCTGTAAACAAAGCAGCAGACACCTGGGGTCCGTTCTTCATATGTGGAATACTTAATTAGCTGGATTTGGATATTAACGATTTGGCACGATCTAGGATTGTTTAGTTCTTCAAAACTCATCTGAGACTTGTTGTCATAGCAGCAGTTCTGGGAGCTCAAACCCGCTTGGTAGCAGTTTAATTTCATAAAAACAGGATTAGATTGGGTCAGTTCAAGCAAAATAATACTGAAAGTATGTACCAAATGCTGATATTTTCTTACAGTAGTTATATACACTTGGGGAAATAGTAAATATATATTTTTAACTATATATATATATATATATATATATATATATATATATATATATATATATATATATATATATATATATATATATATATACAGTATAGACAACGTGTCTTTGAGCAAAGACGGTTGATGATGTTCATCCACAAGATGGCGACAGAGACCGCATAATGAGCAATAAGAGCAATACAGCATAATTTCAAACTACAGCTGATCAAATCATTATTAAACGGGTAAATTACTTTCTAAGTCGATCTCTCTCTCTTTGTATGTTGTAGTGCTGTTTTTATACCATTGTAATATTGTGATCTCCTGATTGCAACAGAGAAAAACTGGGATATCTCTGTAGACTGATGGCATTTTATGCCGTTCAGCCTTAAAATCTTAAAATGTGAGCTAAATTACCTGTTTTGTCATCACTTTAGACAGTACGCTAGACAATCATTCAAATACTAGCTCCAAAGTGATATTGGCTCATTAGTAATGGTTTCTGCTGTTCTGACGTCAGCTGCAGAGGTGAGGAAAAGGAGGAAACAAGTAATTCCTCTTACAAAATGGCCTTTAGGGTCTTCATGTTTGATTTTCTTTTTATATATACACGATTATGCCATCAAACTGTTGTTCAAACGCAATATCACACTCTTAGCAGTGCGTTGTGGATGTATATCGTCACATACAGATACATAACGCATATTTACAGCCACATCGCACTGCTAAGAGTGTGATATTGCTCAAATATGCAAGCGCACTGTTGCTAGAACTCCACAAAGCTATCTTTCATGTCATGGAAGCAGTCCTCTCTCTTTGTTTTGCCATTAACCCTCTACTGCACGGTGTCACCATATAACAACGTGATACTTATGTTCATTTCCCTGCCACTGTTTCTTTAAGACCAACATTATTATTTATTTTTGTTTTTGTTGGAAACAGAAGACCTTAGAGTAGCCAATAATGTGCTTTGGTTAAGTCACATGACATGCTGTGTTTTTCTGTAGCACAATTTCTGACAGACTGGAGTTTATTGTGAGTAGTTGCTAAATGCAAATGTAAGCATCAATAAAAACAAAGGATCAAATTATATCAGATCCACAAAAAGATCTGAGACATCACCTCCAGTAAGTTATGATGACATTTTGACATGACAACAAAATTATTAATTATAAGGAAAGTTATAATTTTGAAATGTCTAAGTTAGATCCATTGTTGGATGTTGTTGCCATATAGCAACATATCATAAAGTACCTTAAAAATATATTTTTTTCCAAAAATTTTTACAGCACTTCAAGTTAAGCTATTTTAAGAAAAGAAAAAGAAAACAGCCAAATATTTTTTTTTTAGATTTATCATAATGCGTGCGGTAGAGGGTTAAACGTTGTTTACAGAAGACATTCTGTGCTCCTATTGGTCAACATCATTCATGTAGACTTTCTGCAGAAACATTGTGAAGTGTTGCATACATAGCATTGGTTGTTGTGCACTATGACATAATGTATGAGAAGAAGCAATTGAATCTTGCGTCCCAACACCCACCTGTGGTCTACAAATCCCCACAACATCCTATGTCAAGCAAATAACGCCAAAATCAAGACAAATTGTGTAATCTGAATGAAGCTTACAGCATGTAAATTTTATGTGCAGGCAAAGTTGCATGATCTAAATTTTCGTGTGCATAACTTTGTAAGAATTACAGTGCTACAGTTTGATATTAATAATGCATCACTTTTACTTTGTTTCAGTGGTTTTTATGTGTACAATATTTTTTTGAGACAAGGCATTGGGAAATTTCTGGCTTTGTGTGGATGTAGCATTAGAATTTTTGTGTCATGACAATTTAGGTGCATGGAAACCTTTATCACAATGTCATGTGCACTTACTACACCACCTCATTTTGGTGTTTAATCATAAGAAAGGGCACAATTATTCAGAGTTTAGCTCCATCTCTAATCAAATGCACCTGCTTGGAATTTTCAGTTAATCCTGAAGCCGTAGGTTATATTTCTCAGGTGTGTTTGATTAATTCTGCAGGACATTGGCCCTGCAGGACTGGACTTGGTGTGTGCTATGACAACCATAACCTGTGGTTTCTGGCAAAGTTTTGGCACAATGCCAACCAGAAGAAATACTGTAGTTAAATTTGCTCATACGTTTTTAGAAGTTTGGGCAAAAGATTCAGAGCTGCAAACTAATTTGACCAATAATAAATTGTACTTGCTGGACACTTTGGCTGTTGGCCGATTTTTATTTAATTGTAAACAGTTATATTTTACAAACAATATCAGAGCTTCATTATAAAACTTTGTGTGTGTGTTTTGCCCCAAGCACAAAATATACAGCAATCAATAGTTCCAGAGTAGTACAACACTGTTGTGAAAAAATAAATATTTTATTTCATTTAGTTTTTCTCTGTTTGGCATTATTATTATTATTATTATTATTATTATTATTATTATTATTATTATTATTATTATTATCATCCTCATCATCATCATTATTATTATAAAATAAATGAATAAATAAATGAATACATAAAAAATATATATAAATACATTTTATTTTAACGTAATTGTATTTAATGAACAAATCAAGCAAACAAGTAAAAATAAAACATACACATAAATAAGTAAATAAATAAATAAGTAAATAAAAAATAAATTTTATATAATTGTATTTAATTAAAGCAAATTAAGCAAGCAAACAAACAAACACAAAAATTTATAAATAAATAAATACATTTAATTTGACTGTAATTTAAACAAATCAAACAAAAGCAAGCAAGCAAGCAAACAAACAAACATAAATAATAAAAAAATTAGATAGATAAACACAAACAAACAAATAAATAAATAAATAAATACACAAACAAATAAATATATTTAATTTTAATGTAATTGTATTCAATTTAAACAAATTAAGCAAGCAAGCAAACAACAAAAACACATAAATAAATACATTAAAATAAATAAATAAATAAAATATTTTAATGTAAATATATTTACTTTAAACAAATCAAGAAAGCAAGCAAACAAACAAAAAACCTAATAAATAAAATAAAATACTACAATTCAAAGGCTTTAAAATGATAATAAATAAATAAACAATAAACAACAACAACTTTACAGTGTCTACAAGAAGAAGAAAAAAAGTAAATAGTTTGTGATTAATTGTGGTCTACTCTTTCAAATTGCTATTTGATTACTGCATCTGGTCCTTAACAGTTTCCTTGGTAAATGCTGAAGGTGACAGGAGGGATTAGCGTTAGTCCCTGGTGTTTCCATGAGCTCTTTAGTTCTGTCTTTGGTCGGACTGACAAATGGTGAACGTCCACACTGTCAGGAGAAACAGATGTAGTGGCCACAGAGGGTCATTCATCAGAACAACTTGAGTCCTTTCCCCTTATTACTAGTTTAAATGGAGTCTTTAGCCTCAGTAGACATGTACATATCTGTGAGATATCATCTATTCAGCTTCTGGCTCTCTCTGTTCATCCAGGAGGACGGATGCTAATGTTAGCAGCTCAGATTTGGCCCAACATCCAACCTTACCAGTGTGTACTGCCAGACTCTATCCACTAATTTACTGTACTCTGCTGGTGGAAATCACTCTCAAAATAAACAGTTGTGCTGGTAGCAAAAGCATTTTTTTTTGTAATGGATGTCACATGATTGATTTGGTGCACAAAACAGGGCATTAAGGGTGCTTCTATTCAGAATTATAATTTTAATGATATTAACATTCACATTATCATGTGATAGCACTGTTTGTAAGCATAGTAGGTCACTTTAAAAGCATTAGTTCTTTAAAACAAGATGGATTCTGATTGGCTGTCTGTTTTTAGTGTTTATTATGAGCATGAATAAAAAATAGCTCTGATTGGTATGCACTCTGGGATTCTTTTGAATTTAGAATTATTATTATTTGATTTTTATTATATCATTACCATTATTATTGTCCTTTGTGTACACATACATTTTCAACCCAGGCTCATTCTGAAAACGTAGTCCCATGTACGTTTCAGAAGTTTGTGAAATATGTACCGGGAGGTACGTATTTTTGCCGTTTTTGTTTCCGCGAATCCACGAGAGGCCGCTGTGTGCGCTTTTTAATATCTCAAATTTCTCTCGCGAGTGCCGTTCGCGCCCTCTGTTCTCGCATGAAGAGGCCGCTGTCGACTGACCGTCTGTCTGACTTACTAAATGACTGGCCGGCCAACCAATCGACTGACCCACCCTCCTCCTTCTCTAAACCCAACCAATTTTATCGATTGACCCGCCCACCCACTTACTTCCCTAAACCCAACCAATGATTTACAAAAGCCCTCCAGAAAAAGAAAAGCCCTCATCTGATTTTTACCACATTTTCGGATTTTACCACATTCTCACCCTGTTATTTACTTGTTTCTTTTATTTTTTGGATTCTGTTTTTGTATTTCCTGATTTCTGGAACCACTTTTCCCTGGACTTGAACCCCTTTATCGTCATCATGGTCAACTCATCTCTGCGTCTCTAGTCCGCCGACGTATACGACAAGTTAACTGGACAAACTGGTTGCAGCAGGAAAGCCCTCCACATGGAGGTAAGAGGTCAGCTGGTAAGCACGAAAAGGAAGGCCGTCATACCGCCCAATAGCGTTCGCTTAAAAAAATGAAATGCAGTCATACGTACCTCCAGCTACATAATGCGCAGTCTCCAGAAACGTCCACGGGACTACAGGACTACGTTTTCAGAATGAGCAGAAATGTGTTGTCCATTTTAGTCTTAGCAGAGACAACATTTGAAACAATTTTTTGAGCATATGGTGTAAATATTATTTTAATTGAATATATACGTATCGCCACATCTAAATATTGTAAATAAAACAGTGGGGGAGGGGGGAGTATTTTTATGGTCTGAAACAATATATTGTCTCTGCAACTTTCGCATGATTGCCCACTGAAGCTAAGCAGGGCTGTGCCCAGCCAGTACCTGGATGGGAGGCCACATGGGAAAGCTAGTTATTAAGTGTTACCACACTTTATAATAACTACACACTATAAATCATCTATTAAGCATTAGCAAATAGTTAATTCATTATCTGTTAAGCATTAACTCTACATTAATAGACATTAGTCAGCAGTTTATAAATACAGCAATAAATGCTGTATTCTTGACTTTATAAGCACATTTATAAAATGCCCTATTGATTGTGCTTTCATACTTTGTAAATGATTGTTTTTCATTATTTAATTAGGTATTGCATCACTTTCAAACTAGTTATTTAAGAATAGTTGGTGGGTTTTTGAGATCATTCAGAATGCATAAGTAAATGATTAATAAACTATTCAAATTAGCATTCATTTATCTTATTATTTAGGCACATATTAATAGTTAATTTGTATGTAATAAATGCTTTATTAACACAACTTCATCCAGTTTTGTGACCTATTCTAAAGTGAGGACTATTTATGCTTCATAAATCCCTTATAAATGACAATTAAAGGTTCAGTTCTAAACAGGAAAAAAGAACATAAACAACTTTATTCATTTCTATTCATTTGAAGATACACAAATGAAACTGTATCAAATGAAAAATAAATATTTGCAATCTTATCTAAAATTAAATTACTGTACAGTTTAAACTTCGGTAAAAAATTTTGAAATGTTGTATTGTAATATATTGTTAAATCATTATGTTGTTGTTTTACTCAATTTTATTTAATTGTATTTTTTTTCTAATAGTATTTTGACACTCCTTTTATTCAGCGATGAATAAAGTTTACAGTAATTTTATTTTGTAGATAAGATTATTGTTCATTTGATACTGAGCCTTTGATTGCCATTTATGAGGGATTTAAAAAGCATAAATAGTCCTCATTTTAGATTAGGTCACAAAACTGGATGAAGTTGAGTTAATAAAGCATTTATTAACATACATAGAAACCATTCCTATATGCCTGAATTATAAAATATAGAAATATTGATTTGAATAGTTTATTAATGTTTTACTAACTCATTCTGAATGATTCTAAAAGCCACCAACTACTCTTTAATACAAATGGTTAGTAAATAAAGCGATACTGAATTTAGTAATGAACAATTCATAAGCAATAAAGAAAGCACAATGATTAAGCATATTATATATATGCATTTGTAGCTAAACTGCTTAATAATGTCTATTAATGTAAATTTAATGCTTAACAGATAGTGAATTCACTATTTGGTAATGCTTAATAGATGATTCATAGTGTAGTTATTATAAAGTGTTACCATTATTCTTAATACAAAAATGTTAATAAAAGTCCTTTTGGTAAACTGCAACATTCATTTTTTAAATCCAAAAGTTTTCAGAGCAAAGTTCAAGGTCGCATAATACAGTTTGAAAGAGTATAAATGGGGAAAAACTTTGAATCACAAGCTCCATGCAACGGTTAATTAACAGATATTTTAATAGCTGAATTGTCATTAAAAAAAAAAAATGTATTCAACTTAGCAACTGTTTGACTTTGGTAACCTCAATGTTGCTCATATACCCATTAGTGCATTTTGTTGTTTAATATAGTTTCAGAACCAGTTACACACAGTACAGAGCTCAGCATAATTTTGAAAATGAATATTTTTATCCATTTCTCAGTGAACATAGGCAAAGTATTTTGGTGCATTTAAACAAAACAGATTTATTAAACAGATAATTATATAGATATTAAAATCATATTTTAATCACTAAACATATTTAGAAATTGAAAGCTAATACAATTAAATTCAAGCAAATTATTGCAAAAAAAATAAATAAATGAAAAATCACCCTACAACATTTCAACTCAATTTTTCTATTTTTTTTTTTTGCTTCTCTTGATTTTTCTTCTTTTTAAATTTGTATTTATTATTTTTCTATAACATATACATTTAAGTGTACTAGTTTTTGGACCATTATCGCAAGTTATTTTGTTAGATAAGCTCCAGATTTGGCCTCAGTACTGACTAATCTAATGTATATGCACAAATATAATATCGTATAGCTTCCTATTTAAAAACGAATTTAAAAGAGATTTCTGAGAGGTACACTTATATATGCTGAGCAATATATATATATATATATATATATATATATATATATATATATATATATATATATATATATATATATATATATATATATTCATTTTGGCTAGAATAAAAGTAGTTTTAAATTTTTTAAAAAGATTTTAAGGTCAAAATTATTAATCCCTTTAAGCTTTTTTAAGATAATTTTTCAATAATCAACAGAACAAACCATCGTTATACAATAACTTGGCTAATTACTCTAACCTGCCTAGTTAACCTAATTAACCTAGTTACGCCTTTAAATTTCACTTTAAGATAGAAGTCTTTTGAAAAATATCTAGTAAAATATTATTTACTGTCATCATGGCAAAGATAAAATAAATCAGTTATTACAAATGAGTTATTAAAACTATTATTTTTAGAAATGTGTTGAAAAAAATCTTCTCTCTGTTAAACAGAAATTGGGGAAAAAATAAACAGGGGGGCTAATAATTCAGGGGCCTAATCATTCTGACTTCAACTGTGTATATATATATATATATATATATATATATATATATATATATATATATATATATATATATATATATATAGGAGATGTTCAAGGGCTTGTCATGTGTTAAATGATTTTAAACTAATCAAAGGATGGTTGTCTCTGTAAAGAAAAAAAATCAACACATGACGAGCCATTATTTAGCTGATTTATTCAGTGGATGTTTGTCAAGTTAAAGACAAGTAAAATGTAAAATGAGTTATAATTCAAATATTACAAGAAATATTTGACAGAATTATCACTGGTTAGGATCTCCTAGCCTCCTCTCTGAATCAATAAGAGAAGCACTCGACAAGGACATATCTAATATAGCTCATAGTAACATGCAATAGCTACCTTTTTTCAGCATACTCATTTCATGGAAGATTGTTAAAGCACAAGTCATTGTCCTCAAGTTCACTAAGACGAATGAAGGCTCCAGCGACTGTCACTGAGTTATTATGGTTACTACATATGTTTAAGGGAAGCGCATTTATTTCTAACTATAATCAACACTGACTAAAACTACCAGTGCAGTAATCGATTTAATTTCTCATATTCCAGCCAGTTCGATATATGGTGTATATCCATATATCTGATTATAGATATAATGGTAAATTATACACATATGGGTGGTAAATGTATATAAGGGTACATAATGTCATATGTCAATAACATATACCTATATGAATGGTAAATTATGTCAATAATATATTCATATATGAGTGGTAAACTTTGTCAATAATTTATATGGGTGGTAAATTTATGTCAAATCGCATCCCATTGGCAGGGGTGACAAAATGTACGTCCCTGAATGTAAATAAGTCCAGTTAAAATAAGGACAGTACATGTGTTTTCATGTTTGTGTTCATTCTGCTTATCCTGGCATAAATTCTGCAGGTTGTGGTAGTTGTGCCCATTTAGATTCATTCAATTAGTGGAGCTGTCAAAGGTGTCACTGCTGAGCTCACCTCATTTGCACAAGGGGCACAACACAAAGCCCGTCCAATCTGAACACTGCTTTCATTTTCTACACTCAAGAATGATGCATCAACTGCAAGATGCTCTAACATCAGTTCATTTAAATAAGGCAGTTTCAGACAGACATTGAAAGCGGCCGCTAGACCGAGTGTTTGTTTCCAGCATGTTAATGCATTTATTTATTTATTGGACAGTGTAAAATGTCTACCATCATAACCAAACGTTACAGCTGACCTTTCAAGCTGCCAACACATACAAGTGCTCAGCTTCTTGAGTTCATGCAGTGATAGCCTGGGCTGTGATAAGGGTAAGGAGATAAATTAAATGTGCTGTATGTGGTTTTATAATGCCATGCAAAAAAAATTATTCATACTACATGATAGCACAGAAATAGATTTTCTAAAATAAATAAATAAATAAATCACACTCTTCTAAAACAGCCTTTAGCTCTGTAAGCAGAAAATATCAAGTGAAGTGGATGTTGCTTTTTTTTTTTTTAAGTAAATCAGAAGCACAGCCAATAAAAGAAACACTTCAAGCTTGCTGATCTGTAAACGTGCTCTTATTTTGACTCCAGGAGCATTTTTTTTTAATTGGGATTGTTAAAAAGGTTAATACGAAAACCTTTTATTTACATAAATGAAAACAACCAGCTGTGCGGTGAATCATTATTAATTTAAATGTGTGGCTTGAATGTGGGAAAGAACTATACAATCCCATAGTTAAGTGAATTAAATTCGAATCAAAAGAGAATTAAAACATTAGATACTGTAGATAGATAGATAGATAGATAGATAGATAGATAGATAGATAGATAGATAGATAGATAGATAGATAGATAGATAGATAGATAGATAGATAGATAGATAGATAGATAGATAGATAGATAGATAGATAGATAGATT
This sequence comes from Danio aesculapii, assembly GCF_903798145.1. Taxonomy (NCBI): domain Eukaryota; kingdom Metazoa; phylum Chordata; class Actinopteri; order Cypriniformes; family Danionidae; genus Danio; species Danio aesculapii. Next base: position 53,636,505 of record NC_079437.1, on the reverse strand, counting down.
TTAATTGCAAAGAATATTCATACAAATGATGATGCATAGTTAACCGGTTTGAGAGTGTACAGAGTTCAGTACAGATTAATTCAGTTCATTTATTGGAATAGATGTACTGTACATGTAGAACCAAAATAGTAATATGGTTGTATTTCATCAGATATGCTGATTACAAATATAAAAAAAAAAAAAATACTGACGCTGTGTATTAATGTAGGGGGTGGCTCAGTGGTTAACACTGTCGCCTTACAGTAAAAAGGTCATTGGTTCAAGTCCTGGCTGGGCCAGCTGGCGTTTCTTTGTTGAGTTTGCATGTTCTCACCGTTTTCATGTGAATTTTTTAAATGGATAGACTAAATTGGTTGTAATGTTTGAGTGTGTGTGTGAATGTGAAAGTGTATGGATGTTCCCATGTACTGGGTTGCAGCTGGAAGGGCATTCGCTGCATAAAGCATATGCCGAAATAGTTGGCAGTTCATTCCGCTGTGGCGACCCCTGATAAATAAGGGACTAAGTCGAATGAAAATGAATGAATGAATGAATGAATGAATGAATGCATTAATGTGTGTAGAAAACTGAATTTCACTTCAAATCACTAATTGTTGTACACATAGCGCAACATACAGAAATTAATAACAGCTAACATATATAAAATATGAAAGTTCTCTATATCAAACATCAATAAATCAATGAAATCAATTTATTCCAAAAAAGTGTTTTTATTTATTTTTTTACTCACAATTATGACTTTAGTAAGATAAAAAATTTGTTTAATCAATTAATGGATTTTATTGAATGTTTATATATAGCTTATATCTTGCAATTTGTTGTTTAAAATGCACAATTATGAGTTTGTTTCTCTAAAAAGTCATATTGATCATATATAAACTACTGTACTACAAGACTTTTTTCTCAGATTTCTAATTACATTTTGCAACTCTGACTGTAATCCTCAGTTTATATCACACAACTGTGACATATCTTCTTGGAATTGTGAGATTATTTCCAAATATACGTTTACAATATACGTTATCATTATACGTTTACAATATACTGTACGTTATCATTGACTGGGGGGATGGATTTAAATTTCAGTCGTATTGATTCCACCAGCAGCAGGATTTTGGTGGACTCGATCAGTTGTAGTTCTTTAAAAAAGCTGGAGAACAGAAAGTTTGTGAAGCAACAGTGATCACATTAAGGCTACAGATATATATTTGCTCTTTATTATTTGTGTGACTGTTAGTGTCTGCTTCAACTTTCTGTTTTTATTCTGTGATTTATATAGGGCAATCTACAGCCCTTTAACGTTTATTTTTATTTGATTCTCACTGGACAATTCATAAAAATCAAATCAAATGATTGGACAAACAAGACACGTTTGAGTGGATTTCTGCCCATTCTTATGACTAGAGTCAGCCCTGATTTAGGGATATGAACTCAAAATTCTCAGTAATAAAATCAGAATTGTGAGAAAACCTATAAGTATAATTTATAATGGCAAGATCTTTAACCGCAAGTCTTTGATAGTCAGAAGAGTTAGAAATGAACTCATAACTGCAAGAAAGCTTAACGTTATTATTCCAAGAAATAAGCTACATTTATGTGAGCAAAAATATCAGAAGTGAGACATAAAAGCAGAGATCTGCACCTCACAATCACAATTATAAACTTATATCTTGCAATATGTATAAATTTTTTCAGAAAGAAAGAAACATGTTAAAACTAGTATAAAGAAAAAAAGAGAAACTTTTACTGGTTAAATACTGTTTCATTTTACTGTTGAAATCAGGGTCATTTCTTACAGTGTAAAAAGTTATAATTACAAGAAACAAGCTGCATTCCTCTGAGGAAAAAAGCAAAACATCATTAGTGTGAGATAAAAGCAAAGAGATCAGCATTAAACAACTTTTTTTTGTTATTTTTATTTTTTTTTTCAATCACAATCTTGCAATTCTAAAATTATATTCTATAAATTGTGACTTTTTCAGAAGTAGTTCAGAAAGAAAGAAAAAAATTTGTTATGATTTTTACACAATATTACAAAAATTTTAATACATTATTTAAACAATCTACTCACAAAATAATTCAAAAATATAGAAAATGTCAAAAATTTTTACAAAAATGGGAGCAAAAACCAAATCATTTTCATATTTCCATAAAGCTCACACAGAGCACCACCGTAATACCACATCAAGTCAAAAGAAGGAAGATCATCCAAAGCTTTAAAAAATGAAAACAAGAATTTTTGATTTGACAGAATTAACAAAACCTGCCAATAAGCTGGAATTCACATTCTGGTACTATTTATCTCCATTTTAGCTTGTCCTAATAAAAAAAGAAGAAGCTGAAACTTTTGAACATATCTAAACCAGAAAATACAAATTATAGTGGAAAAGGTTTCTCCAAAAAAATACTGTAAAACAGTAAACAAAGGCTCAAGTCTGTAACATTCACTCTCAGAAATAAAGGTACAAGAGCTGTCACTGGGGTGGTACCTTTTCAAAAGCTACACATTTGTACCTAAAGGGTCCATATCAATACCTCAAGGGTACATATTAGTACCTAACAATACAAAAAAAGTGTACTTTTTAAAAATTTTAAGTACAAATATATACTTTTGAGGTACCAATATAGACCCTTTAAGTACAAATGTGTATCTTTTGGAAAGGTACCACCCCAGTGACAGCTCTTGTACCTTTATTTCTGAGAGTGTTGCATAAACGCTTTTTCTCTGCAAGCAGAAAGGGCAATCGTTATCAACGTCAAGATTTAAAATTGATATAAATGCATTAACAGCAACAGCACCATGCAAAATTCTCCCAAGTCTTTTAGTTAATGGTGACTTGTACAATGCTCATCCTCATTCAACTGTAAAACAGCACACAATCGTGTGTCCACTCCATTATTTAAACTTATTTTGTTAAAGACTTTAACACAAGTTTTATGTAAATCCTTTCCAGAAGCTGACCCTGGGCCTGTTATTGTCACATCTTTACAATGTAAAAACACCCCTTCACAGTTTTCTAAATTCTGGGATAATGAAATGGGAAAACAACATTACAATTTGGAACAGTTAGCCCTTTATAATAGTCATCCAACAACTTGATCTCTTCTGTTGAGAGAGAAGCCCTACACTGCTCAAGGAGTTTAGAAAGAAAGAAAGAAAGAAAGAAAGAAAGAAAGAAAGAAAGAAAGAAAGAAAGAAAGAAAGAAGAAAGAAAAACGAATATGGCCGATCAGACACATAATTATTTTGCTGCTTTTATTCAACAAATGTGTCAGTAAACACAGCGTCAGCTTTTCCCATCCAGAAAGATGGTCAGTTGTAATCCAATTCCAAGGTATTTACGACACAAAGGAATGTGCCCAGGACTGGTCACACAGAAACCTGGGGAACTTCTCTAAGTTCAAATTAGTTAAATTCACCTTTATTTGTATAGCGCTTATACAATGTAGATTGTGTCAAAGCAGCTTCACATAAAAGGTCAGAGGGAAAAAAAACTTCACTAATTGGCAAAAGTGAAGAAAAAAAACCTTGAGAGAAACCCTGGAGAGAGTCACAGGAATCAGTTTCATGTTCCACTCCTCCATGACCACCACAGTAGCTGCTCAGGATATGGCCTGGTCCAGGATACGGAAACCTTGGGATCATCTCGTCGTTGTCCTTGGGTCGAATCAGTGACTCTGCATAGTCTAAGAGCCTCGGGAAGAGTATCCCCAGGAGGAAATGGAGAATAAAGAGAATAATTAGCATAGCTGCTGTTCATAGTGTATATAAACAAGATGCAGAACCTGTGTGGAAACCCGCTAAGTGGTGCATTGAGTGTATGCTTTACTAAACAGATAGGTCTTTAATCTAGTTTTGAATTGGGAGAGTGTGTCTGAGCCTCGGACATTATCAGGAAGGCTATTCCAGAGTTTAGGAGCTATAAATGAGAAGGCTCGACCTCCTTTACTCGACTTAGCAATTCTAGGTACTACCAGGAGCCCTGAGTTTTGAGATCTTAAAGAGCGAGTTGGATTGTAGCGAGACGGTAGGTTGGTTAGATAAACAGGAGCTAGATTATTTAAAGCTTTGTAGGTAAGAAGCAATATTTTAAATTCAATACAAAACTTAACAGGCAGCCAGTGTAAAGAGGATAAAATTGGGGTGATGTGATCAAATTTTCTAGACCTGGTAAGAACTCTGGCAGCATTTTGTACTAATTGAAGTTTGTTAATAGAGGATGCTGGGCAGCCAGCAAACAGAGCATTACAGTAGTCCAGCCTAGAAGTCATAAAAGCATGGACTAGCTTTTCTGCATCTGAGATTGATAGCAGACTACGTAACTTAGCAAAATTTTTCAGGTGAAAGAAAGCAGTTTTTGTGACATGGGATATATGATTTTTAAAAGTTAAATTGCTGTTTAATATGACACCCAGATCTTTTATAGTAGAGCTAACGCTAACTTTGTATCCCTCTAATTGCAGGTCGAGTTGAGATATGCTGAGTACAGGATTTAGGCCCAATAAGTAATAATTCTGTTTTGTCTGAGTTTAAGAGAAGATAAGCTCCTTGCTTAAGACTGATGTTTTAATGTAAACTCTCTCTTTATGTGTAATCAGGGTTATTGCAATAAATTTCTTGCTCATGTATTAATATTATTGTTTTAATTCTTCTGCAATCAATGTTTAACTCTACCACAGCTAAACAAGCTCATAGATAGTTCATGTTTGATGTCCCTGCAAAGCTAATGTGTACTGAACAATTGTTTACATTTCATGTAAATACGTGTGCAACATATTAGCATTTTAAGAAACTTGAATATTTCTGTATCAGTATACAACCCAACTACCTATGCAATTTAACTTCTCATTGGTCAACTTGGATCCAGAGGGTGGGTACGAAACCATCCTTATAAAAGCTTGTGCCTAAAGTCACTGCACAGAGACCCCAGACTCTGAGACTGTAGAAGGACCCCAGAGAGACTCTAGTAGACTACAGGAAGCGGAGACCCAGACAAAATGGGTTAATCGCACAGCTCAGACATTCTCATCTCTGATACCTTCCTTTCTTTTTTCCTTGTTTTTAAGTTTAGAATGCCGCAAAACCACAATTCGACACGAACAGTCCTGTTTGCCACCTCAAAAACTTGAAACAACAGACTCCACACCACTCCAAGCCTCGCGAGGACAATAGAACTGATGACCAACTAACCACGTGCACAACAGAGGGAGCTCTGCACATTACAAATGAATGCAAGTAACACTTCCAGACCACCACTGAACTGGTGTAAACTAAATGCAACCCTAAAGAGACCATAGAAGAGTTAAATTGATTATTTTTTTGGTTCGCTTGGTTTGGTCTTATAAAATCTGAGGTTTTTCCATCATTACCCTCTCTCAAACTCTTGTTTTACTTTCTTTACTCTTCTCTAAACTTGTACGAATGTGTGTTTGTTTTAAGTGTTAGTTCCTGTTAGATAAGTCAAAAAAAGTTGAATTTTATATAAAAAAAGGTGCCTGTGCATATTTATGAATCTAATGTCTTAAACTTTGATCCTGCTGCCCTGCTTAAACATAAATGGGGTTTATTTTTTAAAACAATAGCTGTAATAGAAATCAACTGTTTGTTCGAATGATCGCTGGACGATTCTTTTGTTCCGATTTAAAGAGTCAATTCACTTGAATCCCCATCTTACTTGCTACAAAAGAAAGACAAACTGTGATACAACAATTTAAAAACAATCTTTAAATATTTATTATTTGTAGGAAACATGCTTCTACAAGTACACCAGTATTTGGTAATCAGACCTTGAATTAATCTACTGAATGAGTGACTGGTCGCTGTCTAGTCCCTAACACTAAAATTGAACGACCCCCTTGACTAAACCTAAACCAGAGTCATGCAACCAATAAAATCAACTCTCTGTGACGTCATCCACACTATATGTACAGTATGCATTTGTTTGCTTCACTGTCGTGATCCTCCAGTGGTAAAACGATAGCAGTGAACTGTCCTCCAGTCTGAACACTGGTGTACTTTGTTTGCTCTGTATCAGCCATTAGAACAGAAGATGACTCACTGCTCATCCACAGAGGAAATGATGTTATGATTAGTATGTGATCCTACAGTACAGCGAAGCCCAGAGGGGCATTACGTCCTTCACAGGAGGCGTCAGGAGAGCCCTTAAGGTCTTATTAGATGCTTCTGAAGAGCTTTTGCGGCCTCGTGATCAGCCAGAGCACATGCTGAGAGACACACGAGGTGAGCTTGCTGTAAGGCACCTGAGCTTTTCTGGATTGGAGACATGTCTGGCGATTTCATTTAAATTGGATATTTTAGGACTAAGGGATCGAGAGATTATTACGATGCAGACAGCAATGCCTGTCTCTGACAAATTACCTGTGTATCTGTATGCTGCGAGTGGCATAATTAGAAATGATCATATATATATATTCTTTGATATAGATTAAAATGGAAATGTCAAAATAGTAATAATGATACTAAAAATACTTAAAATATTACAGCGCTCTTATCCAAAACACATTTCTTTTAAAGACAACAAATGTTTTAGGTTGCTGAAAAAACATTTGCTCCTTTGTTTTTTCCAGCTGTACCTTTGTTTTTTTGCGCTTCCCTCTTGTGTTTGTTCATTTCTGAAAAGATTGCATGTCAGAAGCACTTCAATAATCACGCACACTTTATTAACATCAGTTCAAAATGTTCATTATTTCAAATATAGACACGCGGCGAGCTCGCTGGAGAAAGTGAAACCGCTTGCACTTTTAGATGGCCTCGTAAAACAAAAACAGGACATGGCAGATTTTGTTCTTCTTCTTGGCTTTGTGGCTGTTCATCGAGACGACAACAAAGATTGTTTGAGCTCAGGTTGACCATGGCTTGTTATTATATGTATATATTATTACATCCTAATATCTCGGCTGTGTTTTTAAAAATGACGGTTTCTTTGTTTTCATTCTCTTGGCTTGCTGCAGAAGCGAGTGACGTACAGTATCTGTGTAAACCAATAGCATCCAGTTGCACGTCTAGCTCCGCCTTTTGGTACACTTTTGGTGTGCTAGTTACCCTTTGCAAAGTGATACGGTATGGTTCGCTTTTAGGCACCTTTTGACAGTGGAAACGACCATAAAAGCATACCGAACCGAACAGAACCATACCGTAATACTTAGTGGAAACAGGCCATTAGAGTTTTTATAAAATATGAAAACGTGCTATGTTTTTATGCATTTTTATATAATTTTTAGGCCAAGAAAATAATGCTTAAACTTACATTTATTAATTTAGCAGACATTGAGACATGGAGATACTCCTCCTGTCTTAATGCTCCAGACATTTTTTTGCTCTACAGATCCCGAACCATGCAAGCCAGTGGCAACAGCGGAGAGGGAAAAAAAAACTTCACTTAAAGGCGAAAGTGAAGAAAAAAAACCTTGAGAGAAACCAGACTCAGTTAGGCATGACCATTTTAAAACGCACATCACGTGACCACACACACACACAGACCACACACACACTGTCATGTGCTCGTCTGTGCTCCAGCTCCAGCTCAGCGGATGCCTTGAGCAGTGCACGTGGGAAAGTTTATCAAGGATGTACCTCTGTATCCATTATAACGACACAGATCACTCTGCCTATTCAGGCCAGAGTCCCACTGAAAAAGTGATTGACAGGTAATTTGTGTGTAACTTATCTTTATTTATTTATGATTTGGTTATGGGTAAAACAAAGACCATGCGGGTCAGATAGTTGAAATGGTAGGCTACAAATAATTCATTATGAATTAGTTAATTGTTCATGAATTATGAATAAATGCCTATGACGATGATGCCGTCGTCCATCGCGATGTTTCACATTAGACATCGTACATGCAAATTTGGTTGACATCGCCCAACCCTATTAGAAGCCACACCAAATCAAGAAAAAAAATTCTGAAATAATCATATTGTTAACTGCATTTTCAGAGTTTATATGACTAATAATTCACAGTCAGATCACAAAGAACCATCAGGATGAAATTATTTGACTAACAACTGTAATGTTTGGTTTGTTTTACATCCTGTTTAAGGGGTTGGACGTCTGACAGAGTTAATCCCACAATAACAGACCAGCATGGCAGAAAATCATTGGAATATCTGCACAGCAGCAGTGTTTACTTGAGGGGAAATAAAGAATAAGAGAGAAGGGGGTCCCAAAACGCTTTAGTAGTAGTGAAGATGATAATGACAAAATCTATTTGCTCTCAGCAGTCAGCAAGACAGCAAATCCCAAGAATTACTCATTTACAGTAATTTATGTTTTTTTGCATTTATTTTTAACTAGATATTCTCTTCTGATTTTTGTTGTTTGTATTAACATGTTATTTAAAGTCAACCAATTCCTGAGGACCATTTTTTGGCACAACTTATTTGTTTTATGTTAAATACACTTAAATTTGTTAAAAAAATTAAAAATAAACTATTAGGTTAACTTAGCGGGACAACATGACCTCACAGTGGTCAGTCATCAGAGATGGCAAAAGTGCACACATTCTTTACTCAAGTACAGATACTCATGTTTAAAATGACTCTGGTACAAGTTGAAGCACTGACTACACTTTTGTACTCAAGTAAAAGTAAAGTAGTACTGCCTGAAATATGTTCTTAAGTAAAATGTATTAATTAATACTACCTGTTTTAGTTTCACATCATGTACAATTGTGCTCAGTAGTTTACACACGCCTTGAAGAAGTTGTTCAAACCTGAATAATTTGAACAAAATAAAAGAGATCATACAAAATGCATGTATTTTTTTTTTATTTAGTATTGTCCAGAGTAAGATATTTTACATAGAAGCTGTTTACATATACTTCACTACACAAAAATGTAGCTGAAAGTACTAGCATAACACTTTACAAAAGTTTACATACCCATGATTTCCAATACTCTGTGTAGTTTCCTGATTATCTGCGAGAGCTTTTTCTGCTTTGTGATGGTTGTTTATGAGTCTCTTGTTTGTTCTGAACAGTTAAACTGACTGCTGTTCTTTAGAAAAATCCTCAATCTCCTGCAGGTTCTTCTGTTTTTCAGCATCTTCTGCAGATCTGAACCCTTTCCAGCAGTTATTGTGATTGTGAGGTTCATCTTTTCACTCTGAGGATGATTGAGAGACTCGAACACTACTGCTAAAAACACATTAAAACGAAAGTAACAAGCCTGGTTAAAAATATAAGGAGTAGAAAGTACAGATAATTGTGTAAAAATATAAGAAGTAAAAGTAAAACCATGCTTCACTGTAGGAATGGTTTTAGCCTGGTGATGAGCGGTGCCTGGTTTTCTTCAAACGTAAAGCCTTCTTTCCACTGCACACGACAAGCAACAAAGGGAAGCGCTATGAATACTTTCTGGATGCACTGTATTTGTAAAATGTTTTCATAAGTTCATGTTTTTAATCAATTGATGTGGATGATAACAACTTAAACTCGCTATTTCTGAAATATTTTCTTTCTAAATAAGTAGTTTTTAGCATAAAACATGTGCTAGTTTTAGCACAACAAAACTATTAAAGCTGCAGCTGGCTGCTAGCTCTCTGCAATTCTCACATGGTCGCCTACTAAAGCTAAGCAGGGCTGTGCCTGGTCAGTTCCTAGATGGGAGGCCACATGGGGAAGCTAGGGTCTGGCTGGAAGTGGTGTTAGTGAGATCAGCAGGGGGCTCTCAACCTGCAGTCTGCGTGGGTCCTAATACCCCAGTATAGTGAAGGGGACTCGATACTGCTCAGTGAGCACCATCTTTTGGATGAGATGTTAAACCGTGGTTGTTAAATATCCCAGAATGTGCTTTGAAAAAGTTTAACCCCGGCATCCTGGCCCAATTCGCTCACTGGCCTCTGTGCATCCCCATATCATAATTGGCTTTATCACTCTGTCTCCTCTCTATCAAGTCAGCTAGTGTGTGGTGTGCGGTCTGGAGCAATATGGCTGCCGTCGCATCATCCAGGTGGATGCTGCACACTGGTGGTGGTTGAGGAGATTCCACCCCACAAAATCTGTAAAGTGCTTTGAGTGTCCAGAAAAGCGCTATATAAATGTAAGGAATTTATTATTATTATTATTATTATTATTATTATTATTATTATTATTATTATTATTATTATTATTATTATTATTATTATTATTATTATAAAGCTGTAGGTTTAATTTTAATAATGACAGGGTTTGTGAATTTGTAAACTGTTTTTAATAAAGAAAAACAAAATGGATGACATATTTCTTTACAGAACAACTCACAGAACTTTCAACCTTCAGTCCATTTTAGATTTTTTGGGGGGATTAAATACTTTTTATTCACTGTATTTATGCTTTTATTTCAAGGACAGATAATGTTTCTAGTAGAATGACCCTTATAGCTAACATTTTATTAGATTATTACAACAGATTTGTGCAGCATTTAAAGTATTTAATACAAAACGTTTACATTGTAGGTAAATCAGATAAAATGCTAATGCACTGAAACAGCTCCTGCTGCCGCCTGGTTTATTTAAAAAAAAAAGTCTAAGCTAATTTGCATTCCATTGAAGCTCAAGATGTTCTTTAGATCATTGCAAATCCATCTGGGGAACGTGATTATCAGGTTTAACACAAAAAGTGAAAGGCTAAACATTGAAACTGCTACAAAATAAACAGATAAGGCTATTCAAAAAAAAACCAGAATCATCTCTACTGTTATTCACAGGCTTTTGGACATCCATTAAAAGACCGGCTTGACAACTAGTGTGATTTGGGATTTTCCCAGTTCAAATAGCACCACAGAATAGAGCTGCACTGGGTCAGATGGCCGCCGACTGAACTGACTATACTTTGTCACACTGGGGCTTGTTATTTTGGCAATCCTTTGACATTTTTGTGTACGATATGCATCAGGTGGTCCAAGTACAGACCATGGCAAGCTCACACTTAATGTCGACAAAAAAAGAGTGCACATCTTCAGTCTGACAGAGTGTGAGTTTCTGCAGAAGTGACTAGTTTTCTGTTCCACAAAATATGAATCCATTTCAGGCCTTTCTCCAGGAAGCAGTGTTGTCACTAGAGGAAATGATCAATGTTTTAACCTCCATTTCTTCTGCTTTATTTTCTTTTTAAGCAGAAGGTGTGTGCTATCTCATCCAGCGCACGCCACCTGTCTACGCCTGAGCCGCTGCCAAACTGCTGAATTGTATGAATATAGAATTGGTCCTCTGTGACAAGACAAACTATGCAGAAAATTGAGAACACCTCCATCAGTATTTGCCACAGTCATCAAGCGTGATCAAATATTCATGCATCTTTCCTCCAACCTCCTCCTTTCTCATATATAACAGTCCATTTATTCCAGTGGTCTCATCGACATCATTTTCTTTATCAAGCATATTTTACAATTTGTGTGGCATTTGGTGACTCTGGAAGTAAAATGTCAAGGTGTCATTAGAAGTCTTTTTTAGCAGATATTAAAATTTTGGGCTATATGATTTAAGCTGATAAATGACCAATAACAAAAATGTATATGAGGCGTTCTACCAGAGATGTACATTTTCACTTATAAAAGAAATGTGACAGGGCCTGACTTTAAGCTTGTCATCCTCAAAAAGACATACAAAAACAAGCATAAAATCATACAATTCAATAATAGAATGCTTCCTTGATCAATGTCAGCTTCTTCTCTGCCCAAAGATGTCACTTCCAAGTCATAGCCTTAAAGGTGTATTGCACAAATTTTATGTAAAATTTAATGCAAATGTGACAGAACTCATTGAAACATAGGGACAACTGTAAATTTATTTGTATTATATATTTGTAGTATTTTTTATCAGTTGATGTGAATGATAACAACTTAAACTTGCTATTTCTGAAGTAATAATGTCCCATTATTTAGAAAAAAAGCATGATCAGTTTGCTGAAAAAACAAGATCCTATTTCTGTTTATTTTTCCAAAACTGATTAATTTGTTGAGTGGAGTGATGGAACCTTTTTAAAAGTAAATACAATTTGATCCCAAGTGTGTTGTCGAGCATTTACCAGTGTTTGTATATAATTAGGTAATCACTCAGTATCTCTAGTATTTGGGGATTTACATAGTGTTATGTTTGATATTTTCTTTGTCTATTTTTTTTCACCCTCCTCTCTTCTTGCTTAGTCCTTAGGTTTCCTATTGGTTTACTATTCTGTCCATCATCATTATGACGGTGTCGGTTCCATCAATTCCAGGACGAGCCGCAAGGATTTAAAGCCCCGACAGACCAGTGTGTGGTGTGCGCTCTGCCTCGGCGTACCATTTGTGCTCCCCGCAATTTGATTGTGCTATGCTTCGGCTGTTTAGTGATTTATTATCTCAGTTTACTGTGGTAATTCGAGTTTGCTTGTTGAACTTCGTTGGCTTTAAGTAACATAATGTGATGGTTGTTGTGTGATTCTAAACTAAGCTTTGACCGTCTTATCCGGTTTGTTTTAGTTTAGATTGATGTTTTGTCAGATTAATTTGATTGTTTTGCCAGTTGTGTATTTTGAGTTTTGTAGCTTTAATTAGTTTAGTTCGGGTGTCATATACACTGAAGATCTCTGTTTTTATTTGTTTTTATTTTTGACGCCTAGTTTAGACTTTAGTTTTAAGCATTGTTTTGTTTTGTTAATTTTTTTTTATTTGGCTTACACTCGTTGATTTTGTTTAAAGACAATTGTAATTGTTTATTTCTTTTTTTTTTCCCCATTTATTACTGTTACATAATTGTTTCAACTACTGAGTGAAGTAGGTCTCTTACATGGGACAATCAATTCAATTCAATTCAATTCACCTTTATTTGTATAGCGCTTATACAATGTAGATTGTGTCAAAGCAGCTTCACATAAAAGGTCACAGTAAATAGGAACAGTGTAATTCAGTTTGTAGTGTTTAAGTTCAGTTCAGTTGAGCTCAGTTCAGTGTGGTTTAATAATCACTACTGAGAGTCCAAATCACATAAATTGGATTTGTGAAAAGCTTCACCAAATACTTTATTTTCTATGAATGGTTAGGTTTTTGACAACAAAATCAATGCTTATTTTATCAGGCTGTATTTAAGAATGTCATCAGGTATGGTCTCTCTTCATGGTTTGGCAATCTTTCTGTAAATCTGAAATCCAAAATTAATATTATCAGAATTGCTATGAGACTAATAGGATCAGAAACCTTTACCAGTTCTCAAACACTCTACAAGCAATGCACTCTGAATGAAGTGAAAAGAATTCTGAACAATCCATCTCATGTACTCATGTACCCATGTTATGATCTCTTACCCTCTGGTAGAAGATACAAACCCTTCCGCTGGAAGGGGAATAGACTTAAGAACTTTTATCCCAGTGTCCCCATCTATTCCAGCTGTTTCAAACTTCCTAATAACTACTTCAATTATTTAAACTTTTAAAACTACTTTAAACTTTCAGACGAGGCTTTCTCAAGCCACCGTAAAGTTTGTCTACGAACTTTACTTTTTTTACTGAATATTTTGTTATCAATATGCAAATACAGACAGGCAGAGTTTTCAAATTAACCAACTATATTAGACATCCTGACTGCTGCATAACCGAAAACAATACAAACAAATGAAAGACTTATAAAGCATTTTGGATGATATCCAAATGTGGTATTACCATATTGTACATCCATACTATTTATAACACATACGTCTAAGAAGATTTTGACAGCATCAACCAATTGTTCACTTTGAACGTGATGTGCTTCATCTCATGTTTTCTTGCAACTGCAGTCTGTGTGTGGCATTTTGGGGTATTTCATAAGCATTGATCTAGGAAGATGTTTTCAATGTGAAGCAGCAGCCAGCTATTTTTTGGTCTGTGTTCCTTCTCTTGTTATCATATGCCTTTCAGTTTCAATCCAGGCCCAGATCCTGGTAAGAACATTAATTGAGAGCTGATATTGGAGGAGATAACAGTAGCTCGTCTGCTCTGTTGAAAGCAAATGAGCAGAGACTATGAAGAGGAGACTAAGCAAGATCCTCCCATCAATAATGAATCCAGCTAAACCTCTGAGAACTCTAAAATTTCTCCTTTACGTATGAATTATGCATGGGTTTCAGTGCATCACTGATCTCTTTCAGTCTTTTGCCAGGGTGTTTGTGACTGTAAAAGGCCAAATATTGCTGTCCTGTTTGCTCAGGAAGAAAGAAATATTACTAAGCCCACATACTGCAGAACCAGCCATTAATGTCGGCCAGCTCTGCGTGAGGCTGCCGAGAACTGCCAGATATTTTGATTTTGTGATTTTCCAAGCCCACTTTTTATTACTCGTAATAGGTTTTCATGCTCACTTTTGTTTCTTGGTTGTCAAAACACGGACACTTCTTGTTGTATAAATGATGATGACAGTCTGTAAGAAATGGTTCAACCAAAAAAATGAAGATTCTGTCAACATTTACTTTAATTTGTTATTGCAAACCTGCCAGCATTATTTAGTGGACAGTGTGTAAACAGCAATTTAAAATGGTGAAGAGAAAAAATATATATCCAAGTTGAACTAACATACGTGTTTTGATTATTACATTCACCATTGTGAGGTACACACTAAAAAATAAAGGTACAAAAGCTGTCACTGGGGTGGTACAATTTCAAAAAGTACACGTTTTTAACTTATAGGTGCATACTGACAGCTTATTAACCTTATTCTTCAATGCTGAAGTGTGCCCATTTTCACAATTGTTTTAGAACTTCCATTTCAGTCGCCTATGGGAGAAATCACCAGGAATAATAAACAACGATCAATCTACTTGCTCTACAAACAAGTGTTTGTAAGCTTATACAGACAAGGTAGAATAATATAATAGGAAAATATCAGTTTGCAAGCAGCAGAACAAGCTGTTTTTAAAGTCTAAAAATTAATGGACGTGAATGAGACTGGAGATCTCGAGTCAAAAAGATTCAGCTGCACCTTCTCATATGCGAAGAATAAGGTGAATAGAAAGATTTTTGTACCTGTGGGGTATACGTTTGTACATTTAGCATACTATGAAGTACACAAATATACTTTTTAAATATACAGATGTATTTAAGGTACAAATGTGGACCTTTTAGGTATAAAAGTGTACCTTTTGAAAATGATTATGTCAATATATTCATTTACAAATTTATATGCTGTCATACTGCCGATCTTGGCTGTTTGATGCCATCTTCTGACTGAATAATACGTTGGTTAGAGTATGCTCCACTTTTTTTCCTGCAAGCTCTACACTAACTGACAAAAGTCTCGTCATAGATCCCAGTTGTAAGAGCAACAAATAATAATTTGACATCTAGTTGATCATTTGGAAAAGTGGCTGAAGGTATTTTTTTTCTGATGAATCATCTGTTTAACTGCATCCCAATCATCACAAATACTGCAGAACTATTAAAACCTGTATGGACCCAAGATTCTCATAGAAATCAGTCAAGTTTAGTGAAGGAAAAATCATGGTTTGGGGTTACATTCAGTATGGGGGTGTGTGAGAGATCTGCAGAGTGGATGGCAACATCAACAGCCTGAGTAATCAAGACATTTGTGTTGCATATTGGATTGCAAACCACAGGAGAGGGCAAATTCTTCAGCAGGATAGCGGTCCTCCTCATACTTCAGCCTCCACATCAACACTCCTGAAGGAAAAGAAGATCAAGGTGCTCCAGGATTGGCCAGCCCAGTCACCAGACATGAACGTTATTGAGCATGTCTGGGGTAAGATGAAGGAGGAGGCATTGAAGATGACCATTTCAGATGACTTTATTAATAAGTAATTTGAGTCATTGCAGAGATGTATGGATGCAGTCCTCCAAGCTCATGGGAGTCAATATTAATTATTTTTTCACTGCACCATGACTTTATATTTTATACTGTACATTATTTATGTTAAGTGACAAGATTAATGGTACATTTAGATTGTTGTTTACGCAGAATAAAGCCATTAGGTGTTATTCAAGAGCCCAGTGAGAAAAAAAAACCTGTTTGGGCATTATTTTGTGAAAACAACCACCTTTATATACATTATCTACATTATATTTGTAACCTCGCCGGTCCTACACCACCCAAACTGCTCCGAGCTGGGATTGAATCGGCTACTTTCCGCATGGGAGTCGGTTGCTCTAACAAGGAGGCTAAAGACCATGGTCGCTAGAGCACCTTTAGAGGTCAGAGGAGTGAGGTTTACCTGCACAGCACTTCACTAGCTGGCCTCTGCTACACTCACCCTCTAAACCTCTCTCCCATCCAGGTCTCTGGTGCCGGGATACTGAAGAATGCTGCGAGTCAGGTAGGTGTGGTCACTCAAGCTCTTTTTATTGTCCTGAGACTATGAATTAATTAATTTGCAGTTCTAATGATATTTGAATCTTAAAGTAAAATAGACAGAGTTGCAGAGTTTACAATTGCTGATGTAAACTCAATTAATAAGACAAGCGATCAACAAAGCAGCTAACCAGCAGAGAGGCTTTTCGGAACTGCTGGTAAATTATGTCGCACAGCCCCCTACTGTGATGGACAAAATTGCAAGCAATGCAAGAACCAATGGTGAGTGTTCCCAATTGAAACATGAATTTAATCATTAGTTTAACTCTGTTACATATTCTTCACATATAACCTTTTTAATCTCTCTTGAGAAGTCAAATCACTGTATCTTTGTGTTTTAAAGCATGTGATTGGCTGTTTGCCTTTGTGTGCAGTGCATCTACTCACAAAATGAGGATCAAAGCCTGAATTAACAGAGAAAGTTGAAGATCACTGTCATGGTACCAGCAAAAGCCTGATTCCACTCAAATCAAACCCAATATTTGGTTTGTTGAACCACCATCATTGCACAGGCACCAGGTGAGCTTCCAATGAGGTAAAGTTGCTTGGTAACTCAACCAAAATATGGGTTTGTACCATCATGGAACCTGAAAAGCACTGATTTGGTTTTGTCAAATCAAATATTCTAATCCTGAGTTTGTTAAGCCAACATTGTAGTACAGGCACGAGGTGAGCTATCAAGCAAGTTTACCTGATTGGAAAAAGCAATACAAGCACAGATGCAACTGTACATAAATCATGCCCTTGGTAAAAGTGTTTTGAAGATATAACTCAACGAAATGAACTGTGCTGAAGAGACCAAAAATACAGTAATTACAATTTGCATAAAAAACAATTACACTAGTCCATCCATGTTTTTTTCTGTGGTAAACTGCAGTGACTTATACATGTTAAATGTTGGTTGAGGCATGTTTTTTATTTATTATTATTATTATTTTTTTTTTTTCAGTTTGAGCTTGGGGTGTATATTGCTTGACTTATGTCGGTGGGAAAAAAACAATTGTTGCGCAATCACTTTACAGAGGTGTATTTGAAAACCTAAATCAAACGCATGTTATATTTCCATCCATTTAACAACAAGTTAAATTGGTGGTTATAGCGAATGAATCACACACAAGTTCTGGTGCTAAAAAGTCATATTAGTGTGACAAAGTAGCTAAAATGAGGCTGTCGACAGTTAAAAAGTAAAGAGAGAAAAAGCAAGAGAGAAAGGAGGAAGTGCTGTTTAACCTGTTAGCCAGCACTCATTTTATCTAGCTTTACCTTCACCTATCTAATTTCAAATAGTAACAGTTCTTGACCCCAGTGAGCTACAAACAAAAATTAGGTATCATTGGAAAAAAAGACACTTTAAGCTTTACTATGGTACATGAGTTTCATACATAAAGTATAAAAAGTTATACATTATGAAGTAATGAGGAAAAAAATGTATTGTGTTGAATATTTGTTTTATCATATACAAACACTAAAAAACATTAATGTAATGACCTAGAAAAAATATATAAATTGAAAGTCAAGTGCCTCATGAGTTTATCTTTCAAATTTAGTGAAGATAGCATGCAAAATGAGATTCCTGCGACAATTTACAGAGGCTATATCGTGCCCTTCTCTCCCTTATTGTCAGAGTCATTTTCCTTAAAATGACCTTCCCAAACTAAAACAGTAACAGTTGCTAAATTATTTGGTCTACATTAACAGTTCATGTATCCTTTGAAAAAAGACACTTTGAGCTTTATTATAAATTATCTAGAGTTTATAATGCTCAAAATGAAAAAAAAAAGTTATAGATGCAAAGTTATAAATGCAAAAAAATAAGTAATGTAAAAAAAAGTGTTGAGCCAACAACATGGGACAGGCACCAGGTGAGCTATCAAGCAAGTTAACCTCATTGGAAAAAGCAATACATCCGCAGATACAACAGTTCATAAATCATGCACTTGGTAAAAGTGCTTTGAAGATATAGCACAATGCAAGGAATTGCAACCCATCACTGGGAAACACCCTTACACTCCAATTCATACACTTACCCAATAGTTTTATTAGCTTACCCAATTTACCTAAAGCGCATGTCTTTGGACTTGTGGGGGAAACAGGAGCACCTGGAGGAAACCCACACAAACACTGGGAGAACACAAAAACTCCACACAGAAATGCCAACTGACTCAGCCGAGGCTTGAACCAGTGACCTTCTTGCTGTAAGGCGACAGCTCTACCCACTGCACCACCTCGCATAATCATACTGTAATTTACATTTAAAAAAGCACATTTGTATTAGTCCGTCTGTTCATTTCTCTAGTAAACTGCAATTACTTCTACATATAAAATGTTGGTTGATAAATGTTATTTCCAGCTTGATCTTAGGTTTTTATTGTATTACCAGTTGCTTTCTGTCAGTGGATAAAAAAATAATAATAATTGTTGGACAATCCATAATAAGCCAAATTTACAGAGGTGTATTTGAAGACCTAAATCAAACACAGGTCATATTTCAATGCATTTAACAAGTTAAATTGGTGGTTATAGCGAATGAATCATGCTGGTGCTAAAAAGTCATATAAGTGTGACAAAAGTGGTTAAAATGAGGCTGTCGACAGGTAAAAAGTAAGCAAGAGAGAAAGAAGGAAGTGCTTTTTAATAGTGGGACACCTCTATGTCAGTTCTTCACCTATACTATGCACTTCTGCAACCTAATGAGCTTGTTCCCTATCTGCGCCACCTGCGAATGCTTAAAAAAACAGCGTCTGAAAAAATAAAATATACAACTTTTGCTCTATGATGAGATGGATTTTCCTCCCATTAAGAAAAAGCACAGCGCAGCAGCCTGATTACTCTGACTTGAGGCGAGTTTGTGCGTCTCCCTCATTAGTGCGCACAGAGTCCGCTGGGGTTTTTGCACCATGTTAATCACCTCCTGGATGCAATATGGATTCCACTCTCAAGCCCTCATTTTCAGAGCACTGTTTTGACCAGGGCCTGGAGCAAATCACCTGCTATAATTGTGATCAATGGGCCATGTCAACCTATTTCACAGACAAGTGCTTCTCTTGGTGGCTGGGGTCAATGGCACAAATAGCAATGATTTACATAGCCAATACTGAAAGTTGCAGAATCACCGCCAACAACTTACCTAACACGAGAGATTAAATCTTGCAGAGCTGGTGGATTTGAAAGCTTTTAGGGAAGACACTTAGCACCGCGGCCCTCTGATAGCACTGGGACCTGCGTATAAGCCTTTAAAGGAGATATATTGTCAATTTACCGAGAACAGAGTTAGCCTATAAAATGGTGTGTGGCAGCGGTTATTAGGTTGTATTTCTGACTGCTCTCCACAATCTCACTACTGATGCTACAGGTTTTACATTAGCAGTCTCACACGTACTGTAATGTAGGCTGTTTGTGTTTTGGCATCTTTTTAATTATGATTGTAATTCAGTGGCATATAGGGCTGCGATGATGATTCCCCAGTGGTTGAGAAGTGGCAAATTCTGGCATTTTTATTTATTTATTTATAAGTTATTTATTTTGTCTTGATTTACAACTTATACAAGAAAACAAACAAAAAAATACACAATAAAAGTCCAAGTTGTGTTTTAATAAATTATAAATTCAGTCAAAATGTAAATGTTTCTGTAAATGGTGCTTTTTGAAATGGATGGATGGAAGAATTCAACAAGAAAAGCACAAAACTATAAACAGAAGCTCTGTTATACCATAACAAAACAAACACTGTCATATTTATATAAGTAAACAGTATATACTGTACTCAAACATTATTATGATTAAAAAGCCAAAAGTATGAGATAAACAGTTTCACATTATGACAAGGAAATTAAGAATGATGAAGTCATAATTAAATATAAACATCACAATTATACATTACAATTTTTTGTTTTGCAAAAATTGATGGTTTTGAGCATGAAATTATGAAACTGACACATTAAGTCAAAATGTAAAACCTCACCTGCAGGGTAGTTTCTGAATTTAAGCAAATTTTTTATGACTTTTTTTGGTAAATATTTAGGACATTTTCAGATTTTACATTAGCAGTCGCACACGTACTGTACTGTAGGCTGTTTGTGTTTTGGCATCTTTTCAATTATTATTATTATTATTGAAATTTAGTGGCATATAGGGCTTCTATGAGGATTCCCCAGTGGTTGAGAAGTGGCAATTTTAATTTAATTGAAAGTGTAAATAATTTATTTTGTCTTAATTCTAAATTACACAACTAAACAATAAAAGTTACACAAAAAGTCCAAGTTGTGTTTTATTAAATGACATATTAAGTCAAAATGTAAATGGTTCTGTAAATGACGCTTTTTGAAATGGATGGATGGATGGATGAATGAAATCAACAATCAAAACCCAAAAAAGGCAAAATAACTTTGAAAGGAAGCCCTGTTCTACTAAAACAAAACAAACACTGTCATATTTATATCGGTAAACAGTAAATACTCTGTACTAAGACATAATTATGAGATTAAAAAGTCAAAATTATGAGATAAACACATTTCACACACGTTTTACATTATGACAAGGAAATTAAGAATGATGAGGTAACAAGTCATAATTAAACGTAATTGTCACAATTATGCAAAAAACATTTTAGTTTTACAAAAATTGATGGTTTTCACCTTAAAATTATGAAACTGACACATTAAGTTAAAATGTAAACCCTGACCTGCTGGGTAGTTTCTGGATTTAAGCTAATTTTTAATGACATTTTTGGTAGTTACTATGGATGGAGGCTATTTTCCACTACGATAAATCAAAAACTGTCATATATTAAATGAAAAGACTAAGGCTCAATCCCAATTCTTTTTTTTTTATCCCCTACCTCTTCCCCTTGGCCCTTGAAACAAAGTGTAAAGGGCACGGGCTTCAAATTTTATCCCCAAGAAATGGGACAGCACTACAACACCTGCACACTTCATCATAAGTCATTGCGATCTCTTATGAGATCAACAATGGTGACGGCTGTAATTTTTCCAGTTGCGTTATTTTTATATATTTACTTTCAGGAAATCCCTGAAGGCTAGCTCATCATGTCATCATACCAATTTAATGCGGCAATAAGCTCATAAATGTACTGTGCATTTACACCGTGGCTATGTTCATCTATGTAAACACAAAAACAGCATTAACACTATACAAGCTAATTCCCAGCCACTAGACTTTTCTGACACGGTATTCAAGTGTCATCGAGTGACAGATGTGAAAGTATGTTCTGGGACTACTATACTGTATGTCACAACTTAAGCTACGGTCACACTGGACTTTTCTCCTAATAGACGCACACTAATGCGTATGCGTAATGCTCATGCGACAAGTTTTGCAGTTAGCTGCATTGCAAAGTTCAAGCTTGGTGAACTCTGACCTGTGAAACCGATGATCAAAACATGACCTCTGTGGACAGAAATTTTAAATATAGACCATTTGCTTGCTTTTTAAAATGTCTAATCATCTTGTGTAATCCTGCCTCTTTTCGCAGCGCTGTACAACAGAATTTCGCACGCTACTATAGAGATGCCAAAATGCAGGAGTTATCAAAAACATACACATATTTTTTTACAAAACATACTTCCACACACTCAGGAGCATGGAATACTGTCCCAGGAACATGGAATACAATCCCAGGAACAATGGAGAACACTTATTAACAAACCATGACAAATTAATCCTAGACAACGAACAAACTAAACACAGTGACATAAATGCACAGGACGTAATAACACTGATAATAAACAGGGGGTGTGACACAGGTGGAACTATAGAACATTAACACATGGCGGGAAAAGAGAACAAAGGAATCACATGACATAAACATGGAGCACAGAAACATGGGGAAGGTCACATGACATAAACACAGTAACTACATGAACACACCAAAACACTAGACACGTGACACTATGCAAAAGCTATTATGCATTATAGATAGCGAAATATAACGTTTATTTATTTATTATTTTTTTTAAAGCTTGACAGTAAAGCATGAATGCGGTTATGAATGTATTAAAACATATAGTTGAAATCAGAATAATTAAACCCCCTTTGAATTTTTTTTTTTTTGATATTTCCCAAATTATGTTTAATAGAGCAAGGAAATGTTCACAGTATGTCTGATAATATTTTTTCTTCTGGAGAAAGTCTTGTTTGTTTTATTTCAACTGGAATAAAAGCAGTTTTTAATTTTTTTTAAAACCATTTTAATGTCAAAATTATTAGCCCCTTTAAGCTATATTTTTTCTATAGTCTACAGAACAAACCATCATTATACAATAACTTTCCTATTTACCCTAACCTGCCTAGTTAACCTAATTAAGCCTTTAAATGTCAAATGAAGTTTCTTAATTAATATCTAGTAAAATATATTTACTGTCATAATGGCAAATATAAAATATATCAATTATTAGAAATGAGTTATTAAAACTATTATATTTAGAAATTCGGGGGAAAAATCTCTCCGTTAAACAGAAATTAGGGAAGAAATAAACAGGGGGGCTAATATTTTAGGGGGGTTATAATTATGACTTCAACTGCATGCTTGTTTGTTGTAAAAATAAAAATAAAAAATACTAATTTGCGCATTTTCTGATTTCCGTGTGCAGCCATGCTGTCATTGTGGCTGGTGTGTTCTGGGAAATTGTTGTAGCCCTTGGTTTCAAGTGTGGTCCTAAAAATAATCTCAGTTTCAAGGGCTATCTAGCGCTCCCCCTTATCCTTATAACTTCAAGCTAAAGAGAATTAGGACACCCCTACCCCTTCGTGAACACGCAAAATGAGGGATAGGGATAAGGGAAAGGGCTAAGGACTAGAATTTGGATTAAATCTATTAAGTACTGTACGAAAACATCATTATCAGTTTAAAACTATCATGTTATGCTATAAAAATTATGAGGGTAAAATTGCATTAGCACTAAAAAATATCACAAATAGCATAAAAAAAACAAATAACTGGAAAATATGAAGCCATTTTCTGTCAAATACGATTTGTCAGTAAATTTTTCATTAAAAGTGTAAATTACGTAATATAAGCCATATTATAACATGAAAAGGTCATGCCATAAAAATCAAAACAATGCAATAAAGACAGCAATCTACAATCATTTGACAAAAACAAAGTACAAAAAATCTATGAGATATGGAAACCATTTTTCTGCTACATAAGGGAAATTTTTATGGAAATTATGAGATAAGAAGTTACATCAAAATTACATATTTATGGCAAAACTAAAATGACTTAAAGTCAAAAGTTATAAAAAAAAAATCTGAAAAGTATGTCTAAAATTAGGAACAAAAGTAAAACTATGACCGTTAAAAAGTAATATTATGGCATATACAAATTGAAGGCCTGTGGCACACAAATCAATTACGAAGATTCTTCATGACTGTATGAACATATATTTATATGTCAGTGGTTAGGACTGTCGCCTTACAGCAAAAAGGTCGCTGGTTAGAGTCTTGGCTGGGTCAGTTAGCATTTCTGTTCGGAGTTTGCATGTTCTCCCTGTGTTTCTCATCCATTCAAACATATAATATTACATAATCTAAACACATAATCTACAATCTTATATTGTATTGTATCATATTATAGTTTTGAGTATTTTATTTATTTATTTATTTATTTTTTTGCCAAATAGACAGAAAAATTCAAAATGTAATTTCTGGTTGCCGATTTGACCATGATATGTCATTATTTACAGCAAAACCTGGTTTTATTTTGGCTGTATTTTCGACATGATGAATTGTCTTATCACTGTCTTCTCTTCTGTGCTTCTTTTTAGTATTCATCATCGGCTATTGTTTCTGCAAGGACTTCTGCAGTCTGATTGCACATCACAAACTAAAGAAAAAAAAAATCTAGTCAAAATCCATTGAACACAAACTGTTTGCAGTGCAGTTTCTATTTGTAGCCTGCCTGGATGTGAATCACAAGGAGATTGTACTTCTGGTTCCAGACTAGCTCACAATATTCTCTTTGCTACTGCCATTTACAACTTATAATCAATGTATATTAAATATGGATGCTGGATTGTGAATGTGAATGAATGGGTGTTCATTAACCATTAATAACACAATTAATTGATATATGGCTTATGGGGGTTATTCATTTCTTTTATGCAGTTTAATTAAATTCCAGCTTCTTGTTTAGTGTAATACCAAGATTTTGTTTAGTTGCATAGTTTATTTTGTTTAATATCTATTTTTGTAGATATGAGCAATATAAACTTTTTTGTTTGTTTTTTAAAAGGCAGAATGAATGAATGAAGAGGAGCTTTGTCTATAAAGTTGACAGAGTTCGATATGAAATAAAAGTTAAAACTTAAACAATTGTTTAGATTAGGAAAATATATTACATAAACTTTTGAAATATCAATTATTACTAACAAAAATAATTATGAAATGAAGTCAAACTTGTAAGATGAAAGCATTATAACATAATAGCATTAAAGACAAATTATTAGATTAAATTAAATTAGACTAACACAAGAAAAAATCCTATTACTAGTAGTATTATTATTACTACTACTTTATAAATATTATAAAACTGTGTGGAGTTTGGATGTTCTCCCGTGTTCGTGTGGTTTTCCTCTGGTCCTAGTCCAAAGACACGCGCAATACTAGGTGAATTAAATAAATGAAATTGGCCGTAGTGTATGAGTGTGAATGAGTGTGTATGGATGTTTTCAAGTACTGGGTTGCAGAAGGGTATCCACTGTCTAAAACATGCGCATAGTTGGCGGTTCATTCTGCTGTGGCGACCACTGAAATAGAGACTAAGCCAAAGGAAAATAAAGTTAGTGAAAACATAAAATGACTATATTACAACACACTTATGAAATAAAAAACTTAATTATAATAAAATTCAAAAAGAAGACAACAAATTAAATACATTTGATATTGACTAATTATTACAGCCATAATTATGAGAAAAAAGCCAGTTAAGACAATTAAAGTCTGCATTATATCAGTAATATAACAATAATGTCAGAAGTCAATTATAAAATAAAAAGTATGAAGTAATAAGACAATATTACGATAAACACAACTGAAATTCTGGCGCAAGTCAAACTGAAACATAGTTACATCATCAAACAGATAAAATTATTTTAACAAATTAAGACAAAAACAGCTGAATAAATGGAAAGTTGAAATTATACTATATGTCACGATTACCAGCAATCTAGCAGCATACCTGCCAACATTTGTCTATGAAAATCTGAGAGCCCAGGGGGGGTTGGTGTCTTGGTGCCGGGGTGTGGTGTTTGAATAAAACAGCTGAGAACCGGGTACGTAACTATACTGTACACCGGGTTACAGGCAGATTGAATACTGTACCAAATTCAACAACCTAGATATGTTACAGACTCTACCAAAAGCCTTGGGGGCTTGGGGTGGTGCGGTGGGGGTGAAATTACGGGAGTTTTCAGGGTGAAATAACAAAATGGGAGGGTGGTGGGAGATGGGTCTGAAATACAGGAGACTCCCGGGAAAAAGGTATGTCTATCAGTTGTAGATTGCTGGAAAACTACAAATCTGCCACTGGTATGAACTACAAATCCCATCATGCACCACTCACACACCAGTCCCAGTTCTCCCGTTGATTGCAAACAAAGCTGAAGCTTGTGAAAACTTTTACCAGGACTGTAAATACACCTCACTGTGTAAGTGTTCTCTTGTCTTGTCTTGCCATGCTTGCTTTGTCTTGTTTTCTCATGTATGTTGTTTTGCCACCTGTATCGACCAGTTTTCCTGTGATCACTACTACGATTTTGGATTACCCTCAAGTACCTGTTTGTTTCTGTTTGCCTGCCTGACTAAGCTATAACAGAAACTACATTTGGACTCTCGCCATTGTTGTCACGCGACTCCTTATGCTACACGATGAAAGTCACCATTTTGTAATGGAAATATAAATAAAAAAATATGACAGTCAAAATTCTGAGATAAAGTCACATGCATAAAAAAGTACAAATAATGACAGAAGTCAATTTGGGGAAAAAATAATAATAATTGTGACAAATAAACTAAAAGTTATAATGGTAACATTACTGTAACTATTTAAATTTGGAAAGTCATGGTTAGGGAATTAAATATCTCAGTTTTTAGAAAAAAGTTAAAATTATGAGAGAAACTTTTTTTGTGCATGGTGGAAAGAAATTCTACCTCAGACACGTTTGAAATTATGAGGGTTAGTAATTGATGTCTGGATTTTCATCTCCGGATGTCTAGCTTGCTTTTCATGCTCTTAAAATGCCCCCCACCCCCCACAAAAAGAATAAAATAAAAAATTGCAGAATCTCAGGGGAATCCACAAATCAGCAACAAAAGAAAACTAGAAGTTGCATCTGGTAAAGCCACATAAAACGATCAATAAACATTAATAATGGCCCTTCTGTGCAAACAGAGAACCATTACGCAAACACAGGCTGAATAAAGAAAAAACGAGGATGTGCAAATTCCCTCACACCATCTGCAAATCAGAGCTTAATGTGATGATGGTGTCTAATCATTATCCATGACCTCAGCCTCCAAAGACAAGCCGGTTAGTTTTATTTGCACAGGGCAAAGGCACATATCATTAGCGGAGTCATTTCTAGTCTGTGTGATAAATGACATCAATGAGGGCCGATGCTCATTGCTCTGCCATTTTGTTTGGATTGAATTTAGTCGGAGCTCTGACACTTTTGGTTTGGTCCTGGAAGCGGCCGCTTTTCTGAGAGTGCCAGAGAAGCAGATGCTAAAAATGAACATGAGAATTCTAAAAAAAAAAAATAGAGCGAAAGAGAGAGAATGTGAAGGTGTTGAAATGTTCATTACACCTGCAGAGTGATTATCATGTTCTAGAGAATATAGGAAAAATTTAATAAACCTCTAGTAGATTTAAAAATAATAATTTTTAAATGCTGGCATGTATGAAATTACAGAAATAGAAATAAAAGAGGACAGTAAATTTGCATGTCGTGGCAAATTTACCTTTATTTTGAGTAAAATATTATTAATTAGTCTAGTATTTAGTCTAGTACTTATTAACTAGACTAGTATTTAGATAAGCTTTACACTTTAAATTGATGCCTTGGTATAAATTGTATAAATTAAAGCTTCCCCAGCAGGCACAGAATGTCAACATGACATCAGATTGATGTTGTATCCCAATGTCGTCGGATGTTGCATTTTGTTTGGTCATGAAAATCGGGTTGACGTCAATGTCCAATGTCGGACAGATGTTGCATTTTGGTAACTTTCCAACGCAACCCAAAAACAACCAATTATCAATGTCTAATGATCGGACAATGTCTAATGATCAACGTCTAATGATGTTACAACTTGACATTGTGTGAACGTTACCACTATGACGTCTATCAGACATTGGATTTTGGTTGCCATACCTGATGAATGAATGTCAGTATTTTACGTTTATATTATGTTGGTTTAAGCAGCCCATTTGAATGTTATCTCTTGGTTTGAATGGGCGTTACAGTGGTTGTCAGCTGATAGATATTGACTAGTAGGGGCCTTCTGCACCTACTGGTAGGCACAGAAGGCTGTTATCATCCATCCACATGGTCAATCAGCTAAATATCACATGCAGCCGGAAGTTAGCGAGAATTATTTATATTGTTTATTAAATTTCCTAGTAATTGTATTTTATTAACATCTCCCCTACCCCAACCCTAAACCCAACCATCACAGTAATGTAAAAACAGATCTGGATCTGAAGTCTTCTCAATTAGTTTAGCTGAATAAACATGTGGATAGATGACAACAGCCATCTGAGCCTACCAGGAGGCGCAGAAGTCCCCTACTGGCCCATATCTATCAGCTGATAATCCCTGATAATGCTGATTCAATCGAGTGCTAACATTCAAAGCCGGTAGTTTAAGATGTCACTTTCCAACACAACTCAAAAATGAACAAAATATTAACGTTATTATTGGACGTCAAAATAACGCTGTCCTAAATCTAACCTAATATTAACATCCTGTGATGTTGTGTTTCTGCTAGGTGTAATCAGTTGAAAGAACATTCATTTAAAAATTTACAAAACTTAAAGCATGTATCAAAAATCTGCAGTTTTATTAGAAACTCCTTTTTTTTAGACAATGAACAACCTCAAGAGTTCTACAAGTAAGTTTTATTAACTATATTAAACACTTAAAATACATACACACACATTTATTTGGTATAAACAATGAGGCAGTGAAGAGTAAAGAATAACAGCATGTTTTTTTTAGCAGTGTTTAATATTCAGAAGAAGGAAACATCAGCTTCACGTGCTAAACACCTTTGTAAAAAGGTGTAGATGATACATCATATATAAATTAATTAATGACTTTAAGAAGTGATGATCTTGTGATCAAGATATTTTAAATGCTCATGATGTCACACCTTGAAGAGCTGAGTGAACAAATTCACAAGTTGTAAAGGCTTTTATACTTGACGCTCTTTTATTTGTAACAACACGGATGTCTCAGAATATTAGTAATAATGAAAAGTGGTGAAGAAGAATTCAGGTCAGAGTTGATGAATGAATGAATGTAATTATATTTTGTGGCGAACGGGCCAGTGCGGTGTCAGCATTGCCATGGAGATGGTTCCTTCACCCAATCAGCACCCAAATTCAATCAGAATTTCTGATATATATAAAATTTCTGATACATATAGTTGAAGTCAGAATTATTAGCCCCCCTTTGATTTTTTTTTTTTTCTTTTTTAAATATTTCCCAAATGATGTTTAACGGAGCAAGGAGATTTTCACAGTATGTCTGATAATATTTTTTCTTCTGGAGAAAGTCTTATTTTTTATTTCGGCTAAAATAAAAGCAGTTTTCAATTTTTTAAAATCCATTTTAACGTCAACATTATTAGCGCCTTTAAGTTATTTATTTTTTTTTTCGATAGTTTACAGAACAAACCATCATCATACAATAACTTGCCTAATTACCCTAACCTGCCAAGTTAACCTAATTAATCTAGTCTTTAAATGTGACTTTAGGCTGAATACTAGTATCAGAATATCTAGCAAAATATTCTATACTGTCATCATGGCAAAGATAAAATAAATCAGTTATTAGAAATGAGTTATTAAAACAATTATGTTTAGAAATGTGTTGAAAAACTCTTCTCTCCCTTAAACAGAAATTGGTGGAAAAATATACAATAGGGGGCAAATAATTCAGGGGGGGCCTAATAATTCTGACTTCAACTGTGTGTACACGACACATGTAGCCAATGCTGCTGTGAGCATTTATACTTCTGTGTACTGTCTCTGCTGCTCTGGCAATAACACCTCCAAAGCACTAATAGGCAGTGTAGTTTCCGTGTTCCAATATTTGTAATTTTTTGCCATTTTGCTTTTTTTATTTTAGAGATATAACAACTTTATACACCACAGGGGAACAAAAAAAGAAGATGATCAAAGTACATCTCAATTTATCACCCACAAAAAAGAAGGAAAAAAGTAAAACTTACAGTGGATTCAAGAATGTTGAATGTTTTTGAACCACTTCTGCTTTAAATTTTAAACGTGCTCTTAAAAGATGTAAAAAGCAAACTCAAATCAATTGAAAGCATTCTTACATTTCGTTTGCTACAAATGGTTCCAGCTATATAGAGGTGAAATTTATCCAGAAGAGAAAGCAATACTACAGTATGTTTAAGATTGCTGTCTTTGGAATGAAAGTCTAAAACAAAAAAGTTGAATCTGTCAATTATATCAATTTGCTACAACTTAAATAAATCAAACCGTTAACATCTGACCAAAATGACCTGGAAAATGGAAAACAATAAAACAGAGGCTGAATCAATAAAAATGAACACAATGACAATATATTCTCAGAGAATTTGCTTAAAAATAAATTACAAGAGTTATCAATGTAAATAAATAAATGAATAAAGAAATAAATCTTACTGCTTTTGTTTAGCTTAATCAAATGAAATTTTCGAATCATATCAACTTACACAAGTCAAACAGACAAAAAATGTTAACTTATTAACGTATTAAAATAAGTTAATAGTAACATAAAAACATTTGTTGTTATGACTTTGTCATATTGTGCGTTTGTGTGTGTGCGTGTAAGCTATTTTGAAGAGTTTTGGGTAGGCCTGTCACAATAAGGAATTTTTCTTGTGCGTCATAATGTCACAGAAACATATGATTTTCATACCACTGATTATATAATGACTGTATAACAGCATAATAATCATGAATAGTCATAAACACTTTAAAATACTTTTCTTTCTTAAGGTTATTTAGATTATATAACTTGATGTTATAAAGGTAAATGTTCTATCAGGTAAATGACCAATTATTCAATTCAATTCAATTCACCTTTATTTGTATAGCGCTTTTACAATGTAGATTGTGTCAAAGCAGCTTTACATAGAAGATCATAGTACATTGAAACAGTGTAGTTCAGTTTGTAGTGTTTAAGTTCAGTTCAGTTTAGCTCAGTTCAGTGTGGTTTAAAAATCACTACTGAGAGTCCAAACACCGAAGAGCAAATCCATTGATGCGCAGAACAATGCAAGCCAGTGGCGACAGCGGTGAGGAAAAAACTTCACCAATTGGCGAAAGTGAAGAATTAAAAAACCTTGAGAGAAACCAGGCTCCTTGGCCATTTCTCCTATGGCCAAACTTCTCGTGCAGAGCTGCAGTCTAGGCGCTGGAGAAGCTGGACGTCAGCGAGACTCGTCTGTCCCCAGAACGTCACAGGAATCAGTCTCATGCGCTCCACTCCTCCATGACCACCACAGCAGCTTCTCAGGATACGGCCTGGTCCAGGATAATGGAAACCTTGGGATCATCTCGTCGCTTGTCTTGGATCGATTTAGCAGCGCTGCATAGTCTGAGGGCCTCGGGATAAGTATCCCCAGGGGGAAATAGAGAATAAAGAGAATAATTAGCGTAGCTGCTGTTCATAGTGTATATAAACGAGATGCAAAAACCTGCGTGGAACACGTTCATACCGCTAAGTGATGAATTTAAATTTAAATGAGGTTGAATTTAAATGTGACTGTAAAATCACTTTAATGTTATTTGTGAATATGAGAATATATATTGCAACGTCAAAATTTATTGTGGTCAAGTATTGCAAGATCAGTCAATATATTGATTACTGTGACAGGCCAAGTTTTGGGTTTACGCTGGAAATGCATGTGATGCTATCTGTAGAACATTAATGAATAAATATATTTTATGTATAAGTGAATGTAAGATTAATACTGATTAATTAGTAGTTAAAGTTAACCAATCTATCGGCTATTAAACAGCCCATACATCTTTTGACTTTCAAAATATATTAGTAAATATTTAGATTAAAAATACCTATAACATTAATGAAAGCCATAGCATTATTGCTT
>NC_079437.1:53474831-53599831 GCF_903798145.1 Danio aesculapii | reverse complement strand
GGGTTTGGTTTTTCCATGACTGACCCAACTTTGGGTTACAACAACCTAGCATTTTTTACACTATTACTCAAAGAAGACATTTTAAGTGAACTGTCCCTTTAAGAGGATTTCCAAAACAAAATAAAATGATAAACAAATGTCTCAATGTATTTTCCTATACATGCTAAAAAGTTACAACATTTGGCAATTTAAGAAATAGTTATTTTACAGTGAAATGTGGTGTATAGTCTCTTCTCGGCTGTCTGTAAACTTCACAAATACCACAGGGCTAAAATGAGGGTTACGCTGGCAGCTCTCTGGACAGGAATATCTGTAAATATCACTGCCTGCTGAGTCTCCTGCTGACTTCTGCCAATACAGACTGGTTGACAATTACCAGCTTCCAGAGAAAAGCTTCAACCAAGACTCCGGGCTGATGACCAAAAGGGTGACATTTCTGACTCTTGTCCCCCTTTGGTGAGCAAACATTAGCGATCGATGGATCAAAACAGTTCTGATTTAAACAACACCAGTAAAATGTCAGTAACAATTAGCTGATACATCCATGGGCTGGAGAAGAAGCAACCTGCTGTTCAATGGCCTTTCCTGGGCGTCTAGTTTCTGTGATATTACCTTTCCTGTTAAAAAAGAAGAAGAAGAGATAGAAGCGTTTATGCTTCTGGAACGGCGCTAATGGCAAAGCCACTGCGGTCGAAACTGTCACATTTTCCCACTTGCAAAGGTTTGGAGCTTAAAAGGGGTGAGAAAATTTCCTCCAGCCTTTGCTGCTGAGAATGATGCATGCAAGCGAGGGCTCTGATCTTATTACTGCTGAATGATTGCCCCAAACTGAATTCAGAGGAATGAACAGTCGTACAATGGTGATTGGAGCTTAGAGAGGAATGGCTCAGCCTTGTGGAAAGGGTAACAAACAAAGAGCACACATCTAAAACACACCGTTGTTTTTTTCTTTCTTTCTTTTTGTTTACCAGAAGGACGAAGGCAGCAGATTGGATTATTTCATTTGCAGACATCAGTGATTGGTAATCCTAGCATGGTTTGGATTAACCTTTAAACAATAGTATGACCAAAAGATGTGCTTGTTTACATTTAAAAAAATAAATAAAAACAAAAACAAACAGTCACATTATTCATTCAAGAGAAAAGGGCCCTGAGGATCTGAAAAAAAAACTTGTGTATGTGTGAGTGAATGCAAGTACAGATGGTTCAGTTGCCTTGCTTTTGTTTTTTCTGATGTTTTTAATTTTTCATTTGTTTTTAATGTGTTCCTTTGAGGGGTCACTGTGCTGTGTTTCTATTGTTAAAGAGTAAAACAGCTTTTTATAGTGCTTTTTTGTTTATTGTTGATGTACAATCTAGTTTAACATGAAAACCATTTGAGGCATGACTAAAAGGTTAGTGTGTGTTGTATAGAGAAAGTTCCTTTGAGAAGAAGCAGTTTTCAGCACCACGGACAGAGACATGGTGCTTAAATGAGTTTAATATTGTTTGAAATATACACTTAAAAATAAAAAATTTAATTATTTTGAGGGCAATGCATATTGTTCAATCCTAATGACTTTCCAAAATAAAATAAAATAAAATAAAATAAAATAAAATAAAATAAAATAAAATAAAATAAAATAAAATAAAATAAAATAAAATAAAATAAAATAAAATAAAATAAAATAAAATAAAATAAAAAGTTTCCCAGTGTTGGGTTGTGACTGGAAGGGCATCCGCTGCATAAAACATGTGCTGGATAAGTTGGTGGTTCATTCTGCTGTGGCGACCCCTGATTAATAAAAGGACTAAGCCAAAAACAAAACAAAACAAAAAACAAAACAAAAGCTTGGAATGTACTACAGAAAAAAAAAAAGAATTCAGGTTTGTAACAATATGAGTGTGAATAAATGAACACAGACACCACAGATAAAGACATCGTGCTTAAATGAGAGCATGTTGTTTGAAATATACAACTTTTTTTCAATTTCAAAATAAAATTGAATTATTTTAAGGGTAATGGATAATGAGTTTCTAAAACAAAACAAAACAAAACAAAATAAAAGTTTTAAATGTACCGAAGAAGAAAAAATCAGGTTTGTAACAATATGAGTGTGAGTACATGAACACACAAACACCACAGATAGAGGCATGGTGCCTAAATGAGAGCATGTTGTTTGAAACATACAACTTCTGTAAAAATTACTTTGAGAGCAATGTAAAATGTTGGACCCTAATGACTTTCCAAAATAAAATAAAATAAAATAAAATAAAATAAAATAAAATAAAATAAAATAAAATAAAATAAAATAAAATAAAATAAAATAAAATAAAATAAAATAAGCAAATTATTTTTTTTCAATTTTAAAATTATTCAATATACTTTGAAATATAGAAGAAAAAAAACTGAAATACAATTAGCATCATATAGGTTTAGAATGGAATGTATACACAATGCAATAATCTTTTAAGCCATTTAAGAAACAAATCATCAGAGTGTCTTTAAGAAGTTTTTGTATTATTTTTCAGATAAAAAAAAAAACAAAATATGTCGTGTGAGATTTTATCAACATGATAGAAGTCAATGGAAACTAAAACTGTGTGGTGTACTTATATTCAAAAAAGCTGTTGTGTTGATGCTCATATTTAGGTTTGGAAACAAAAAAGTGTAAGTCAATTAAGTCAAATTTGGTATAATATGTCTTTTTAGGATTGTTTACAGGGCGGCACTGTGACTCAGTGGTTACCACTGTTGCCTCACTGCAAGAAGGTCGCTGGTTCGAGTTTTCTGTGTGGAGTTTGCATGTTCTTCCCGTGTTCACGTGGGTTTCCTTCGGGTGCTCCAGTTTCCCCCACAGTTTAAAGACATGCGCTATAGGTGAATTGAATAATCTAGTTTGGTTGTAGTGTATGGGTGTGAGTGCATGAGAGTGTATTGGTGTTTCACAATTCTGGGTTGTGAATGGAAGGGCATCAGCTGCGTAAAACATGCCAGGATAGTTGGTGGTTCATTCCGCTGTGGCAACCTCTGAAATAGAGACTAGCTGAATGGAAATGAATGAATGAACGAAGATCATTTACAATTGCTCTTTATTTCATTAGCATTTTCCCTCATAACTGCAGCAGAAAATATATTTTAACAAACGCCTCAGAGGTTTCATCCATAAAATGGAAGCCAATGGTTTTCTAAAACTGTTTGTCCACTAATATTCTTCTAAACATTTTGTTTATGTTCCACAGAAGAAGAAATAGGTAAAATGGGACAATAAGAGCGTCATATTAAGTTAAGTGTACCCTTGAGAGTATTTTACAAGTTTGGTTTGATACAATAAAAGTCGACAGCAAATAAATAATTTGCAGTGCTCATAAATATCCCATTAAATGCATTTGATTTCATTATAATTTCAGTCTTTTGTTATTCTCATTAACTTGATCTTCATTCTGCAAAAAGAACAAGGAGGAAAGTGGTAGTTATATTAGAATGTAATGGAAAATACAGAGTAGAGTTACAAAACACATTAAATAGGTGTGCGAAAAACAACCCCCAGATGTGCCATTCCAAGATATAACCAAGTAATTGAAAATGATTTTGAAATGGCGCTCCACTCCCCCAGAAATATTACATCCAGCAGGGTTTGAAATTGTTCCGCTAAAAATTAAACAACTCCTTATAGGCTGACCGCACTTTGACCTGAGTTATTTCAGATCATATCTCGCAGCACTAACCTCTGCAGCCAATAACGCAGCTATATATTGTAGGAAGCGCTGGCGATCGCGTTCGGAGATATCCAGAATAAGACTCAGAGCTTGGCGGAATGAAAAGGTTAATGAAGCCCCATGCTTAATTGTATCAATGTCATCTGGGCCAATGCTGTTGACCCAATTGATCCGTAGTCTCTGATCACATTTCACTAAAAGCGGATTCAGAGTCTCAGCAAGGGTGGCTGATTAGCAAGACAGACTCTCTGGTGCCCCACTAATTGGGAAAATTGTCTGCAGATAGACACTCTCTCTCTGCAAAGCACACACTTTCACTGAAGAGAATAGCCAAGTGGCTTGCTACTGTGTTTACATGTTATGGCATTTGGTGGAAAGGTTATTATTATTATGGTTATGATGATGATAATGGTGATTATTATTATTATATTATTAATAATAATAATAATAATAATAATAATAATAATAATAATAATAATAATAATAATAAAAATAATAACAAAAATAACAATAATAATAGAATTAAAATGTGAAATAAAATATATATTTTCATTGAACAACTGATAATCAACATGTTAATGTTATTTTTGGGTAAAATTCAATACATTTTGTCTTGTCATGCTTGGAATTATACATAAATAAAAAAAAAATTAAAATAAATATTATAATTTTTAGTGGACTATTCCATTCATAAGAGGTCATTTACTTCAGTGGAGATAAAACAAAAGCATTTATTGTGACAGATGCATAAATATTATCATCTATTTAAAGGAAATCAGTGGTAGCTAAAATTGTATGCTTACTGAGATTCTTCAATGCATATTTGTTCATGTTCCACAGAGAGAAAAAAAAACAGGTTTGGATGAAATATGAGTATTGTTTGCCTCCTTGTTTTCTCTAGCTTGCAAATTATGTATTTAATTGTGTTGTTACTTGTAACAACATGTACTGTATCTGGTCAACTCTTTATATTCTCATATCATGTCTAAAACCACGTTGAAAACGCGACATGTGCCGCATTGTTTACGGATTTAAACGCGTTTTTGAGCTCACAATCCATTGTCGTTTGTCATTGCTATGGCCACAGTCAGCTGTTCCTACACACGTGCGGCTGTCAAGTTTCAAAATAGTTCAGCTTTTGCCGCTGTGTGGATTAATACTGAATGTGTGTCATGGTTAAGAATAGAGAAATATGCTGGTGTTAAACTGCACTGCGTTAATGCACTCCTGCATTGGGCTCACACATACACTCTGCACTCTGACTACTTCAAAATTGTTGATAAGCCATGGTGGACATTTCTCTCTGTCTTATGTTGGACACAGTCGACCAATCATAACAGACTGGGTCATTGGACCAATCAGCGCAGGTTAGCATTGTGCTAAGGAGTGGTTTGGGAACAAATGAATCGCTGAGCGAATCATTTGGGAGTCGTTGGAATAATTAGATAAAAATAAATGCATATTATAAGACAATGAAAGTGTTTTTGGATCTTGCATGCATCAGACTGTTGTTGGAGACCCCAAAACCAAAATATGACGCTTTTTAATGCGTAATAGGGACTCTATAAGAGTATTCTCAGGGTTTGATTGATAAATCGAATGACCGAATGATTGTATTGAAAATTAGATATTTTACAAATGTTCTTGTTTATCACTGAAAACCTTTTGTTTACCAATATTCTTCAATATTATTTTTTTCACTGAAGGGAATAATCCCATAGCTTGCTATTCTATGTTTACTTACTATGCCCTTTGGGGCTTTTCTTCTTCTTTCTTTCAAAAAGAATACACCAAATAAAACTACCACAAGGCAGATTTTTCACTGAACAGCAGATAATCCCAACATGTTCATGTTATTTCGGGGTACACTGCTCATTTCATGGTGTCAACGTTTATATAAATATAATCTGCACATTCAGTATTTTTTATTTTTTGAGAAATGTCAGACAGACTCAAACAGAGATAGTGACATTTGCTGACTGAAACGCTCTTGTTCTCTGGTGCAATCCGTGTCTACAACATCCAAGCCTTTGGAGATGAGAGACACTCTGAGTGATTTGTTTGCCTACACACAGAAGTAAAGGCCGCTAAGGATTATATCCAATAAATGCAGGCAACTTTCATAATGAGAATTTGTTTATCACCTTAAGCCTTTTACTCCACAAAGACGTCTGGACGTTGAAAATCCCTTCTTGAAGAGGATGACTGCAATCGTAGGAATTTCACCTGTGTAAACCAAATCCTTTTTGAAACTGTCTCACCCAGCCACCTGTCAATATTAATGTCAATATTAATGTTCCTCTCTAGACAAACAGATTGAAATAAAGCTCTCTGCTACAGATTATGCGATGAGGAATATGGGCTATTTGTCTTGATAGTTGTCTTTAGTAGATATTTAAACACTGAAAAATTGCATCTGTCAGCAGTCAAGTGACTTTGAAAAAATCAAACGAATTAGATCGTACGAATTGATACGAATTAGCCACTAAATCAAAAAATTACGAATTGCCGTGAGATTGTGTTGAATATACCAACACAATCTCACGACAATTCGTAACTTTTTGATTTAGTGGCTAATTCGTATCAATTCGTACGATCTAATTCATGCAATTTAGTACGATTTGCTTATCACCCAATGACAGTTGGGTTTAGGGGTGGGGTTGGGTGCCACGCCTCCTTTTTAAAAATCTTACATTTTCATACCACTGAACCTGTACGAATTTGTATGAATTAGCCAAAACGTACAATACTTACGTTTTCTAGTGAGATCAGGCTGAATAAACTGTCAACATATACTATATTAATACAGATATTTATATTAAATATATTACTTTACTAGGCATGTATTTGATTAATTTGAGTATAAGGTTTATCAACGACTTGAATGAGAAATGTTTTCATGTGCTGCAAACATAAGAAGTATTTTACAAAATATTGATGTTTTAACTTTTCAGAGGTTAAAAACATTATAAAAGAAGATATAATAAAACAAACATGTCTAAAAGCACCTTTGAAGGTACAGCATGTTTGGAAATGACGTAGAATAATTATATTACCTTATCAAGCAATAGTTACCCTGCTTTTTCTTTATGTGTTGTTGATGAAAATTTTAATTCACTCCATCTTGAACATGTGCTCTTATGTCACTATTCATTTTAATAGGAACCACCTAAACAATCTTTCACACAAACTTTTAAAAGCGGCATTACAGTGTTGTGGTGGAAATGACACTGATACTGTGCGACAGCAATATTTTGTAATAAACGTATTATTGATAATAGTCTCACATTAATAACCATAACATATTTAACCTATTTCACTAGTGCTTAATTGAGACACATTAATAGTTACCAGATAAGTAATATTTTAAAATGTTATTTTCATTGTTGAAGTTTAAAACTCTAGGTGTGCGACAAGGTGAAAACAGTGATTTTGAAATAATAGAAAGGTAGAACATTTTTTAAATGTAAGTTTTATTATTAGTTTGACAAAGAAAGAGGAGTTTGAACAAAATTATATATATTTTTGTATGATCAAAGGACATAAAAGTGCCTGCAATTAAAAGATTACCCATAGGCCTATATATTACTCAAATGCAAAACATTAACTCATAAATCCAGAGAAACATAATTTTGAAGTGATTTATGAAATATATATATATAAGTTACATAGCTGTATGCATCTTAGGGCTGCACTGTGGCGCAGTGGATAGCACGTTCGCCTCACAGCAAGAAGGTTGCTGGTTCGAGCCTCGGCTGGGTCAGTTGAAGTTTCTGTGTGGAGTTTGCATGTTCTCCCTGTGCATTTTTATGTAAAACATATGCTGGATAAATTGGTGGTTCATTCCACTGTGGTGACCCCAGATTAATAAAGGGACTAAGCCGAAAAGAAAATGAATGAATGCATCTTTTCCCTGTCAATCTACAATTTGAGGAACAAATAATTAACTAAAAAACACAGTTTAAAAAAAGTCACTGAGTTTGCCTACAAAGTGCATAGCTACATGCGGATATTAAATAAATCCCCATCATTTATTGATCAAATAGTACCCTCTTAAAAGCCCCCAGTGTGAGAACCTCATAAATAACAGTTTTAAGTGGAGAGTTGTTTCTTTTCGGGTCTAAGAGAAGCAATTTTGTAAAACTATAAACACAATTTACTATAATTGAAGAATCGATTAAGAATCCACACCATGGTGCAAAGCAATTCGCTCAGACGCAGGGCAAATGAGAATTTAAGCAGAATAATGGCACTTAGTGTAATGGCACAGGCGGCTGGGCAGTACTCCTTTAAAAAGACAAACGCACGAGGAATATGAAAATATGACGTGACGTCAGGCGTCGTCTTTAAATATTGATCTCGAGCGCTTGACTGCCGCAAAGCCGCTCTTGAGAACTTTGGAAAGACACAAACATGAGCTGAGCTGAGCGGTGGCGGGGCGAGCGCTGCGCGGCTTCGCGTTGGGAGCAAAATGTGCCTTTTAGACCTGGAATATGAGATTTCCTAAACGGATTATATTTAGTAGGATGTTGTTCCACACCACCAGGTCAGACGAAGGGATATTTTAACACTATATCAGCAAAGAATCAAGTCCGTCCGTGAAGTCCGTCCCTGAGGTGATTTTTACGCACAAAAGTGGCGCGAATCTGAAACTAAAAGGCAGTGGAATTACATTTGTTTTCGCTCATTTGGAAACTTTACCTTGTTACTGATACCTGTTATTCTTTGACTTTCTGTCTTGTGTGTCCGGTCGGAAATATTAACTATCTTTTTTTTCCCAAATGAGATGTAAGCTGGCACCGTCGGAGTTGATGGGGAGCACGAGAGAGCCAGCAAAGCTCACAGAGAAACTTACGGAGAAAAACATGCCGTCTTTTCACCCATGGAGACATGGCATATAGGTTCCTGTCAAGCCGAGTCGTGCCATCCTCAAACAGATTAAGCAGGAGGTTTATTTTTATATTCACTATCTCTTTGTCTTTCATGTATCTATGCTACAGCATCCTCTTCTGCTCCGGTACAATCATGCCTAACCAGAGATTGGAGGAGCAGCGCTGCGTCCATCTGAAGAACGTTGGGAGTAAAAAACTTTTACAGAAGTCACATTATTGCACTATATCAGCAAAGGCGAGAGTTATCTCAGATGAGACGAGGGCTGTGGGTCTCCTAAACCTTACAGGCAACCAAAGCAAACATACAGCCTTCCAGAAAACAGAGCTGGTAGATCACAAGCAGAGTAATAATAGTAATTCGCCAAAATATGGGAATAAGAAGTTGCCCAATGCACTTATAGTTGGCGTTAAGAAAGGAGGCACCAGGGCGGTCCTGGAGTTCATTCGGATTCATCCAGATGTTCGAGCTCTTGGGACTGAACCACATTTCTTTGATAGAAACTATGACAAAGGACTGGACTGGTACAGGTAAGGTTGATTTTTTTAATGACTGCTTTTGAATTATATTCTTAATTCACAATTGCATTATAAGCAATAATAAATTTACTATTGTTTTACACAAACACACACACACATCTTTTTAAAAATGCTGTTGTAATCTGTTAAAAATATCACTGTCATGCAGATGTGTATCTTGTGTTTCAGACAAAAAATAAAAAGACAGTTTCCCCATTTATAAATAAGTCAAAGCAAC
Organism: Danio aesculapii; assembly: GCF_903798145.1. Classification (NCBI taxonomy): domain Eukaryota; kingdom Metazoa; phylum Chordata; class Actinopteri; order Cypriniformes; family Danionidae; genus Danio; species Danio aesculapii. The sequence continues at coordinate 53,590,486 of NC_079437.1, read as the reverse complement.
AAGCTTTGTATGTCATCAAGAAGTGCACAGACTAAAAGTCAGACTGGAATTTATAACATGATTCTTCTCCGATCCACTTAGGGTTTTACATGACATCACTAGCCAAGGAAACCTCAATATGAATAAGACAAATAAATAAATAAATAAATAAATAAACAGGTTACAATGCAAAAAAAAAAAAAAAAACTCACTTTGATGTCATTTGCAAGGGGGGAAGACAATTAAATGTAATTTGCCATCATTTTTTATATTGCCAATTCTCTATATAACATTTACTCCAAACCACTGACTTAATCTGATCTAAAACAATGTAAACAGTCAAAAGGGATGATTCAATAAGTCAATAATTTTAGTTCTGCTTTAGTTAGCATTCCTGAATTGCAGACAAATTAGCAAGAAACATTCAGTCATTTTCTTTTCAGCTTAGTCGCTTTTATTAATCAGGGGTCGCCACAGCAGAATGAACCGCCAACTTATCCAGGATGTTTTACGCAGCGGATGCCCTTTCAGCCACAATCCAACACTGGGAAAGAAAAGAAACAATATATTTTAAATATATAAAATTACTTGTTTCTCTGAATTTACTGGATGAATTAGTTATGGATTTAGTTAGTTTATTTTTATTCATTTACGTTTTGTTCTATAAAGGTTTGATCATTTTTCTTCCAAAATTCACAAGTATTTGAGGTTATATCTGAAGTAAAACATTGGTATTGCCTTGTCTAACAATGAATATAAAAATATTTTAAATTCAGAATAAATGTTACAGGATCAGCAGTTTACAGAAGAAAAATAAAAAATGGTATTTTACTCAACTATATATATATATATATATATATATATATATATATATATATATATATATATATATATATATATATATATATATATATATATATAAATAAAGCTACACAACTATTAAATAAAATTTGACAACACCAGTAATTCATAGTTAATTATAATAGTACAAAATATTAAATTAACCTATATGAATAAAATAGTTCCTCATTCCTCAACTATTTATATTAAATATAATTAAGACGATATCATTAATTCATATAAAAAAATACTAGTACAAAATATTAAATTAACCAACATCAAACTAAAAGGCACAATTTTAGAAAATCCCTTGCAGAAATTTGTGGAAATCTTAAAAATTGGTAAAATGTCCCAAATATAATATCAGCAGGGTGCAAAAATGATGAAAACTGGCTTTTTTCAGTGGCAGTAAGACAAGAGTTGAAAAACCCGAACTGCTGACAAGGAGATGTTAGCAGTAAGTCATACTGCGAGAGCAGGAATGATAGCATTTTTGGCCAGAGACCCGGAGCAGAGTGACACAGAGTGATTGCAGTGTTCGGTTTCAAGGGGGAAAAATATGCAGATAAAGGCCAATGGATCTCTTTCAAGAGTAAACCTTCCATAAAGCCTGCCAGGGAAACGCATGGATCATATTGATCAGTGGGCAGATTAAAATCAACTCCTTCCTTCCTTCTTCCCTTTCTGCTGATGGGCTGCCATTCAAATACCCATCGGGGAGCCGTTGGACTAGCTGTGCAAGGAGTCTGTGTCGATTCAGTGTAGGGCCGTGGTGTAGGGGTCTCTGGGAGACAATATCATTCCTCCCACTTCCAGCACGGCGTCTGCCTGCAGCTCAGCTCCAGTAATTACACACACACATCACATCCCAGCCCAGACAGGACAGAAAGTGAAAGAGAGGACTCCCCATGGGCTGTGTCCAAATGTATGGGGGGGGGGGGGGGATCCATAGTAGGCAACAGAACATACCTGTGCGAGAGCAGCCTTTCAGCCATTAGCAGGTGTTGTGGCTTGTTCTGTCTGCCCATCTGGAAACCGCAATAAAACACACTTCTCCTGTGTTTGTGTTAGTTTAGGGGCAGCTCCACTCACCCACAGCCAACTGTGCTTAAATCAATTGAAGCGGATGTGTTTGTGAGATGTGCCGATCGATGCCAGTCCCTTGTATTTGGACATGGGAAGAAAAAGATGCGAGAGAAAAAAAGATGCAAGCAGTAAGAAAAAAAATGAGGCAGAATGAAGGGGAGATAAAAGAACAGCAGAGATGTTGCGTGGTTTTGTATGATTTCTAAACAAATTAATGCCCATATACAAGCTATTATTAGAGCAGATATGCTCTTTTGTTAAGTACTGCAAGATAAGTCTGTTATACAGTAGTTCTTCTGATTTATTTGGAGAGCTATTGATGCCAGAGGAGTTTGTGTATGACAATGCTGGTAATTAAGGTATATTGAAAAAGTACAGTAGATTTGAAATGGAATAGGTAACACTTTGACTAGTTGCTTATTAGCATGCGCATTATCATTAGGGATGCAACAATTATAGATTTTGGTCGTACGATTATCGTCTGAGGAATAATCACGGTTATCACGATTATTATGCATTTGTTTCAAAACACTTTATATTTTAAAGTATTATTTATCACTGCTCAGTCACTAAATAATATAGCACAAAATACTAATAAAAACAATCAATATTCTATTTCTCTTTGGAATTTGGAATACATTTACTCTGAAAATAAATGACAGAACAAACAATAAATAAATAAATAAAAATAATAAAAAAATTGTCTAATGTAAATCTAAGCATAACATGAGCTGAGTATTTCCCTTTTAAAAAGAACAAATGTAGTCATTGTAGGCTGCTGAACCTGTGTCTGAAAGGCACTTTTGATCAACTATATTATGAACTTGTTTGGTATTTTCATTTCATGTATTTTTTTTTTCCTCTTTAGAGTAGAAATGTCTGTATTCCATATAACATATGAAGCTGAACCGTCAGTTCTTATCACGTGACTTGGGGTGTGTTCGCACCATTCTTTAACTAGGTGCCCCTGCAAAGCGTGAGCACATTGTGCCGCGTGCGCACCATGTTCATGTCAATCCCAATATGAGCACAAGAAAAGAAACAATGAACTTACGCGTACAAGACACGACGTGATAGTTAATCCAGTGTGTGTATTAGGCTTGGACAGTATGCAGATTTTGATACCGTCAAACCTCCTCCCTATTTTACCTCGGTATACGGTATTACCATGCATAATAGAAAAATTATGATGTAAGGCTCAGACAGCGTCACCAAACTGTTGGCTTGTGCCTAAACCATTCAGAAACTGAATACCATATAGACCTTTTGCTTGAAACGCAAAATTACCACTTATGCTTTGCGTTTATACGAAAGGAGAATGCTAAGAACTTCCGGTCGTCAGCTGATGCGGGTAAACAGTCAAACTTGCATACCTGTAAAGTTTCATGCTAGTAATCTGGTTTGCTCTATAATGCAGTGAAGTGTTGCATGTGTGCGTGTGGCGTGTGTGTGTGTGAAGAGCCGCTGATCTAACAGCTGACAGGCCAGAGAAACACACACACTGTACATGTGTACTCTGGCGGCTGACATGTGAACTAGCAGAACGTTTTTCTCGCGTGCATGAACCACATCTGACATATTATAACAGCTTTAATACACACCTTTCAAAGTTGTGTGTCACAAAAACACTCCGCTATCCACTCAAAATGCTATTGAAACCCATTTTTGGAGCGCAAATTAAGTTCTTAGCATTCTACCAGAAGACGCTGGCCGCAATGGCGCCCTCCATGCAGCAGCCAAGAGAAAGGTTTATATACGACCTTAGGTTCAAGGTCACCAGTTTGTCTTGTTCGTATTAGAGATCTGCGCGGGAAGCTCTCTCTCATTCACACACATAGACAGCACCAAGCCAGCGATGCACAGCATCACCCTCTCTCTCTCGATCACACACATATACACACATATAGACAGCACCAAACAAGCGATACACAGCATCATGCTCTCTCTCATTCACACACATACACACACACACACACACACACACACATCAACAGCATCCATGTGGATGCGCGCGTGCTCGCTCACTGAATAGCGATGTTGTTAGACCGTCTGCTCACGTTCAAATTACACCAGAGTTACCGACCGCTTCCACACTTTATTCGGAAATTTATTCCCGCACCTTAAGAAATCTGGTAGGGTTCCGCAGCTCCCGTGGTACAGCAGCGGGAATGCAGACCTCTAGTTCATATTTACCACGCCGCCCTTCTCTTTCGGTCGAAACCCGAAATACTGCCAAACTGCAGAGGTTGTGTTCTTTTTCGAGACCAGGTCACTTGGTGTGCGATTCGCCATCTTACCGTACCTCTCTCTCTCCTACACACTGTCCCGGGATGACAATCACACATCGAATTTTTAGGCATTAAATAAATAATATTTAATATTTAATACTTGTCTCCTATATAAGTGCATTGTTTTTTATGACGGTATAACGGTATCGAAACTGACACCGTTGCTATTTTTAGATGCTGCGATATACCATATTACCGCATTAACGCCCAAGCCTAGTGCGTATTAGCCTCGATGTACATGCTCTGAACTATAAACTAGCACACAGTTGGCATAACTTTGTTTAGTTTCAGCAGTTTTGTTCCATGCAGAAGCACAGTGTTGAGAAGGATTTACGATAAATTAACTGTGACGAATTAAAACACAATTAATGGTGAAATCAGTTAATCGTTGCGTCCCTAATTATCATATCATTGACGTATTATATTTGATTGTAATGTACATATTTAAGCTTTATTCTGCATGACCCTATTTAGGCACAGGACAATAACCAGTTTCAAGGTTTACCACGGTTTAGAAAAGTCACGGTTTTGAAAGCGCAAATATTTTCGGTTACACTTTATTTTGATGGTCCATTTGAGTATTAGTAGACTGTCTGCTTAATATCTGCTGATACTGCTCCTTCAACAGACATTTAACTGACTATAAGAAACTTTGCTAGTACATGTCAACTTACACTAACCCTAACTCCAACCTAACAGTCTATTTATAATCTAATGAGAATTAGTTGGCATGTAGATCCAATGTAACTAAATTCAACAAATGGGCCAACAAAATAAAGTGTGACCAAATTTACTGTCATACCATTGCAAGGTACATGCAAGTAGTTTTGTTTTCAAAGACTATTTAATTAAATTTATTTAGGGCACAAAAAATGGACCTGAACAGTGCAGTGGATTACTTCATATCAGAAAAGAAAGATATCCAAAGATGCCTTTTTAAGTTGACCAGATAAAAAGATCAAATTTTAGAGCAGTAATCACAATACCGTGAAACCGGGATATTTTTATCTGACGGTTATTATACTGTCAGAATCTTACACCAGCCCATGCCTAACTATACTGTAGATCTCTTAACTGAACCTCATATAAACATAACTGCTACGACAACTACTTTCCTATGGACATGTGGGAATTAGGAGCTAATTTAGTGAAAATAGTGAATGTGTTATCAGATTATAAATAACTGTTGTGGACAATAAATGAATCTCCTGAAGTATATGTAATGCTAATTGGCATTCATTCATTCATTTTCCTTCGGCTTAGTCCCTGATTATTACAGCAGAATGAACCCCCAACTATTTCAGCATGTGTTTTATGCAGCGGATGCCCTTCCAGCTGCAACGTAGTACTGGGAAATACTCATAAAACCTCATTTTACCTAATTTCACACATGCACTCATACACTATGGCCAATTTAGTTTATTCAATTCACTTATATGTGGATGAAACCGGAGCACCCTGAATTATAAAAAACTAAGGAATGTTTGCATTCACTCACTGTTTAAAATGAGGCATCTATACCCATAAAAAAATATATTTCTTAATTTATTATCAAACATAGCAAAGCATAAAGCTTTTTATTTGTTATTATTGCACTAAAAAAACTGAAATAGCATAAACACCACCACAGGTAAAAGTAAGCTGGGCAATAAATCGAAGATTTGATTTAAGTGGACGATAATGACATTGAGATAATAATTCTGTGATAATGTCACCATTTTTGTTGCTTTCAATAAACCACTGCTCTGTGTAGCAAATCCTGCACATGATATTTCCACATAATATAACACGGTAATAAACTCAAAAGAGCTCACCTCATAAGAAAGTAGTTAAATCTAGTTTATTCAGCTATCACTATGTGGATTTGCTGGGTACCATCATGGGTGTTTGGACAATTCGTGGGTTTCTGTTAGAACGCCCTGTGGCTTTCAGAGGTTATTTACAACAGACCACACTGTGCTATCCTGACAAGTTGTGCATGACAAGTGCAGCTTTAATCAACTGCGTTTGCGTTTTTTAATTTAATTTATTACCCAGCCCTAACTAAAAGATTGATCTTGGAATTTAAGATTCAATATTTATACTTGAGTAAATGTAGATATACTGTATAGAAATATGAAATTTCTTATTCAGTTATGCGTGTGAAGTGGATAAAACTATGCTGTTTGGTTCACATTAGGTGTGAGAATTCTATGATTCCTCACAATTGAGTGCTATTTGATTCTTGGGGTCACAAATCAATTTAAAATCAATTCTCAATTTTGACTATTTTTATGCCAAAATGAATACAGTGAGAGAACAGAGGCTAAAACCATGAGCATCTTTTTCATTAGTTTCTTTTTACTGGCACTGATGGTTCCATGAAAAGCCTTTAATAACATCCATAGAACTTTTAAGAACCATTGACTAAACCATTTTATGGAACCAAAAAAGAAAAACAAACAAACATTAAGAATCCTCATTTATTCTTAAATGTAGTTAGTATTAATTGATGGTTTCTATATGGTGATTTGATTTGGAATTCTTTGGAACTTGCCAAATTTGCTGAATGTAATTGTGTTGTTATTATCATATTAATTAACATTTAGAAGATTAACACCCGAAACACTGAATTTGTGGAATGAATATTTGTACGGTTAAACCCCTAATGCACACTCAGTAAATCATGCCTTAATAAAGCACTCATGCGGGCACATATTAGCGCACAAACACACAGCTTCTCTTACTCTCACACTAAAAAACTCATCAATACTATTTGTGGATGGGTTAATTAAAATGCCACAGAGGCCAAGACACTGAAACAGTCCCCCTAATCCTCACTGAAAGCCATTTTATTTTAGCCACTGACATCTTGCAATAAGAGGACCAATAAGGGCTGCAATAAAGGGCAGAAGTAATGAGAAAGATGAATTGGCTGATTAAGTCAAAAGTTCCTTATAAAGCCCTTTAATAATGTGTTTTAGAGTCTTGTTTTTCTTTTTACCTCAATCTCAGTACTGGCAGGGTGCGTTCATTAAATTCACATAGCGTAGTTAAGATTACCCCTGGGATTTTACTAGAAGTCATCCTAGATGGAGGAAAAAAAAAACAAAGTCCTAGGTTGAAATAATAGGATCTAGCTTTAAAAAAAGAAGGTCGTAAGGTTTCTGGACAGTTTCGTTAATTGTTGAGTTTTGTGTGCATGACCACTCCTCCGAAGAGAGATGTCATGCATATGTGGCCTCATTACTTTATTTTCCGAATGCACAAGGATATGGCCTCATTTGTTGTAGTCAAACCTGTTTTCCCATTACGAGAGGATGCTCGTGAGCCTGCTGATGTTGGTTTAATATTCCAGCAATCAAACAAATATTTTGCACCATCCGGACTTAAAAGGGCATGTGGCTTCTATTGATTTTACCATAGTTGGAGGATCTTCAAGTAGATTCCCTAAGAAGTCCTAAGATTGTACGAGATGTCTTTTTAACATTTGCTAGAGCCAAGAAATTCCTCCTGGTCCTCCATTAATTGGCTCGAAGGGGAAAAGGAGCAGCAAAACACAACAGTCAGAAAGGTTGACGAGGACGTAAAGTTGGACAGAGCTTATTTAACTGGGGGAAAAGAAAAACGCACATTCCTGTTGCCCACAGGAGACCTTTCTATTCCCAAGCATCACTAACGGGAATTGCTAATCATGGCATGCTTCGGAGAGTTGTAGAACTTCCTGTAGCATTAATTACTTACACAATTCATTCTTGGATGCGCCCTCAGTGGGGAACGGGAAGCCACCGAGATGGTTTGATTTGGCGATTTTAGTGTAAATTACTCATTAGACATGAGTGCCACTAGCTAGAGCAACGAGTAAATACGAGCTACTCCGAGACAGTGCGTCTACCGATGGGAGTCCATTACGGGACTGACTGGATTAAGGATGAATGTTGAATGCTCTGAGTCACTCTAGAGACAAAACCGCACAACCGCTGAGGAGCTGAAGGTGAGCGCTCAGATTCACTTGAAGAGAGGCAGTCATCATATATTATCATACATTATGGCATCCAACTGGTCCTCTAGTGTGCAAATTAAACCATGCTTATGCTCAGCCTATAAGATTCATTGACTCAGAGTAGAATTTAGCACATTTTATTGTGTCGCTCTGAAATAAGCAAGACATTTTGCTAAATATTTTTTGGAAAAAAATAAATTAAAAAGCATACTTAATGCATTTACTGAAAGTCATGTCCTTGCTTTTTTGCAAGTAAATTATCTAGAGTTTTCATGTGCAATGAAAACACACGTGCTTGAGAGAAACCTCTCCAGCGTATTATACTTTCAGGAAAATGCAATACCATAAAGACCAAGGACACACTTCATAAACCTGCCTCGTACAGTGAGAAGAAAAAAAAAATCTCTTGAACCTTTAACACTACAGGCTGCGTTTGGTGATAACCTAACATCACACTTTAGAACACATTCCTGACAGTGAATAACAGGTAGCAGTTTTTGTTGATGCTTTACAGTTCATATAGACAGGGGCGATGAATGGAGCTGCAGGAAGAAAAAAAAGAGAGTAAAAAAACATGCTGCAGTCTGCTGAAGTACCGAGACTTAGACGATGATTAATCTTCCAAAAGGACAATGACCCAAAAATATACCCCTAAAATGTAATAGTCACACAGAAGTGGAGAGAAAAGTTCAGCTTCTGAAGTAACCCAAATCAAAGTCACTTCAATAAAAATAAAATAAAATTGTGTGTATATACACCTTTTTCTTAGAACGCAAAATGAATCATTATGATTTACGTGTAGAGTAGAGGGTGCTTCGAACTTCCAGTCCGCAGGTTGATGCGTATAAAGCAGGGGTCACCAATCTCGGTCCTCAAGGGCCGGTGTCCCTGCAGGGTTTAGCTCCAACTTGCCTTAACACACCTGGCTGGGTGTTTCAAGTATACCTAGTAAGACCTTGATTAGCTCATTCAGGTTTGTTTGATTAGGGTTGGAGCTAAAATCTGCAGGACACCGGCCCTCCAGGAACAAGTTTGGTGACCCCTGGTATAAAGAGTCACATTTGGATAGATTTGAAACGATAGTTTTAATCTATTTTACTTGCTTTTAACGTCTTTTAACTTATTGTTTATAGCACACTTGTTTGTAGTGCAAGTAGTTTGACCGTTTTCTACCGTTTATTATTCCTAGTCATTTCCCCCATAGGCGACCGAATCGGAAGTTTAAAAACAAATTGCAAAAACGGGCTCACTTCCGCACTGTAGAATAAGGTCAATAAAATGTCTGCATCTGGAGGTCGGCCTGTCTCTGTGAAGTGATTATTCCATGCGCAATTTTATTGGATGAGAATCATGGGACTGGTTATTCTGCTTAACCAATCAGCATCGACATAAAACATATACAGTATAAAGGCTGATTTATACTTCTGCTTAAAGCACACACGTTTGCTTCGGCGCAGCCTTCATGCAGTCGCATAGCCCTTGCCACGGCTGACACCGTTACTGACACGAAGTGCAGTAACGGCGTCGTGTAAGCTCTGTGATTGGTCGGCTTGATACCGGTGATGAGCGTGGCCTGTGCTGAGAGCCACGAGCCTGATGGAACGAGCGTTTACAAGTGTCGAGCCCCATGAAGGAGCTCCAGATGGAAACTGTTGTTTTATGTTTAGCTTATGATTAAAGTTGTTGCACATCCACCGGTTCCCACCTCTGAATAAGCGAGTTTTAGCTACTTGTAGCGTTGAGAAAAAACAAAACTCGACACAGAGGAACATAAAAAACTTCACTGCTAGCTAGCATTTCAGAAATGTTATTGCAGTGTAACACAAACAGCACGCAGAAGTAGAAGTGCACGACTACGCACAAAGCAGATGCCGTGGGTCATGCCGATTGCTCGACACAGAAGTATAAACCAGCCTTAATGACTGCAGGTATAGTGCAGTAAAAGTACTGATACAGCACTAAAAATATACTTAGGTAATGTGAAAGTACACTTTTTTTAATCTACTTAGTTTAAGCCAAGTCCTCAGAAAAACATCTCTATGACAGTGATTTTTACAGTGGCCGAGAAAGTTTAACGCGCTGCAATTTAAGAAAGCATGCAATTACAAAAAACACCAGCAAATAAAGAAACGATTTTCATCAATTTGACATCACACGTTGCAAATTAATCACAACACAAACAAGTGAAGCACTGCACAGCAAATTGGTCAAAACGCTGGCAAATATCCACGTAACGCAACGGAAATGTTTCTAGGGGACCAAAAAAAAAAAAAAAGACAGACCCTGCTGAGATATTGATATGTTACTATGCCGTAACTGTTGCTCAGTGAAGTGATTGGTGGTCTTTGAAAGGTAAGTTGTTTTCGTTTATTTTAATATCTTGATTACATGACTTAACACATCTATATCTCAGCAGGGGCTGTCATGTTTTTGGGGCCCCTAGAAACATTTGCGTTGTGTTACATGGATATTTGCAAGTGTTGTGACCAATTTGTAGTGTGTTTCTTCAGTTCTTCATGTTGTGACCAATTTGCAGCGTGTGTCTTCAGTTGTTTGTGTTATGACCAATTTGCTGTGCGTTTCTTCACTTGTTTGTGTTGTGACCAATTTGCAACACATGTGCTGTCAAATTGATAAAGATCCTTTCTTAATTTGCTGCTGTTTTTTGTACTTGCATGCGCTTTTTTAAATTGCTGCGCATTAAGCCCTCTCGGCCACCGTAAATTTGAGTATTGATATTTTGTTCATTTACACCACTGCTGACATTACAACTGAACACACAGTATAGATAAAGTGATCTTTAAAGTGAGTCATTTAGCTGGCTTTTTTTATTTAAGTTTCAATATATTTTTCAAATACAAGTTCAAACCTGTCTTTTAATTAACTTTTACACGTTGCAGACAGTGTAATCCTTTAACTCGCCAAAACTCTCTTCAAAAAACATACCTGTCCCCTCTTATGGAACCCTCCCGCCACCCTCCCCCTCTCCTCTTTTTTGAGTGTGCAGCCTTTTCTAGCAAGCTACAGTATATTTCATGTACACAGAATCACCTTTCGCTTAAAATTACGTATACCCATGAGACCGTGTTGATTATATGCATCTAAAAATGACTTGTCATTCATAAACAGTCCTCTCAAACTAGGAGCATCAGCAGTTTAAAGGTGAGCAGGCGTATGCATCACCTGACCCATCTGAAGAACACAACATCTAGAGCAAGGGAGATGAATACTAATGTATTCAATTATTATTATCTCTTTTTTGGTATTATTTTTAGATCAGTACGTGTTAACTGTTCCCTTCAACAACATAGAGGACTCCAAAAAGATTTTATACTGCACATATAAGCGCCAGACAGAGATATAAATAGCGTTTTTCACTTTTTTCAGGCTCCAGTGCATAAAAAAAAAATAACCATTTCCCATTTTAAAATCAATTCACAAGCCAATGCTTATTCACAAGCGTGCCTTATGGGAGTAGATGGTGGTGGGAGATGGTGTGCGGTGAAGCTATTTGTTGATATTGGATGCCATTTTAGTCATGACTTCCTTGGGAATGGTTTCAGTGCACCCATAGATGGTTTCATCTATGACCATTACTTTAAAAACTGCATCAAGAAAATGAAAAATAAGGATATTAATGTGTTATATAAGGCATCTGTTTAAATGCTAACGAACAAAGACACCTCACTCTTGCTTTAAAAGTCATTAATGTGACAATTGTGAGAAATAAAAATGAGATTCTAGTAACAATACAGTGTTAAAAACATAATGTGTCAAAAATCACACTCTAAACCAACCATAACATTTCCTTTAAAATATGTACAATAACAAAGAAAAAGTGAAAGTGAAAGAGGAAAATGTAATGAAAAACATGACAGTTTTTTGTATTTTATTATTATAGTTGGCTTGTTTGCAGATTACAGTATTTTGTGTGAGTTATAGGGCAGAATAAAGCAAATGAATCACTGAAACGCCACACCACTTTCCATTTTTAAACCACAAGTATACATTATAGGTGAAGATAAGAAAAAATAGCATAGTTTTGTATGCTGTAGAGCAGGGATACTCAAGTTTAGAGACCAAGGAGTGCACAAAAAGGGCCACAAATTTGAATTTGCATTAAAAAAAAACTTTGTTTAATATCATTTTTTCATGTTTTACTCACTTCAAAAAGCAGTTTATTAATAAGTAGTCTTGTAAGTTCTTGTTCTACTTCAAATTAATAATAATATGAACATAATAATAAAAATAATAATAAACAAGTAAAAGGGGCGGCATGGTGGCTCAATGGTTAGCACTGTCACCTCACAGCAAGAAGGTCACTGGTTTCCTCACGTGAGCTTCCTCCGGGTGCTCCAGTTTGACCCACAGTCCAAAGATATGTGGTATAGGTGAACTAAATAGGCCATAGTGTGTGTGAATGTGACAGTGTTTGGGTGTTTCCCAGTACTGGGTTGCAGCTGGAAGGGCATCCGCTGCATAAACCATATGCTAGAATAGTTAGCAGTTTATTCCGCTGTGGCGACCCTTGATTAATAAGAGACTAAGCCAAAGAAAAAACGAATGAATAATGTAATAAATATTTCCCAGTGATGGGTTGCAGCTGGAAGGGCATCCGATGTGTAAAACATATGCTGGATAAGTTAGCGGTTCATTCCGCTGTGGCGACCCCAGATTATTAAATGGACTAAGCCGAAAAAGAAAATGAATGAATGGAATGAATAAAACATTTTATTAATGCCAATGAACAAGCACACCTCACTAGCATCTAACGTCATTAACGTGACAATTTACAGGACAATTGGAATTTTTGTAACAATACAGTAATATATTCTGTCAAATAATCACATTTTTACCCTTAAATCTAACCATAAATATTTCTTTCAAATTATTTTCAACATTACAAACAGTAATAAAATATCTCCAATTGGCAATGTATTGCAAATGCTGTGCACTTTGGCACAATACAACAGTTTTGTGTGTGGTGCAGAGCAGAATTTAAATGATTAATCACTGAAAATTGAATATTGGAATTCATTTTAATGAATTCTACAGGGATAGCTTCAGTGTCAGCCATTGTACACATCATCTACAGCTCTTTAGCCGCTGCATCAACACAAATAAGTTGTAGACTATGCTATTTAAGGAATCGGATTAAATGCTAATGAACAAGTACGCCTCAGCGTTGTATAACAGCATTAATCTGACAATTTGCTAAGATTACTCTTTGTTTCTGCTTTAATGGATCATCTATGAGTTGAAGTGCAGGTATTTGGCATTGCGTTCGGGTGTCCTTCCAGCCATTTGCATTTCTGCCACATCCTGCGTAAGCCTGCTTCTCATTATTCCATGGTAATGTTCCCATTATATCCTGCAGCTTTGCAATGAACCCTTTAAAGCAGGAGAGAAAAATAGCTCCGAGGAGGCAAGTAAACTGAATACGAAGTTACACCGGGCTGGCAAAGCATGACACGAGCATACTACTAGCCTAGCTGGGTGTCTGTTTGAATACATAACACTCTGGAAGCCACCCAATAATGAATGACAATGAATCTAAAACACTGACACAATTAACTGGAAAACTCACCAGAGAGCGGGCAGTTTTCCGGCTCCAGATTTGGGAGGCCATCCATAAAGCATTTTCTTTGTGGGTGGTTCAGATCCATTCCCTGTTGGACAATGAAAGCTCTGGCTCTTAACTTCCACAAAAAGCGAGCACTAGCCTGTCTGTGGCTCAGAAGCGAATGATAACATATTGTGTTTTGACAGTGCCATTGATACACACTGAAATTAATTAGGATAATGAGGCAGCAGAGCCATAAAATTTATAATTTTGTGATCGCTGACATAGAGTATTATTGTTTTATTTTTTAATGGAACCATCCTACAAAATTATCTGTACTGTCAAATTATAATACAAGTTAGATTGAGGCTAAAACAATACCACAACGTACCATATTTTGTGTCCCAAATTATAGACAATACACTATGCCAGGGCTTCTCAAAGTCTGTATGGTGGTATGGATCCGGACTGCGAGGGTATTTAATTCAGACTCGATTTTGTATGGCAAGACCATGCGTAATGGATTCAAATTGTGGATTTCCTTCATTGATAAATGCATAAACCCTGTAAGTCAACTGTTTTGTTGTTTGCTTTTTTGTAAAAAAAAAGAAAAAAGGATGCGGGCAGAAATAAAATCGAAGGCAAAATATTCAAAATTTTCCTGCGTAACTCTGTTGTCACGACATCCAGTCATCATACGATGCTTCACGTGATTACGCGGGCTAATCGTGCGCGTCCACCTGCTTTAACGCACTGCAGCAAAGCGATCATTTGTGTGAAGATGTTGGTCTCATGGAAAAGAAAAAACTTGATGAAGAGAATAGACAGTTCAAAGTTGAATGGACAGATAAGTATGCGTTTATTTTGCCACAAGCCAGCACAAAGCCATTCTGCTTAATTTGTGATGAGACAATTGGAGTTGTGAAGAGTGGAAATGTGAAACGTCACTATGAAATGAAACACGGACATTTTGAATGGCAGTATCCACAAAATACCGATACAAAGACCGCAAAACTACAAAAACTAGAGTTTTTATCACACACTTTTTGTATTTTTCACTATTTTTGTAGAGAGCTTTGGATGTAGAATTGGTGCAGTTGCTATCTGATCTGCATGCAATGAACCCTACTACTCACAGTTACATCACTAGCTCCATTGAGTGCATTGTTATGCAATCTTTATGATATGCAATCTCAGCTTTGCATCATCATGGCTGCATCCAGATACTATTGACCTACATTTTGTTGTGTTTTGTACAAAAACGCAGTTATATTAGTGGTTTATGCACATTTGCATTGTATTTAATGTGTTTTTTAATGCAAATGCCACTTTATTTAAAGAAAGATAAATAGTGTTGATATGTGATGCGTGTTATGTATGTTCATTAAAACGAGTAATATCAATTGCTCCAGACCTTTGACCTTAATTAAAATTCAGATTAGGAACTTTTAAATTTGACATTGAGAACCCCTGCACTATGCACTGTATAGCAGTGGTCTCCAACCATTTTAACACCGCGGACAGGTCAACGCTTGCAAATTTTTCCGTGGCCCAAGGGACCAGGCTGAGGAGTTGGGTGGGCAGTGGGGGGTTGGAGTGTACCTAGTGTATGGTGTACGTAGATTGCTAGGTGACTATCTACCACTTTCTCAAAGGGGTGATAAGCTGACACAACATTGCTGCAACTCTGATACATGTTTTATTTCTGGGTAAAATGAAAAGCACTGCAGTGTTTGGGTGTTCTGTGTTTGTCTGAGATAATTAGTCTACTGAAATGTGTATATTCTATACAAAGTATGAAGCTGATTGGTCAGTTCTTGTCACGTGATTTGTGGTGCGCTCGCAGAATTCTGAAAGACGTGATATATGCACGTGCAAGTCTTTGGAAATATCGAACTTGCGCGTGGAAAACGCGATGTGCAAACAAGGCCACCATCATATGCGATCTCCAGCAGTTTATCTTCCTCTTGCACAGACATGCTGGATTCACCTGATTTGTTGACAAATGGGTTGCAGAACCATTTTTTTTTCCCATTGCAAAGAAACTTTCCAAAGACGTCTGTTTCATACTCATTTTGTAAGCTTGTGGGTCACATTTTGGCTGTAACCGAGATGTAACAGAAAAAACATTTTTCTAAATAAAAGTTTTTTTTTGTTGTTTTTTTTTTAATAAAAGATCGTTCAGATTCAGATAATCAATAAAAGAGAAATACTTAATTATTTCTTGTGGAGGCTGGTACCAATTGATCCGCGGACCGGTACCGGGGGTTGGGGACCACAGCTGTACAACGTATAAGCTTCATAGTGTTTTTTTTTCTCATCTAGAATGACTGATATAATTTATCCTAGGTAAACTGTCAGCTGAATAAATGAAATGTAAAAAACAATGACTACTACAGATGTGGCCACCGAAAATGCGTTTCTTCGCACTATAGTGCTGATAATTGTCATGCACAATCACACGCTGTGCTGCAGCAGCAAAGGCCACCTTTTCATTAAAAAAATAAATAAAAATGTTGTGCTTTACGCAATATCCACTAGGTGGTGCAAGGAACAACCACTTTTCCATTGACGAGCCAGTGCGAGCGAACGCCACACAAATTAAACAACCCACCAAGGGGTGCGTTTCTGAAAACCATCATTAGCCAGCTAAGGTCACAGATTCCATCCTTGTAATAAATAAATATAAGGGAAAGAAAAAACATATCTACTGGTCAGTTTAAGATATTCCATAAAACACCTTATAGGTTAGGGGTCTTTTTTTTTTTTTTTTTGCTTAAGATCACCCTAATGTTTCCCTTTTAAATTTAAAGGTGTTGCTTAAAATAATAAAGTAGTTTTGATTTAATAAGTGATATTACTTTCCTGCATGCTCCTTGATGTTTTAATAATGCATAATAATATTTACACCACATTAAAGACACAGGAGCCAGTAACTTTCAGTTGTCGAGATTTGTCACATTTAAAAGGTGTGTTTAAAATGAATAATAATAATTCAATTAAGTGCAGCATTCAGGTATTTAAAGTGGAGTGTACTTTTTAGATTATTCAATGCAAACAGACTACTTGCAAATGGGCATTATGAAGCAAAACAAAATTAAACAATGTAAATATAACAAAAAGATGGGCCAGGATTACTACACAGGGAAAATAAGTGTGAATGTTCAATTCCATAAATGGAAACTACACTTCCAATGGAATTGTATAGTTGTGATCCACTGACAATGTGCAAATGAAAGAAAACAGATGCAGCAGCTCATTCTATAATGTGAAATGCAGTGTATAATCCAGTGCAAATTAGCATTCAAACAAGAAAAGCTGGTGATAATAACATATCCATATAAACATCAGCACAATATGGGTTAAGACCAAGCGCCAACCTCCCACTCTCCCTTGGGAAGCTAATACGGAAGTAACTGAAACTGCAATTCATCAAAATTACGCTAGTCCTGGCTCCATATAGAACAAATTTCAATTGAGCCCACTGTTAGAACGGCCAACTTTAAAACAGAAAAAAAAGATGTTTACAGCCTGGTACAAAGACCGATTTTGGGTCAAATAGCTAATATTAACCTTCATGACAACTGTGAGGGGGGTGATTTTTTTTATAACTCATCCATTTCCTTTATATTAGGTTATATTAAGTTTGCATAATTAAGGGCGCCACTTGAGTGACAGCAAGGTTTTGCTGGTCACCATCACGTCACCTCAGCTGACTCCGGCAGATAAGCCACTGAACTCGGCATATACATCGTATTTTTGTGTTGTTTTGTGTGACTTTACACAGTCAGTTGCCTTTTGGACTTATTTCTTACAATTATTAGATGATATGGCATGCTGTGTGCACTTAATTGTGCTCACAAACCATTCAGTTATATTCATAATTTGTTCAGAGTAAAGTTATATACTTATATACCATCTTTATAAATGTATTTGTTTTATTTAAGATCATTTATCATCTATATTTTTCTTTAGAGCTATAAAGCACTCCAGAATCTGACAGATTGATTAGCTATGCTTAGTGGCTCAGTGTATTACAACAGTGTTTTTAAAAGTCTAAACACTTTATTTATGTTGTGTACAATCAAGCACATGTGATCAGAACACAAACGAGTCGCAAGTAATAAAGTATTAAGCGTTCTCCCAAAGTAAAGTCTGTCTAAGCCAGTTCCAAGCAAAATGCCAGCAGGTGTCTGTAGCTCCGCTCACTCTCAGCCTCTTTGCCCTTGTTTGGTACCCCGCCGTTGGTGCGATGATGCGCGAACAAAATGGCGACGGTTGGCTGCGCCTACTTGTAGCTTCATTTGCAGTGTTCAGAAACCTATGGGTGATGTCACGTATACTATGTCCATATATTTTACAGTCTATGGTAAAGACGTGTTTTTGTGGTCATAAATAATGATACAACTACCAGTAAACCTTTTACATGTCGCATGAATCTCATTTTCAATTTAAATTTGACTGTTTTTTGCAAGCTTGTCATGTAATTTTAAGAAAGTCAGAATTGCATATATAACATTTTTCTTAGTTTTCTCTTGTCATTTGAACATTTTTTTTCTTCTCAGAAACCCAAGAGACAAGTGAAAAGAAAGTGAAATATATGACAAAATCCAAGACCAAAAGTCACAATTACAGGAAAAAAGTCTGAATTCTGAAACCGAAAGTAACATACAAGCTTCCAAAGCAGTGTGTACAGATGTACAGTATGTACTGAAAAAGAATGTCCAAATCTTTTCTAATCTTTTTCTAATTTCTAATTGAATGTTTTTAGTAGGATTGGAAAATTGGTGCTTTCGTAAAAACAAAAGTTAATGATGTGATGCATTGGTTAAAAGGTTTGCATCAGACACAAGTTGACATTAAGTGGGATTCTTTTTTTGTCAATAGTCGATCAATCGATTCACATTGGGAAAGTGAAAATATTTCAGTTTTTTTATGTATTTAACACATTGTGTTTTCCTAAGAGCATAACCAACATTTCACATTGACACTTTTCATATAAATGTCACATATCATGCAAAAATATAAATATATCTAGAGTAGGTGAGTGAAAGAGTGTGTCTGAGCATAGATTTGGGGGGGGGGGGGGGGGTGTGTTGACATTAAATGTGCTCTGTAGAATTTTGAACCTACATATGGTAGCAGCTGTAATGGGAGGCTTGCATTGGGTAAATAAAGGTAAGCAAGTACAGTCCTGAACTCAACTGAGTTACTGACTGTTTCTAACAGCAAATGGGGTGAATTGTATCATTTTTTATTTGGTTTATTTATTTAGCGATTTTAATGGTGTAAACAGCAGTTCTATTTGTCCTGCATCTGCCATAAATAAAGAAATACACACATAAATTCAAATAAATACATAAATATACAATGCAAGTTTATTTATATAGCACATTTCATACACAATGGTAATTCAAAATGCTTTACATAAACAAGAATAAAAGAAACAAGAAAATAAAAACAACAATGAATAAAAAAAATATATTAAAATGGATTAAAGTGTATTAAAAAAGGTTAAGGAATGAAAAAGAAAAGACATAATGTGATCTGTCCTACAGCACAGTGCTCATTCAGTAAAGGCACAGCTCAGTTAGATACCTATTAATCAGTAAGCTTAGTTGTATTTCTAATGGATCAAGTCATTGGCCATGCATTTAGATGCATATTCTGTTGGCCAAAGTTCTGAGATGCACATCCCTAGGCTTTAGTGAGTGCTGACTTCTTTTTTTTTTTTTTTTGTATGCTGCTAAAGAGTAAATATTGTTCTAAATATGTTAGCAAATATAGGCCTAACACTTGTTTTAATAAAGTGCCCATTGAGTTTAGAACTCCCAAAGTGTGCTGTATGTTTGGTGGCGTGTAATTGAGAATGAATGAGAAAATGCCTCAATTACACTCTGATTGTCCTGTAGTGCTGTTCGAGCAATAAATCCTCAAAAGCCTCTTGTTTCCATGCATGTTCTGCATACGTAAAACTGATTGAATGAATAATTGTGTCAAAAAGAAATATACTAACTTGAGAATGTATTAAGTAGATACAAATTCTGAATTTGTATTAGGTTATTGATCAGTGGCGGCTGGTCAATAGAGGGCGCTGGGGCGCCGCCCCCCTTCAAGTTAGCCCCCTTTATTTTGTTAGTATTTATTATGACAAATATTGCCAAAATAAATTGATTTAATTACAACATTCTACAGTGTGTCATACTAACGTTTATTGAAAATAAAAAAAAATGTATGAATAATATTTTTTCATATGTGTACGGGGCGCCGGACTAATGAGTGTCTATGTAGGTACACGAACTTTTGCAATGCATGTGATATGACAATGAGCTCTAATTGGCCTGTTTTAAATTGTCCTTGGGGCGCAGCACTCTGCGCCCCGAACCCGCCCATTTTTGTTGTTAGAACGAATCATATTTGTTTTTATATGATTTGCCTTATGTGATTGGACCATTCTCACTTGGACCTTTCACTTAGTAGCAGCTCCTTAGTTATCTGACGACTATTAATCAAAGTGGAAGCAAGTGCAATTTCTCGACATGAAGGAAAATTCCATTGTATCTTTGCAAAGATATCCGTTTACAAGTCGTTTGGATGAAGAAAAAAAAAGAATCAAGGAGCTTGGACCACATCGACCTTCCTTGCAAATTCACCAGCAGTCAAGTGATCGCGGGCGCGCGTACACTGGGCTTTTTCAGCACTTGTTATGACAAACGGAGTTGGCTGGCAGGTTGTGATGTAAGTCATGCCTTTTACTGTTTTCTGTTTCTGTTTCAAAGTCCTGGCACCGAAACGTTGTGGACACGTTTATTTTCCTCATTTAAAGTACAAAACATGTTTACAGATTGATATGTTTCTGATCTTATAACTATGTGGTCAGTAGTTTTAGAAAATATAAACAGATGTTCCAATATAATGTTAATATAAACTTTTTATGTGAATTTATGTGTTGAGTTTTTACTGCAAATGTCATCCATAACGCTGGAACTGCTCAATAATAATTTGAGGAGTAATAATATTGTAGTCACCAAAAACATTTACCCACAGATGGTAAATGAAACAATACAATTTAATTTGTTGCAAGCACACTGGCTTGTTTAGATGATACAATGACCAGATCTCTTTTCAAATAGAAGTCTTTACGTGTCTCATTTTAGAAACATTATATAAAAATAGTTGATAGGAATTTTGAAGCTAAGTGTTGTTAATTTTATAAGCTGGGAATATTGGGCTGTATAAAACTATGATAAATGTAAATGCATTTTTATGACTAGGTGATCTTCTTAAACATATACAGTTTTTAAACTATTATCTTAAAGGATTTATTATTCTTCTGTTCCTTCTTGTGGGGCTTGATATGTTTACTAAGAATGAATGTGTTTGAGAAAGTATGAATTTAAACACTGCAACTGGTCTGCCTTTATAACTCAACCTGGTCATTTTAAATGTAGCAGTTGAAATAGACACTGTCATAATTACATCATTTTTGTCTTTATCCTTTAGGTCTGTGATACCATACTGACACACACACACACTGGAGAGGTTCTCCTTCACAGACCACCTCGTTAGTGCCACATTGCTGCAGGTAGACAGGTTTGAGCAGTATACAGTAGCATTTCCAGAAGATGCACATAGCAGGCCTATCCAGTGCTCGATGGAAGTAAGCTAAAGACAGAGCTTAGTCTCATCTACTCCAAGGATGAGTTCAGATCCTGTTGTGGTGCTTTGGAACTACTCCAGCTGTTTATGGAGAACAATCTTGAGGAAGTCTTTTCAGAGACTGTAACTCTCCTAAAGATTCTTGCAACTATGCCTAGGACCACAGCAGAAGCTGAGAAGTGCTTCTCAACCTCTAAAAGCATAACTTTTCTGAGAAACAGCATGACCCAAGAGAGACTGAATGCATAAGCCATGCTGTCAATAGAGAAGAGACTGATTACTGAGATGACTGACTTTAACCAAAAGGTCATTGAGAAATTTGCAAGCCAGAAAGAAAAGACAGCAAAATTTATTTTTTTTAAGTAGTGCTACTGGCCAGTGATTAGGCAGCGTGTGTGTGTTTATTGATTATCTTGATTAGTTCATTACTGATAATAAACCCAAATTAAACCAAAATTCACTGATTTGTGATGCATTTATTGTATGCTTTAGTCATATTTTTGTTTTTTGATACATCAACTGATAAATTGCTTTTACACTTGCGTTACCAACAGTTAGATTTTTTTTTCTGGTGTTTGCGCCCCCCCAAATTTTTTTAGCACCAGCCGCCACTGTTATTGATTTCTTAATACTATAATTAATGTCTATTTTACCTGTGTCAAGGGCAACACTGTAGCCTATATACAAACTTTCATGTAATAATAGCTTTTTATTGCCAGTCTATGTACTGTACAACTTGCAATAACTTTATAGTACCATCTAGTAGCATGAAGCCAGTCATTTGCAGAACTTGTATACATAGCGAATCCATATTACTACAATTAGATGCTTGCTTCACTGTGGTTTTCTCACCGCAATAACTTTTGTGTTATTGAGATGTCAGCACATATTTTTATATCAATCTAAAAAAAAGAGCTTTGTTGTGAATATACAATGAGATATTAAACTGCTTTCAATCTCTTGTACATTATGTGTGCATGAGCGTAAATAAAAAGTCGCTGTAGTTCACTTAATGGTCACCAATGTCGCTAACAAGAAAGGTTTCTGACCTTTTTTACACAAAGCCCCTTTAGTTCAGAGATAGTGCAGACCCAAAATGTAAATGCTGCTTACAACTACTCATCCTCATGTTGTTTCCAACTCCCCTAGATCTTCTGTTGTGATCACCAGCAGTGTTTTCTCCGCTGGAGATTACTTCCAGTATTTCTAACAAACTACAACTCCCAGAACTCGTTGCACCCATCAACCCCCGCAACAGCTGACAATAATCCAGACACTCACATGCACTTACAGCTGTTGGTCATGATGGACTGATTAGTAGGACTATAAAGACACTTCACTTTCATATTGCCGAGTCTTGTTTCTTCACAAACATTACAAAGTGTTTTTTCCTTGTTTGTTTTCCTGGGTTTTTTAATCTTGCCTTGTTTCCGTTTTGATTCTTTGCCAACTAGCCTGACTTGTCACTAGTGGTGGGCTAAGCAAGGCTTCATGAAACACTGAAACGGTCAAAGCAAATCTGTCAAAACTTTGAAACGTTTCAAAACCTGTCACCTACTGGTCATTTTTATGCATTGCACTGGAACAGCTTCAGCACAGAGACAGTTAAGCAAATCGAGGGATTAAACCCCACGTTGTAGTGTCGAGGCTTCAAGTGATTTAGTGAAGCGGTGAGAATTCCAGACTAGCATGCAGAGATAATGGGTTTGAAAATAAGGATGCAGCTATAGTTCTTAGTTTTTAAATGCTCTGTTCTTGTAAAGTGTTTTGTTATATCATTGGTCTGACATACTAATGAACATTTTGTGAATAAATATGTCTTGTTTTGGGCATAAAAATGTAACATTAACAAAATACATAATACATACATAGTCGGGATTCAAAATCAAGCCATTTGCAGCACAGTTAATCTGTGCACACGCACACTCCACTAGGCTACAGAAGATAGAGATTGTTTTATGCCCCTGTCAGTCAAACCCAGATTCTCCAGGTCTCAAAAAAGCTTGAGAAATTCCCGGTACTTTGAATCGATGTAGTCATGTGATCTGGGTGTTCCGAATCACCTAAAGCCTAGTTCACGCTACAGGACTTTAAACATCGGCAGATCACTGTGCTGTTCACACTACATGACTTGATTTTGTGTCTTTTAATCTCTGTGGTGTTCACACTACGCGACACTATGTGAATGATCCACAAGAGGGGGGTGACACACTACAAGATCTGACAACTCTGCTCAATCAAGCTACCAAACCACAGCCAATGAAATGTTGAGGGAGGAGTCATCAGAAAAAGCTGAACACTGCTTGTGTGCTCATTACATCACTGACAGCGTTTCAAACTTTCAAGAAAGCATTTAAAAACATTGTCAGTCAGCTGATGCATCAGCGGATCAATCGCCCATCGGCAAGGTTCGAGTGGATTGATACGCAGAGAGTTTTTAATTTTTGTAATTTAATAACTCTTTGAAATAAAACTAACATATTTATAACACCCTGAATATCTGTGTATTTCTTTCTAACATTGTTATTTTTTAAATTACATAACTGTAAAGAACTGAGCATTTCTCCCTTTAATTACCATATTGGTCAACATGACTGCATGCATGTCTGCCACTTTTCACTGTGACTTTAAATATGCATGCATTTTTTTTGCCTAGCAACTTCCTGCTAACATAAACATCACTTTCTTATAGCAAAAACATAAATTTACTTCAGATATATCTTTCAAAACAGCATATTCTGTGCAGGGAAATAGCTCCTGTTTGAAAGTGAATATGAAAGCAAGCCCAGAGCTTTGCGTCTTCTAGTATCTTAACTACATATTTATAGGTTGTATTACCAAAAATATCATATTTTTAGGGTAATGGTGTCATCAAATTTGATGACAGACATTTAGAGCTTAATTTTAATATCTCAATAGAAGCATTGAATATTAATATGATGTGACAATATGACGTTTTATAGGAGAACGGTCAGAATGACCAGTATGGTAATTCTAATAATTACAGAACTCTAGTACCCTTTTAATATAGCCGACTCCCGTGTCCGTGTTAAGGCAGAATGAAGCAAGTGCATCGATGCCCATTCTGGCCAATCGCAGACTTTTCTGTTGGGCTCCTGAGCACACGCTGATATGCTTTCTCATTGGCTGCAGCTCGTCACTACATCTGACCGGACGTGGGGTCGAGTCGGCCGACTTCTCTGGAATATTCAGCATGCTAGAAATTGGATTTCCGTCTGCGAGGTGTCGGCGACGCTTCAGCAAACCTCTTTGACGCGTTATTCAGTAGTTCACACATAAAGACTGGCGAGCGCCCGATCACAGCCCGATCTGTCGGCAAGCTCGTTAACTTCCAAATCGGGCTCAAATCAGGCTTAAAATCCTGTAGTGTGAACTAGGCTTTAGTCACATGACCTAACTGTTTCAAATCTGTTGAATAAAGAGATTATTTTTTATTCATTCATTCATTTTCTTTTCGGGTTAATCCCTTTATTGACCAGGGGTTGCCACAGCGGAATGAACCGCCAACTTATCCAGCATAGGATTTACGCAACAGATCACACACAAACAATTTAGCTTACCCAATTCACCCATACTACATGTCTTTGGACTATGGGGGAAACCGGAGCACCTAGAGAAAGCCCACATGAACACGGGAGAACATGCAATCTCCACACAGAAATGCCAACTGACCCAGCCAGGGCTCGAACCAGCGACCTTGATTTTATATTCATTTTATTTAATAATTCTTATAGCTTGACAATATTCCAATTGTACCACTAAAGGTGCATGGTCTGTTTTGAGGATGTATTTTTATGAACGGGACCATTGTTGTCTATGAAGGTTGAGGGAGCTCTCAGATTTCATCTGAAATATCTTTATTTGTTATTCTGAAGATAACGAAAATTTTCAGGAGTTTGGAAAGACATGGGGGCGAGTAATTATTAATCTTATTTTGAGTTTTGGGTGAACTAGCCCATTAAATTTAAAACTTGATTTTAGTGAATTTTTTGCCTTCTCATTTCACAAGTCACTCAATCTATTTGTACTACTAAATGGCACTGGATAGTGTATAAGAAATCAAATTGGGATGCACCTATAGAATTTCATGGTCCTATTTGCTTCATAAGCGTGTGATGTTGTGAAATCACAGCTTGAAATGCGAGCGTCGGACCACCGTTCTCTGAACTGAAGCCAGCATCCAGGAGACATCATCTCTTTGAGCTCTCCTCCTCCTCCCAGGGCCGTATCTGAAGTAAATGAGACCAAAAATACTGTGGCACCGCTGAGGTGCAAAAGATGTTTCAGTTCCAACACAAATGAGTTTGGAGATTGACAAGTCTGGGACCTTTCATCTTTTTATAGTCTCTGTTGAGGAGCTCTTTGAGCAACTACGCATAAAGTCTGCCAGCACTCTGCTCTGAATCAAAATACACCATTTCTCAGAGAGGTAAAGTTCATTTATCATCGTTCGCCGGCCTTCGAGTCTATTTCAGGGGTAGTCGATTGTCTTAATTGTTCACGTTCCTTTAGGCCAGATCGATAATACCAACAGATCGTTATTGTTTAATTTCATATGTTGCAATTACAGCTAAGACAACGCATGATGAATTTATGAGGGCGAGTGAGTCATTTATAAATGGACAATATACATGTTGACAAATGTCTAGCGGAGCTTGTGCATGGATAAATCATTCATTAGAAGCGACGGGCTTGAAGATGAATGTATGGCTGAAATGATAACACATTTTTAAGGTGTCAGTTTGAAGGAGTTATAATTCATTCAAGTGCTGGTTTTAGTCGCATTACTACCGCCAGCGCTGTTCACCTACGCCCACGCTCATGATGTATGTGTGGATGCTTCATGGTTAACTCTTAATAGGCTTTCTCTGAGGCCAGTTCCTGTTGCTGACTGGTCATTAATGGGCTGACATCCTCCCAGAAGAAAATCGGAGTCCTTGAAATATTCATGATCCGTATTATGCTGGTGGCAAAATGAAGCCATTTGACAGGACAGGAAATTAGGAGCATTAGGAAATTAGTAATCCTTTTTTTTTCATGTATCATGTGACATTTTTTAATGGTTCACATGGCAATGTGCCTTGTAATTGATTTATTTATATATTTAATTTTTTACAATTATGGTTAACTAAACACTTTTGATAAACTTTTCTTACATGTGACATAACACCATGTCCTAACCATGCAATAGCATGTATGTTCCTTATTTATCAGGGGTCACCACAACAAAATGAACCACCAACTATTCCAGCATATGTTTTTTTTTTTTCACAATTCAGTTCGGCTATGCTTGACGTCACCCATTCAAAGTCAATGGGAAGCGTTAGTAAGGCCATTTTTGTTTACACAATTCACTTATACCACATGTCTTTGGACTGTGGGAAACCGGAACACCTGGAGGTATCCCACGCGAACACGGGAAGAACATGCAAACTCTACACAAAAATACTACCTGGCTGGTACTAATTGATTATATATAAAGTATTACAAAAGCGCATGCTCTTTTTTCTGCAGTAGGGTTTTTGCATACTATTTTTCCTGCAGAAAACATAGCATGCAGTTTTGTATGCAGTTTTGCAATACTTTCTATTCCTACAACATCCCAGCTTACAGCTAAATACAACTTGATCTAATGGGGAAATGTGGAAAGCCATTTTTAGTTTGTTTTGTTTGTATGAATTTATTATTATTTATTTATTATTATTATTTTTTAAGTAGGGCAGCCCATTACCCTGCCCCAACCCAACCAGCAATTTCACCCCTACACCAAAATAAAGGTTCCAAAAATAGGGTTTTGTAGAGACAGCAAAGAGGAGCCATTTTTTATCACATGGACACATATTCAAATATTCTGATAAAATGTTAAAATGTAACAAATTAAAACACATGATAATGTATTGTTAACTTTAAGTATTGATATAAATATTATGCATAAGAAATAACAGACAATGTGGTGTTGTATTATCAGAAAATAATGCACATATAAGGTGGCGAAGCTGGACCGGAGTCCACACCTACAAGACATTGCTCAGATGAAATAGTTTGAGATATTTATCAGGTTTTTGTCCTCAAACAGCTTCTGTGTGTGGTGCTATAGTTTTTTACACATCTCATCTGAAGTCTAGCTTTATTTTGGTTTCTTTTTTTACTTGTGTACACTGTGAAATAACTGAAAATATTTGTTTGAGTGAAATGGAATTAAGCTGGCACGGTGGCTCAGTGGTTAACACTGTCTTCTCACAGCAAGAAGGTCACTGGTTGGAGTCTCTGCCGGGCCAGATGGCATTTCTAAGTGGAGTTTGCATGTTCTCCCCATGTTCATGTGGGTTTCCTCCAGGTGCTCTGATTACCAACAGTCCAAAGACATGCGCTGTAGGTGAATTGGTTAAACAAAAATGGCCCTAGTCTGTTTCCCTGTACTGGGTTCTAGCTGGGTTGCAGCTAGAAGGGCATACACTGCATAAAACATATGCTGGAATAGATGGCGGTCCATACACCTTATAAATAAGGGACTAAGCCAAAGAAAAAACGAACGAATAAATGAAATGTAATTGTAATACAGACAGGATCCACGCTAAACTACTTTAGCTGTGTGTTTATCACCAGCCCTGTATATAAAACAATATGCTATAAATATTTACCAATCTGCCATTTGAGGAAAATTGGCAGAAAGAGTTTGCTAATCTTTAGCTATAAATTTAAGAGAGTTCTCAGAGCAAAAGCTCCTCTGATTGGCTGTGGTTTGTGGTCGAACTAGTCGCATACATTAAAGTGTGGACGGAATTGCTTGATACTGAAATGTGGTTAGAACACAAATTGATGCTTAAAAAAATTTATTAATGGACTTTTAATGACTTCAATGCATGGCTCGGTGCATAATTTCAGTCTCTCTGCTTTAGCTGTCAACTACTTCATCTAGTACATCAGGAGACAAATCCATTATGTAGTCTGTCTCAGGCTTCAGGCCCATTGTGACCATCTGATGCAAGCTCTATTCTGATTGGCTGCTGTGCAATTTCTTGCAGTCGGGACTCCATTCACCTTGACAAAAAATAGTGTTTACAGATACAGGGTCAGAACAGTCAATATTTTGAGGAAAAACTAGTCACTAGAATCAAGGCTGTATAGCCAGGTTTAAAAATTTGTGAGATCTGGGAGTTTATTTAAAGAACTTATTAGCAATAATGGCTACAAATGCAACTACAATTCAAATAGGGGCACAGAGAAGTGATATGGAAGTTTACCAGAAAAAAAAAGTATATATATATATATATATATATATATATATATATATATATATATATATATATATATATATATATATATATATATATATACTGTATCTATCTATCCATCCATACATCCATCTATGTAGCATTTTTCATAACTGTAAATTTGACATGTAGTACATATCATGGTCACACTTTACAATAAGGTTCATTAGTTAATGTTAATTAATGCATTTACTAACATGAACAAACAATGAACAATACATTTACTACAGTATTTGTTCATGTTAGTTAAAGTTAGTTAATGAAAGTACGGTTGTTCATTGTTAGTTCATGTTAACTCACGGCACATTAACTAATGTTAACAAGCATGTACTTGGATGTTAATAAAGCATTAGTAAATGTTCAATTATGATTAATAAATTCTGTACAAGTGTTGTTCATGATTAGTTCATGTTAGTAAATGCATTAACTAATGAACCTTATTGTAAAGTGTTGCCCATATAATATATATTCAGTTGCGGCCTGGTTAAAAGTTGATTGAGTCTTTCATTGATGGTTCATGATTAATTTATTGGTCACATTCCATAGAACCATTACACAACACAGCATCATGAATTACCGTAAGAACTAGAGAGAAAACAAACACAAATAAATCACAAAAATTGAACCACTAAACCAACTTCAAAATTTAAACATTAATCTTAAACAAATTAAATTACCTTATTTTCCCTTAAACCAGGAGCTAAACTCATAAATGAGATATCAGTGAATCAGCTGTGTACCCGTGCCTTGTTGGCGTGTTTCACCTAGCATCTTTCCCTGGCGTACCTTGCTTAACGTCCATTACTACAGGCATCATATATCAGGCTCTGTAATCTCATTGTCATAATTAAAGTCTCCAACCATAACTTACTTCATTCAACAAAATCAAACCATATACAGACTAAAATAAAATAACAAAAAAATTATAAAAAATAAAGTAACACATTACTTCAAGTTTCATTACATATTCAGTAACTTCAAAAATCCTCAAGTATTAATGATTGTTCAAGTCTGTCTTATGTTATGTTAAGGTTATGCTGAAAAAGTGGTCGGCAGTTCAGAAATATAAATTTTGTACTAAAAATCAAACAAACAAAAAAAAAAAAAACATTGTGCAACTAAAACAGATAATTTACATTAACCACATTGAAATGATGAAAAAGCACAGTATTAAGTTAATTAATAAGTAAAGCAATATTCTCACTAAAATATTAACAAGACAACTGCAACATTTTTACTTTAACAAAATATCCTGTGCATAAAGATGCAAAGGGAATATTGAATCAAATGTAATGATAACAGCTCATAACCAAACACAGAATAAACTGCAAATTCTTATCCGGGAAAGAATGAGGAGGATATCGTTGACTGGGCAGGGCTCATTAACAGTGTCAGCGATGACATGAATTTGAACTGAGGAAATGAGGCAGTATCTGTCCCTGCAGATTCATCACACTGACTTATGCTTTTCATCTGAAATACCAATCACATCAGCACTTACACCAACATCCCACCAATGAGGCTCAGATTAATTATAACTGCCCAGTTAATAATTGCATGTGTAGGTTTAAGCAAGACCTCAGCTAATGCAATATAGCAGTGTCTCTGAGCATGCATATATATCAATATTCACAGGTTAAGCTTAATGCCAGTGGATTGAGTAATTAGATTTCAGCTCAGGCTTGTGAAAAATGCAGTACATGTCTGTATATATATATATATATATATATATATATATATATATATATATATATATATATATATATATATATATATATATATATATATTCATTCATTTTCTTTTCGGCTTAGTCCCTTTATTAATCTCGGGTCGTCACAGCGGAATGAACTGCCAACTTATCCAGCATTTGTTTTATGCAGAGGATGTCCTTCCAGCTGCAACCCATCACTGGGAAACACATACACACACATACACTACGGACAATTTAGCCTACCCAATTCACCTGTACCACATGTCTTTGGACTGTGGGGGAAACCGGAGCACCCAGAGGAAACCCATGCGAACGCAGGGAGAACATGCAAACTCCACACAGAAACGGCAACTGACCCAGCCGAGGCTCGAACCAGCGACCTTCTTGCTGACCTTCATCACTACCTACTGCGCAACTGCGTCGCCATATATATAGGATGCTGCGATGAGGATTTGCAAAGTACCAGTTCCTTGTCATGGTGATCGGCCGATATAGATTCTTATGCCTTAAGCTTTATGTAACTTTGCCATTGCATAAAGCACATTTTCCCTCCAGGTATGATGGAGTGGAGATCTCTCCTTACCTAACATAATAAACTGAAGATGATGCAAATAATCCTATACATTATTATTACTGCATATATTCTTAAACGTGTCTCTTATAACCATTTATTGTGGACAGAAGTAGCATTACAGAAAATAAATAATATGCGGGAGACTCGCAGGTCTTTCAGAAGAGGTCATACGGGTGGACACAAGATGGGGCTGATTGCTCCGCTCGCGTCACAGCAGTTCAAAACACTGGATATACAATGTTTGCAACAAAAAGACCATCACTCGCTTGAGTAGCGCCAATAAACTGTATAAACAGAGGTCAAACCACATCTTTGTGTATTTTAGCTGCTGTAACGCAAACGCAGTGATAACTTTTTCCCCATGCATCATTTAGTTCCTCACGTGTTGTAGTTGCTATCTGTATAACCCAGGAGCACATCTTCCTGTGCTGGTAAACTCATAAAAAAACACTTGTGATCGCTTTATAAGATTGGAGCATCCCTAATAAATATATATATATATATATATATATATATATATATATATATATATATATATATATATATATATATATATATATATATATATATATATATATATATAAATAATCATAAAGAGAGAGAGTGGGTTGAGTGGTGGACACTATGGGTTCTATGTTAACGATCTAGATGCAGTCTAAAGTGCATGGCGCAAAAGCATTAGGGGCGTGTCTGAATCAACTTTTGCTATTTTAAGGACAGAAAAGTATGCTCTGCGCCCCGGCGCATGGTCTTACTGGGTTGTGCTTATTCTCTTAATGAGTTATGGGTGTGTTTTGAGCATAACGCGCATTAAACCAATCAGAGTCTCATCTACCATTCCCTATAAGAGTCAGTTGCATTTGGCGCATTTGCTATTTACATGGCAGACTTTGTAAGCAGAAAAACTGAACGCTTCACTAGCGAGAAAACCTAGTGAAGATCATCTGCAGCACGAGGATAAAGAACGAACCTCCTCCATTTGGCCTCTTTACTTTCTCTTTCTCTTTACTTTTGCTCTTTACTCCTTTACTTTCGTAAATAAAGAAAGTAGTGTTGTGCGCACTCCACTGAAGACATTAATTAGCCTACATATTTCATTTTGTTTGTTAAGATTTGTTTTAAAACTATTTTTAAATTCAGTTCTGATTTCCAGCAAACGAATAAATGAACAATAATAATGAAATGTGGTAAAAAAAACTGAGTTATATCCAAACACACGTCCTGTTCTTTATGCCCTATATGGTGATGCAGACATCTCCAAAACCAGAAAGTTTGACAAATCTAAACTTATTTTTATTAAAACAAATATAAATATGCATATAATAAATTATACTGCTAATAATAATAATAAGATTATACAAATGCAAATTGTCATGAATAAATGGGAAAAAAGCCCCCCGACATGAAGGCATGGATACAGTGGTTTTTATACTTATGTAGAAAATATTAAAATTTGTATAACAATTTAATCATTTAATTTGTTTTAATTAGTTTCATATGTAATACAGTTTGTAAAGTAATATTTTCTGTCTTTTAGAAGACATATTTTATGAGATACTTGCTTTGTTTACCAAATAAATGGATCTAATTGGGATCTAATTTTATTAACATTAAATAAAAGTTTCAAATGTACTATTTTTTATTTAACACATTAATTTTTTTTATGGGATTGCATATAAATTTGCAGATTTCTTTCAATATTCTGCACAAAAATGGCAAAAAATGTCAGCCGATTCTGTTTGGTCATACACATAACTTAGACCAGCTTTCAGTTGGTCAAAAGCACAGTCTATTTCAGTTCCTCAAAATATCAACATGCCAACAATGCACCTTAATACACCTTCTTTATAGACCAGCACACCCATGAGTCCACAAAATGGTGCAAATGGATTCGCTGTTTAAAAAACGTGGCGCAAAACGTGAAAATTAGAGTTGCACTGGTCTGAAAATAGCAACAAATCGCGCCAAACACGTCTTGCACCTTATTGCGTTGGGTGTATGATGTTTTCTAAGAATAACCTGAAAACAAACCTCAACATACAGTCACACACAAATAGACTAAAACTCACAAACATATCCTCGCTCACAAATAGGTTCACACATTTAATCCTGGGATTTATACGTATGGGATCGTTAGACAGGTCAGATGTGCTTAAGTGCATTAAAACACATAAAGGGCGCAGCAGGGAAGGAAAAAAAAAACAGACTTTATTCCCAACCCAGCTCAAACAGCATCAGGAGGGCATTTAGTACTGTATATCATATTGACTGAACATCCAGAGCTGACCTTTTCATCAGACGTTGGTAGACATTTCTAAGGATCAAAACGCTGGACTTACAAGTTACAATTTGAAGTGAAGGTTCAAGAGCACAGAATGAAAAGAATATGCTATGACTCGCAGCAATCAAAGCCCAGAGATGACTTTACTGTAGCTGTGCTGCATTCCCAAGTCTGAGTGAACTTTCAGAGAAATCCTCATGAGGTTGCATCAGAACAGTGTATAATGATAACTGTTTTATATATATAGCTGCAAAGTCAGTGAAAGTCAAATCCTAATGTTTCACAGATAACCTAAACAGGCAATTTGCAAGTCAAACTATTACAGGAAGGGGCAAAGAAAGGCAGATTAATGAGAGTGTTGTTTAGTTGTAGAATCTTAAGTGCTGTTCGAGCCTGTTTATACAATTTCTCTTCACACACATCGGCTGTAGTTGCTGTCTAAGGTTAGGTTAAAGCTTTCTTTCCATTCGTTAAAGTATGTCAATGTTTATGTATTCAGTAATATCAGGAAGTGTGTAAGATAGATATGCTATGAATACCTCAATACAGACATGTTTATGAAGGTAAAAAGGTGGTTATTTTCACTCAGAATTACACACATAACATATTATTTGCAATCATTTACAAAGAAAAGCCAAGTAATATTGAACTAAATGGTATATTTCGAAGTAAAAAGACTGAAATAAATATTTTCAGGCACATCACAAGCCGATATGGATATAAAATACCACATATTCAGGAAAACATTATACAAAAATAGTTGAAATGCATGTAATATAGCCACATTTTACTTTTAGAATTGCTCCAATTCAGTATTTAATTAATTTAAAATCATTCACAAGTGTTAATGTTTTTTTATTTTGGAATACAATCAAATTTTGGGGGTTGTCAACAATGTTATCAGTGTATCAATAATGTACATTTATGTGTCACTGTCAAAGCTGGGTCGCAAAACTGCTTGTCCCAACACAAGTTGATTCATTTAACTTAATTTAATATTTTTTACAAATTTATTTAACAATTTATTATAATAATATTTGCTGGGGAAACTTATTAAACTTATTAAATGTATTTAATTTAACCGCTTAACTGCAAATTAGAATAGAAACGGTATAAAAACACACAGACATACTAACAGTTATAGCTACTGTACATTGTTATTGGTCAGTGATGCTAATATTTGGCACAAATCCATCAATTTCCCCTTTCTGGCTGTTCTTTCTATAAACATGTAAAAGCACTGTCCATGCGTGTTTCCTTGTCGATTAGTATCGTTATATTTCATTGCACAACCATTCGTCTATCAGGCTTTTTGGCTAAAAATAGAGAAATCACGGTTTAATTAGTTATTATTAGATTATTTTAAAATTTCACCTCTCCTGCGGTGCATGAACTAAGCTGTTAAATGGTCAGCGTATGAGGTGGTTAAGCTAAACTAGCTTAAATTTTTATTAAATAATTTTCTAATCGGTTGCCTATTATGTCGTGAATATACCCCATGTAATGCATACTGCAGTCTTTTTTTGGTCTGGCTTTCTCAGATATCTCACCTGTTCGCCAAAAATTACTAATGATATCCCTGGCAATGTCTGACACCGGTGCATACATATTGTTATAGACGTGCCAGGCACGAAAGCTTGACAGGCAAAGCAACAGTAACAAACGAGGGCGGGGCTTAGCGAAGGGTCAATTGAGCAGTAGCCATTTGCCTAATAATAAAGCTTGTTAACAAGTAGCTGCGTATTTACAGCTACTATATATTTCTGTCCATCAGCTTCCCATCTCTTTGTGCTCCATGGCAGCGTTGTCGCAAACTGCTGTTACATCTGAACACATTTTTGAACACATTTTTGTAATTCCTTTGTCCCGCGGCAGCACCACACTTGGTAGTACTGGTCATTTTGAACTGTCACTCATTGTATATGCAGGTCAAAGACAAGCTCTCCCAAGTTGGTAACAAAATAAATGTACAAAATTGATTTTATATACAAAAAAAAAGTGTATTAAAATATGTAAAAGTGTATTTTTGAAAATATATTGCATTGTTGAAACAATGTTGTGATCAGATTAAATAGATTTTATTGTTATTTATTTAAAAGAAAATACATTGATGACAAATGGATAAAATCTAGTAGTTTGAAAGATAGTGGCAGTATGGCAATAATGGCAAAGTATGGCAATTATTTTCATTTTTTGTCTAGTAATAATTTTCAATTTTGCACTAAACAAGACATAGAACAACACATTACATCCAAATCCAGATCGCAGATGTTCTTGATTTATACAGCATCCCTCATTTGAGCATCGCTTAGTGTGAAATAACTGATGTATTATTAATGCGTTTGCAAAAGTCAGAGGCAGATACATCATCTCATAATAAAGACTGAAATCCTCAATTCACCCTACATTGAATGTAGGCATATGACTTTATCAGATGTTTGGTTGTGATAATTGCTGATAATATAACAATTAGACATATCTCAATATTTAATAATATAAACGCACAGCTAAAGTAGTTCCAGGCAGGATTTGACCATGACTGTTCCAGATCACTACGTCATACGTTGTTTTGGTCACCTTTTACAATGAGCTTTCATCAGTTAATGTGATTACTAACATGAACTAGTTATGTACAATACTTGTACAGCATTTATTAATCATATTTCAACATTTACTAATGCATTATCAAAAACCCCTTCGGACTCTTTGTCCATTACAATAGACATCACATGTCAGCCCATGTTTTTTTTTTTTGTGTGGTTCCTGAGCATTTCATCTAGTTTAAAGCCTGAATTCCATGAGAGTGGACGATTGTCATTCAATCAAAGGGCGGAAAGGCTCAGCATCTTGTAATTTGAAAAAATCCACTACACTGAAAAGCAGCATGGCATCACTTTACTCCAGACCTGTGGTGGATTTAGGCATGGGCAATATGGGTGATAGCCCAGGGCGGCATCTTGCTGGGGGCAGCAGCAGTCGGTGCAAAAAAAAGGTTTCTATATGCAACCGAAACAACGCTGTAAAAGCAAACTGACACATGCACGCAGAAAATCATTCACGCACGCACTGCTCCCGGTGTGAATCTCGGTTGTTTGCATGCACATCGATAAAATACGAGTCGCTCATGCGCGATGAAACCGTAGTAACAGCCTTTTATGTTATTTTTATGACACAAGGTTTCGACACGCAGCAAGATTTGCAAGTTGACAAAACTGAAGTGTATATAATATGATGATGATCTTATTTTGACTAAGCATGGCTATATAGCAGAATGGAGGGATAATGAGTCATTAAGGTAACACTTAATAAAATTAATTCTCAGCCTTGAGTCGAGTCTAAAATGAACAGATCATTCTATAAAACATTTTTTTTTTTTTGTAATTATTTTTTCATTAATATTCATGCAAAATATTTCTCAAGTAATCTTAGCATAGCACTTCAGTTTATTTACATTGTTTTCCAGTTACATTCAGGGTTGTGTTCTGTTATTTATTTAGAATAATTTTTATTTATATTAAAAAATATTTTTAATTATCCCAATTCTGATTTTGTCCATATTTTACCCAAAATTATGTTAAAACAACAAACATTTTTAGAAGGTCCTTTTATTTAACTTGACGTAACCTTGCAACTAGGGGGGTTGAGGGGGATAGATGGGGTGGTTCACCCAGGGTGCTATTTAAGCTAGAACCTCCACTGCTTCAGACAGATACGTAAGCCACATTTACAATGTTTTTATTCAGATTTATTGATATGTTTGCCAATATTTCATTGATTGTTTGTAAAAAAAAGAGGGATTGCACTCACTGTACTAATTAAAGTATAAAATCTTTAGCAACATTGCAAGCTTTACATCAGGATTTTTTCAGATATGTCTGTCCATTGGGATGTACAATGGGTTCAAGATCTGTTACAGAAATAAATCTCCAGAAATGCTGATTGATTTCATATGCAGAATATACAGATCTTGAAGCATATAGCAGATGGAAATATCTTCGATGCAGACATTATGTAGAGTGATGAGGAAGACGAAGATAAAATCTGTCATAAACAAGGTGCAATCAACAACAACCTTACAACAACAAAATTAAAGTAAAAATGTTACAATTGTTTATGACTTTGGAAATAGATTTCTAGATTAGACCAGCAATCATGTATTTTCTTTGCATTTTATGTTGGTATAATATTCAGGAAGTACAACTGTTCTGACCTGATGTCCATTGCAATGGACAGAAAAATATATTCAGTTAAAATCAGAATTATTAGCCCCCCTTTTACATTTCTTTTCTTTTTTAAATATTTCACAAATTTAGTTTAACAGAGCAAGGACATTTTCACAGTATGTCTGATAATATTTTTTCTTCTGGAGAAAATCTTATTTGTTTTATTTCGGCTAGAATAAAAGCAGTTTTAAATTTTTTAAAACCCATTTCAAGGTCAAAATTATTAGCCCCTTTAAGCTATATTTTTTCGATAGTCTACAGAACAAACCATCATTATACAATAACTTGCCTATTTACCCTAACCTGCCTAGTTAACCTAATTAACCTATGTAAGCCTTAAAATGTCACTTTAAGCTGTAGAAGTGTCTTGAACAATATCTAATAAATTATTATTTACTGTCATCATGGCAAAGATAAAATAAATTAGTTATTAGAAATGAGTTATAAAAAAAATGGGGAAAAAAATAAACAGTTGGGCTAATAATTTAGGGGGGCTAATAATTCTGACTTCAATTTTTTTTTTTTTATATTAAAATTTGGTCTCATTTAAAGGAGTCTAAAGAACTGTGAAAACATACTTTTACATTTTTAGAAACCGGGAACATAATTCGGGTCTGAATGGGGCTAACATCCAAATTCATGTCTGTTAACATTAGTTAATACATTTTGAGTAAACATGAACTAACTGTATTTTCATTAACTAACATTATCATGAACAAATACTTTAACAAATGTATTGTTCATTGTTTGTTAATGTTAGTAAATGCGTTAATTAACATTAAATAATTCAACCTTATTGTAGGTGTTACCGTTATTTCAGTTATCAACTGAACTCAACTGCTGTTCAAGGACAAATGGCTGACAAAACTCTTGAAATGCAGCATCAGAACAATGTATTTAGCTGTAGTAATCATAGTATATTATTGGTATATATCTAATAAAATGACACTGGACAGATTCTAAAAGGATTTGTGCATCACAGCGTTCTGTGTCCTTTTCTCTTTAAATGTGCACTGTCATCTATTAGACAAACACACCGCAATGTGTGGAACACAAAGGTGCAGCACATAAGAAAGTCATCTCAGCGCACAGGTTGGCCAGAAGCCTTTTTTTTTTAATCAGAATCAATGACCTCAGTAGGAACGGCACATTGGTTTGCACTTAGCACTCCATGCCGACTCGCAACATTTTTTATTTATATATTTTTTTCCAAAGTTGTGTTTTGTGCATCTATGGTCCAGCTCACAATGTGGTCCCAGAATAGAGATGCCTGGTCTGACAAAAGACCTGCAGGAGGCTTTTAATTTGAGAGAACAACTTCAGGTTGGTGGTATTAGTATGACA
The DNA here is from genome assembly GCF_903798145.1 of Danio aesculapii. NCBI lineage: Eukaryota > Metazoa > Chordata > Actinopteri > Cypriniformes > Danionidae > Danio > Danio aesculapii. The sequence goes on along the minus strand of NC_079437.1, from coordinate 53,551,660 downwards.
GTAGCTGATGTAATTCACGGAGCTTGTTCTCCAGAGCCTTCACGACCTTGTCAGCAGATCCCAGACAAATCAGAAGGGCTGCCCGGCTCTCTGAAAGTTCTCTTCAGCTGGGAAGACAACAGAAATGCATGGTGCTCTGGCAGACAATTAGCAGCACTGTTACTTTCAGATGCAATATCAGACCTTTGCCTGATGTCATTTCTCATTTCTCTGAGCCGCTGGATCTGTTGGCAGTAAGTGCCGAGCGAGCCCTCGGATGAATTACAATGTCAATCTGCATTAAAAGTAAAAGCCAGTGATAGCAGACATCGGGATATCCTCCATTATGTGAACCCCAGCCTTACATATAGAGTGATCTAATAAAAGGCCAGAAAGCTGGAGTAAATGTTGGGATGGAAAACGTCCCCCATAGGAGCGTTGGGTTTTCAAACTGCCGATAATTGTTTTGCGTCTTACTTGTTTATGATAGAAATTCAATTAGGAATTAATTCTCGTAATTCTGCCGGAGAGTGACTTCAAAGTTAATTCAATGGGAAAAGATTAAAAAAACGTTTCCTTTGGTGCGCCATGATAAGCGCGTTAATTATGTAATTGCTGAGGAATTATGCCAGTGATTAAAATGTTTACATTTTTGGCATACTTGGTGTTGCTATTAAAATCATTCTTAATACAGGGACTTGGTAATCTGAGGATTCTGTGTACAAGTTTCAGATTGTCTTTTTATTATTATGCTAAATAGCATAGAAAAACAATGGGCAAAAGGCTAATTAGCATGTGCTTCCCGCACAATGCTACAGTATAAGTCACTGCTTAAAGGGATTGTTCATTTACTCTTTCTCTCTCATGTGGTTTTAAACCTTTTTGTTTTTCTTTTTCTGTTGCACACAAAAGAAGAAATTTTAACACTGGAACTACCAGAATTCTATAGAATTACCATATCGGTCATTCTGACCGTTCTCAGATAAGACATGATATTGTCACATCATATTTACCTTCAAAATTTGAGAATTGGGTTGTTACAACTTATTTTAAATAAAAAGTTTCAACCAGTAGCAAAAGTAGTTGTTCGAGTATGGAAACATACAGTGAAAGTATTCATAGCACTTCACTTTTTCCACTATACAGCCTTATTCCAAAATGGATAAAATTTATTGAAAATCTCATGTATGTAAGTATTCCCAGCCTTTGCTCAATACTTTGTTGATGCAACTTTGGCAGCAGTTACAGCCTCAAATCTTTTTGAATATGATGCCACACGCTTGGCACACCTGTCTTTGGGAATTTTTGCCCATTCCACTTTGCAGTACCTCTCAAGCTCTATCAGGTTGGATGGGAAGCGACAGTGTACAGCCATTTTCAGATCCCTCCAGAGATGTTCCATAGGATTTAGGTCTGGGATCTGGCTGGGCCACTCAAGGACATTCACCGAGCTGTTGTGAAGCCACTCCATTGATATTTTGGCGGTGTGCTTTGGGTCATTGTCCTGCTGGAAGATGAAAAGTCGCACCAGTCGGAGGTAAAGAGCACTCTGAAGCAGGTTTTCATTCAGGATGTCTCTGTACATTGCTGCATTCATCTTTCCCTCTATCCTGACTAGTCTTCCAGTTCCTGCTGCTAAAAACATCCCCACAGCATGATGCTGCCACCACCAAGCTTCATTGTAGGGATGGTATTAGCCTGGTGATGAGCAGGGCCTGGTTTTCTCCAAACGTTACGCCTGGCATTCACTCCAAAAAGAGTTCAATTTCAGTCTCATCTGACCAGAGAATTTTGTTTCTTATGGTCTGGGAGCCACTCTACCATACAGGCCTGATTGGTGGATTGCTGCACAGATGGTTGTCCTTTTGTTAGGTTCTCCTCTCTCCACCGAAGAACGCTGTAGCTCAGACAGAGTGACCATCAGGTTATTGATCACCTCCCTGACTAAGGCCCTTCTCCCCCGATCACTCAGCTTAGATAGCCGGCCAGCTCAAGTCTTGGTGGTTCCAAACATCTTCCACGTCCGAAAGATGGAGGCCACTGTGCTCATTGGAACTTTCAGAGCGGCAGAATTTTTTTTCTTTAACCTTCCCCAGCCTTGTGCCTCGAGACAATCCTGTCTCGGAGGTCTACAGACAATTCCTTTGTTTTCATGCTTGGTTTGTGCTTTGACATGCACTGTCAACCCTGGGACCTTATATAGACAGATGTATGCCTTTTCAAATCATGTCCAATCAACTGGATTTACCACATGTGAACTCTAGCTAAGCTGCTGAAACATCTCAAGAATGATCAGTGGAAACAGAATGTACCTGAGCTCAATTTAGAGCTTCACGCCAAAGTCTGTGAATACTTATGTAAATGTGATTTTTCAGGTTTGTTATTTTTAATAAATTTGCAACAATTACAAAAAAAATTTAACTGGGGTGTTGTTTGTAGAATGTTGAGGAAATAATTTCTAATTTCCTTGAATCCATTTTTGAATAAGGCTGTTACATAAAAAAAGTTGTAAAAAATCGAAGCGCTATGAATACTTTTCGGGTGCACTGCATATAACTAACATGTATAACAAACATAACCAATAATTAAAATTCAGTCATCAAATTTAAGTCATCACCCTAAAAATACAATATGTTTGGTAACACAGCATATAAATGTATAGTTAGGGTACTAGACCACCCGCGAATGTACATGACTGTAGCTGCGTGCCAAATGGCACAGTATACACTATGCACTTCTGCACTATGTACTTATGCACTTACACACTCAACAGCAGAGTATTTGAATGTTGTGTCGTCCCAAATGGAACACTAATGTTTTTTTTTTACTAAGCAGAAATTCAAACAGTTTCCCAGATGACATTTGACGGTTGCCACATTAGTGAAATAAATTACCAAAGTACCAAATAATACCTGCCATGAGCAAGTAGCAGACACTGAATAGTATGTTTCATTTTGACCGCTATTTTGTGTTTTGTCATTTTAATGAAACTATGCTAGAAAAAAATACACATATTTAGGAAAAGTCAGGGTATTTTAGTTATGTGTGTTTTATTTTAAAAAAGTTATTAAATTACAATAATTATAAAACGTCAAAATGACCGATTTGGTAGTTCTAGTGTTAAAGAATGTTGGTTGTTTGGTAAAATAATTACTATAGACATCAAAGGGCTCCAGCAACCAGCATTCTTCAAAATATCTTTTGTCCAACGGAAGAAAGAAACTCAAATATCCTTTGAACAATTGAAGGGTTCTATTAATTAATTATCTGCTGATTTAATTAACCTGTTAACTGTCACTGCAGTTTTTTTAGTGGAGGCCTGCAAAGGTAACTTTGAAATTTAAATGAATATAAATCTGGAAAGCTTTTGAATATAATCCTCATGCTGGTCTTGTTTTAAAGAAGAGACTTTGAAGTTTCCTGCACAGATGTCTGCAGTTTAAAATTAAATAACAAGAAAGCTATAGCTGTTCAGATTTTTTGTAATAAAATACAGCAATACACTGTTTATATTTTATTATAATTTTATAATTTATTACTTATAAAAATTACAATTTGCTTGACCCTAACAAATATAAGAAATATGAGTCATGGGTCTGAAGAAGTTTTGTTCAAATTGTGACACCAATATTGTAAAAAAGTTACACCACAACGGCCGCACATTCATACCCAATTTGTGCTTCCTGAAATGCACTTGCTTACCACTACTTCTTAATAAATTTCAAATATATTCTCAAAATTTTGGAGAAATTTAGGTAAAAAATCATTTGTTTGCATTGTTAACATAAAAATAAAAGTTTAAGTGGTTGTAACTGTGTTTATTGGCCTTTTTAAAGGCCACAATCTTCTATATTTTATACAAATTAATATGAAATTGTCACATATATTTCCTAAAAAAAAATACAAATATGAAAAGTACACACTTATAGATTTCCAATGATATATCATTTGTTAATATTAAACAAGGTGAATATAATGGCTTCAGATATGCAATGGCAAATGTTGACAACTAAGAGGTTAAATTAATTAATATAATGAACATGGTATATACATAAGTGCTTTTGAACATTGATGTAACTTTAATAGTGGTTTTATTTTTTTACAGCTCAAAGCTGTGTAACTGATGTATGCACGAAGTAGTGTTTAGATGTTACAGTAGCATGTCTGTTTTGTATGTTCAGTGTTTCCTCTAGGATTTTTTCCAGCCGTGACGGCAGGCCTTTTTTTTACACAGATCTACCAACTACCTGTGGCATTATTTCAATGACAAATGTCATGAGCGCATTATTAGTAGTCGAGATTGCATTTATGTAATAGCCTACAGCATGCAAATCTTTTTGGTGTCTTCTTGCACGCCCCCTCAAATATAAGCCGCTTCAAGAGCGCGCAGATCTTCTTCTTCTGCGCTCTCAAATAAACGCTGCTGAAGTGCGATTTAGTGCGTTTATGTAACGAGTATGTCTCCAGCATTTTTTAGAGTTGCTAGGAATACTTATTAATGTGTCCAATAGACCTACAGAGCGGTATTAATGCATCCTAAAGTAAAGTGAAATGGCTATACATCGTGTTTGCTGGGTCTCACGCGTCACGCACCTGTCAGTCAGTCAGTCAGCACGTAACCTTAAAGGGTTAAACAAATGATGCACAGCACTACTACGGTTACAGAAAAGTTCTTGCTGTTATAATTCACTTACCCTTTAATACGTTTTGGTGCGATTATAACCCGCTATTAAAAAAATTAAATGTTTTGAATGAGAAGCTGTAATGTAGCCGTGACGGGATGAATTTTGGAGCGGCGCCCCGCCATGGAACAATAAACGTAGCAGAAATCATGATGTTGTATTTCATATATGAGTCTCTATGTATACAAAGATTTTTGTAGATGTAAGTTTGTATGCATGCATGATTATTTATAGATAGATGCAAGAGCTCCTTTCATAAATGTATTTAAGTGAAGATCTCCATGCGCGTATGTGTGACATTTGTTAGATATTGTGTACAATTTTCAGATATCTTCTGAAGCATTCAGTAGTACATGTCTGCTTTACATACAGTATGTGTATGCAAGTGCTTGACGTGTGTGTGAGTGATGTTTGGTTTTAGCCCTGCATGGCGCCTCTTGCTCAAAAATTCCCTTTTATCATAAACAAGTGTGCAGACATGATACAAGTAGGACACTCATATCGCAGCTTCAGTGATTATTCAGGAGCTTTTTCACATCATTAAAGTTAGGAAAAAATGCTTTCTCTCAACAATAAATGCTTCTTCTGGACATGATGCTGACAGCACAACCCGGTTACAGTGTTTGAGGGTCAAAGTAGATGTTGTGAAGTGGATGAGATCGTGTATTCCTGATCTAAAACGATTTTTAGCTGAATATGTGGTTCTCTGTGATTGAGAAAATGCAAGTCAATGGCTATAACAACTTTGAATGACTGCAAATATACATATATATATATATATATATATATATATATATATATATATATATATATAATAAATAAAGACAAAAGAAAATTCACATCACTACCGATGATACTCTGAGGCCTTATGAAGAGAATTGATTAGTCTGTGCTAAAAATACAACACATTCAAAAGTATTATTACCTTTGATCCACAGCCTAAGCAAGTTCACCACTGTAATCTAGCTTTATATCACATTATGATAAATCAGAATGCCAGAAATGTTTATGTTGCACCCATAACATTTAAAAGCATTCCAAAATTGTTAATAAATCTACTGTTAATTGTTACTTAAATGACTTGCTTGAAAACATTTGATCACTGAGAAAAAAAACCCAGATATATTAAAGATAAATAAAGATATTTAATGGATTAATGTGGAGGTCGCCTTCAATGTTTAAATGCATTTAAGGTCAAAAAACACTTAAATTATATTATATAAATTATATAATTAAACACTTAAATTATAATAATATACACTGCTGCATCAACACTTTTCTCACAGTGTCTGAAATGGTTTGTTCAAGGATTCAATCTTACATTACCATATCTGAATTAAAACTGTTGTACTTGTGGTGCTGTCATGGATTGGTCAGGCTCTCACGACCCCCACTCACGAAGATCACCATCACCTGACTTCTAATGAGCACACAGCTGCATCACATTCACGAGCACCAGATAAAAGCACAGCACTCCAGTCGCTCATTGTCCGGGCTCGTCTCGACGAAAGCGGACAACTGAGCGACCACTCAGCGTAGTCATCCTCAGCTAAAACAAACGATTTACTTACCTGTTCTCTTTGTATTCCTCCTAGTCTTCCTGGTCCTCCCGAATCGTCCTGTCTTCCAGTCCTTCCAAGTCTGTGTCATCCTCTGTCAGCTGTATCTGGTGTGTGCTGTCCATCCTCGTGTATTCCTGTTACCCAGCCACGGAGGAAAAGACCCCAACATCATTCCTGATCCTCCTGGCTATCCTTCATGTGCTCCTTGTTGTCATTTAATAAACACCCTAACGTTCCCTTACCTCTGTCTCCTGTCCGCTTCATAACAGAAGCCCGGACCCATAACGACGACAACATGAGCACCCCCGATCACCTTCAAGAGCTGGTGGACCAGTTGAAGCGGATTCTACAGCCACCAGCTCCACTTTCCAACGCACCACCAGCACCGAGCACTTCCGCCTCCACAGTTTCTTCTTCGGCCCTTCCTTCCAGTCCCATGGCCCGACCAGCGCCCTACTCAGGCGGAGCGGGGGAGTGCAATGGTTTTCTGTTACAATGTTCCCTCATATTCGAAATGCAACCTTCTCTATATCCCACAGATAAGTCGAAGATCGCCTACATCGTATCTCTACTCTCTGGACCTGCACTTAAATGGGCTGAGACGATCTGGAACCAAGCCGGGCCGGTCATGAATTCCATCACTACCTTCACGGAGTATTTCAAAGAGGTGTTTGGACGTTCTGATGGGGAAGTAGCCGCTGGAGAGCAGCTGTATCATCTAAAGCAAGGTACTCTATCTACACAGGAATATGCTCTCCGGTTTCGCACTCTAGCAGCTGCAAGTGGATGGAATGAGAGATCGTTGTTGACCACGTACCGGCTCGGCTTGGAACCCACTCTCCGAATCCAACTGGCCACATTAGATGATACAATGGGTCTGGAGAGATTCATCCAACATTCTCTCCGATGTTCCGATCGTCTCCGTTCCTATCAACAGGACACCATCACCCCCTCGTCTGCACTCCTCCAATCGCCTGAGTCAACAGCCTCTCCAGAACCAGAACCCATGATAATAGAGTCTGGAAGACTGACATCAGCGGAACGACAGAGGAGGCTGACCCGGGGTCTGTGTCTATACTGCGGTGTCAGTGGACACACCCGTATGGAGTGTCCCCTTCGTCCCATTCGGACTTCAGTGAGTGTATTCAGTACGAATATTGAACAATGTAAACCACTTACTACCACCGTACAAATAACTACTGCCTCTATTTCTCTCCTTGTCACAGCCCTCATCGACTCCGGGTCAGCAGGGAACTTCATCTCCCAATCCCTCTGTCGTCAACTCCACCTCCGTACTGAGGCGTCCTCGCATATATACCAGATACAACCGATAACCCAGTGCACTCGATCTTCGACCCGTATCCATCGACAATGCGAAGACATCCTTCTTCAAGTGGGGTTGTTACATCAAGAGAGGATTCAATTTCTGGTTCTGGAGGGTGCAAATATGGACATCATTCTAGGGCGCCCGTGGCTGGTGAAGCACGATCCCATCATCTCTTGGGGCACAGGAGAGATAAAGAAATGGAGATCTGGATGTACACCTGCCTGTTTTCCAAATCTCCCTCTTCAAGGTCGGAACCCCATTTCTTTGTTTGCAACATCGGTCGAGAGCCCTCCTGAGAAGCAGTCTATCCACATTCCTAAGGAGTACAGCTCCTTTCATGATGTCTTCTGCCCCAAGAGAGCTTCCCAGCTACCGCCGCATCGGCCATGGGACTGCGCGATCGACCTAGTTCCAGATGCCCAGTTGCCAAGAGGTAGGATCTACCCGCTCTCGCTTCCAGAGAATCAGGCAATGGAAGATTACATAAGGGAAGCTCTGAGTCAGGGGTACATACGTCACTCAAAATCACCAGCCGCCTCAAGCTTCTTCTTTGTGGCCAAGAAGGACGGAGGGCTGCGTCCATGCATCGACTACAGGGTCCTAAATAACGGTACAGTAAAATACCGATATCCCCTTCCTCTGGTACCAGCCGCTTTGGAACAGCTCCGAGAAGCTAAAGTCTTCACTAAATTGGACCTCCGCAGCGCGTATAATCTGATAAGAATACGTGAGGGGGACCAATGGAAGACAGCATTCGTGACCCCTACTGGCCACTATGAATATGAGGTCATGCCTTACGGTCTGGTCAACGCCCCCTCCGTATTCCAAAACTTCATTCATGAAGTCCTCCGGGAGTTTCTTCACCACTGTGTAATAGTGTACATAGATGACATCCTCATTTACTCCCGGAGTGAGGCCGAACATCGCCAACACGTTGCGGAGGTCCTACACACATTGAGAGAACATCACCTCTACCTCAAAGCGGAGAAATGCTCATTCCACCAGAAGTCGATTCATTTCTTGGGATACATCATTGACCAAACCGGTATACGTATGGATGGGAAGAAAATTGAGGCTGTTCTATCCTGGTCAGAACCCACTTCCATTAAGGAGCTCCAGAGGTTTCTTGGGTTTGCTAACTTTTATAGACGGTTTATCAAGGACTACAGCAGGATTACATCACCTCTCACTAATCTCCTCAAGGGTAAACCCAAAGGACTGGAGTGGACCAAAGAAGCAGCCGCAGCCTTCCGCCTTCTTAAGAAGGAGTTCACAAGGGCCCCACTCCTGACTCATCCTGACCCAAATCTTCCTTTCGTGGTGGAAGTGGACGCATCCACCACCGGCGTCGGGGCAGTATTATCTCAACATCATGATACACCGCCCCGACTGCATCCCTGTGCCTATTTCTCTCGGAAGTTGAGCCCGGCGGAGCAGAATTACAGCATAGGAGACAGGGAGCTTCTAGCAATCAAGCTAGCCTTGGAGGAGTGGCGTCACTGGTTGGAGGGAGCCAAACATCCGTTCCAGGTGATCACAGATCACAAAAACCTCCAATACATCAAAGAGGCCAAGAGACTATGTCCACGTCAAGCCAGATGGTCACTTTTCTTCTCACGTTTTGATTTCTCCATTTCCTATCGTCCAGGACCCAAGAATCTAAGAGCAGACGCTCTCTCTCGTTTACACGAGCATCACGATCATGAAGAACTCCCAACGAAGATTCTTCCCGAACACATCTCCATTTGTCCGATCACCTGGAACGCTCCTCCAGTCGTTGCCACTCCGGAAGCCCCTGCTCCGCCGGGATGCCCTCCTCATCGGCAGTTCATACCACCTGAACACCGGGTAGATCTGATCCACTCCTTACATACCTCGCTAGGCACTGGACATCCAGGGATCAACAATACTCTCTCGCTAGTATCCCAACGATTCTGGTGGCCAAACATGGCAAGGGATGTGAGGCAATATGTTCAGGGCTGTAAGGACTGTGCCCAATCCAAGAGCCCACGTCATCTACCCGCTGGAAAGCTCCATCCCTTGCCGATTCCGAACCGTCCCTGGTCACACCTAGGAGTGGACTTTATCACTGACCTCCCTTCGTCAGAAGGTAATACCTGTATTCTAGTCATAGTAGATAGATTCTCAAAGTTTGTCAAACTAATCCCTCTGAAAGGTCTTCCCACAGCCTTTGAAACTGCCGACAATATCTTTAATCAAGTCTTCAGGTCATTTGGTATTCCAGAAGATATTGTGTCGGACAGAGGTCCACAGTTCATCTCACGTCTATGGAAAGCCTTCTTCAAGCTCCTAGGTGTGGCCGTCAGCCTCTCTTCTGGATATCATCCCCAAACCAACGGGCAGACAGAGAGGAAGATTCAGGAGGTGGGACGGTTCCTGAGGACCTTCTGCAGTGGTCACCAGAACTCCTGGAGCCAGTATTTGGGCTGGGCAGAATATGCCCAAAATTCACTGCGGCAACCCTCCACCGGACTCACGCCATTCCAGTGCGTCCTGGGCTTCCAACCACCGCTCTTTCCCTGGGATGGCGAACCATCTGATGTCCCCGCAGTGGATCACTGGTTCCGGGAGAGCGAGAGAGTCTGGGACGAGGCTCATCAACATCTGCAGAGGGCAGTCCGTCGAAGCAAGGTAACCGCCGATAGGAGAAGGTCTGAAGAACCCAGATACACACCCGGACAAAAGGTGTGGCTATCCACCCGGGACATACGCATGCGACTGCCCTCTCGCAAGTTAAGTCCCCGATTTGTTGGTCCCTTCACCATCGTGGAACAGGTTAACCCCGTCACCTACAAACTACAATTACCCTCTCACTACCGTATTCACCCTACATTCCACGTATCACTCCTGAAACCCTATCACGATCCTGTTCTTCCCTCCACAGAGCCTGACCACGAAGAGGAACCCCCTCCTCCACTGCTCCTAGAAGAAGGAGCCGTCTACGCAGTGAAGGAGATCTTGCGTTCCCGACGTCGTGGTGGCCAGTTGGAGTACCTGGTGGACTGGGAAGGGTACGGCCCCGAAGAAAGGACATGGGTTCCCAGAGCTGATATTCTCGATCCTAGTCTCATGGTGGAGTTTCATGAGAGCCACCCTGAGTTCCCAGCGCCTAGAGGCAGAGGGAGACCACCACGGCGTCGGAGGTGTCGGCCCTCAGGAGCGGGCCCTGGGGAGGGGGGTACTGTCATGGATTGGTCAGGCTCTCACGACCCCCACTCACGAAGATCACCATCACCTGACTTCTAATGAGCACACAGCTGCATCACATTCACGAGCACCAGATAAAAGCACAGCACTCCAGTCGCTCATTGTCCGGGCTCGTCTCGACGAAAGCGGACAACTGAGCGACCACTCAGCGTAGTCATCCTCAGCTAAAACAAACGATTTACTTACCTGTTCTCTTTGTATTCCTCCTAGTCTTCCTGGTCCTCCCGAATCGTCCTGTCTTCCAGTCCTTCCAAGTCTGTGTCATCCTCTGTCAGCTGTATCTGGTGTGTGCTGTCCATCCTCGTGTATTCCTGTTACCCAGCCACGGAGGAAAAGACCCCAACATCATTCCTGATCCTCCTGGCTATCCTTCATGTGCTCCTTGTTGTCATTTAATAAACACCCTAACGTTCCCTTACCTCTGTCTCCTGTCCGCTTCATAACAGGTGCAGAGTGCTCTGGTTCGAGTCGGGTGAAGCACAGTTCCAAAAAACAAGTAAAAGCAACATAAAAAATAAAACTGTGGCCATGATACAATGTTCGCTTTTGAAAACACTACTGGGTGGGTTTAGGAAAGAGTTTAGATACTGTAAGTGGTTTGCTGGTCTAGGTGATAAGTCATACCTTCTTATGGACAAAGGATTTGTATCTGACGCAAATAACAACACATCTTATGTAACGTATTTCAGATTTGCACAAATTTAGACATCTAGTGAATTTGTGACATAAAATGTGCAATGAAACATACCCGAAGCAATGTATTTCACATATCCGCAAAAATGTACGCTAAGGCATATACTTCCCATGAGCTATGGGTTGGTTGTGTACGTTACTTAAAAAAGTAATTAATTACTGATTACTGAAATGATTTCTAAATAACTATTTTCTAATTACTTTAAACATTTTAATTACTTTAATCAGATGTGCTTAAAATTAATTTAAACACACACTGCAGACAATAAAAATGTAACTCTTAGTTATTTAAATTTGAGTCAAATGTAGATTTTTGTTTTGTTACCAAACATAAATACTCAGCAAAAAAAGTTAAACATTATACTATAAAAATGTAAAATGTTTTTAAAAGCTAATAAACTTTAACCAATTTCTTAATATTAACCATCTTTAGTTAGAAAATAGAATGATTTTGCAAATTATATTTGTTTAACAAACAAATACAAGTGCTTTTCTGAACTGATTTATACAGATCAATTGAATTAATTTAAGTATTTAATAAAATTACCTGAAAATGACAAGTAATGCTTTACTTTTTTTCAGTGGATGTGTAATTTAATTACAGAAACTAGTTACTTTGTTACTAATTACATTTACACACACTGATACTAACTGTAATTGTAGAAATAGTTTGATCACACAATTCCAAGTCTGAATTCCCATCCAGTGAAAGTGTGTAGAAAGCAAATTTGCTTTTAAAGCAAACAGAGCTTTCTCAATGTGTTGACAACATGAACAAAACTCTTCCAGACCTCAACTGCAACTAAAGGATTTGAGGGTTTGAGTAACTGCAAATGAGCCAAATGAAAAACACTAACAGCGTAATGGAACTATTAGTTTGATCTATTTATGTAAAATATGAAAATCAAGTGAAGCTCTATCAAGCCTGCAATTTTTGTTCACATCTAGTTTTACTTCTGCATTAGCCACACAAATCAAAGCTCTCATTCTGTTTTACAAATTGCCAGGAACTTAAGGCTACTTCACGGGCCATTCTTCGCAGTGGACCCAACAGTACTCTTCTGTGGACCACTATGCAATTAGCACCTCTCTATTCCAGCTTTCAGCCAACTTAGCCTTCACTCTCCTCACTAAATGAGTTTTCCTCTAAAAGAGCAGACTCTTATGCAAGCAACAGAGCACCTGCCAGCCCCTGTCTCAAGACAGCAGATGAGAGACACATCAGTGATGTGATAACAGGCAGACTGGCAAATTCATGGCATCTTTTGATTCTTGAAAACGCAATTAATTAAAGAACTGCGCGCACAGAGGTAGGCGATGATGCAAGGACTAAATAAATTGGAGCCAGATCTTTCTTTTAATAAATATTCCACGCAAGTGGACGCAGTTTTAACAGAACGTCGTCTTCTGTGCAATTTAATGACAATTTCAAACAGAAATTCATGAAATAAAAAGAACTATTCAATAAGAACTTGAGTTTTACGGCACTTGGTTTGAGTTAAGAAAGGCATAAATTTTCCCTTAGCGATGCATGAATTATTACAGCCTGCAAGAGAAAAAGTGTGAGTGCATTTTGATTGATGTCTGGAAAGAACTACAAGTTCGATTATGCAACTTAAGCATGCATTGCATCAGTGTGAGGCTGTGATTGGTGTTCTGCATTCAAACGCACAGTGAAGTTGTTTAGTGGTTGAAGTTTCAATGCACCGTATGCAAGATTAATGGCTGCCTCTGGCCCTGAACCGCTAGGGCTAACAGAGACGCCCTGGCCAGCAGCGCACCATTTATAAATCAAGCTAAATGGATCAATATTTTCAGGACTATGGTGGTGAAGTATAGCAACTCCTGCTTTAGGAAAGCCCATTATGATTTGGGGATGAGTCACAACTGGTGGTGGAAGCGGGAGGTTATTCTGTGACCCCTGTGTTCCATACAATACAACGGTCAATATAATTTCCATCTTTATTACTGCCTTTCGCTAAGATTTAAATTCTTAAGCCCTCGCTAATCCTGTCTTATAGCTGTAATTCTCAATTTAATGGATGAACGCTGATGTAATCGCATAAAAAGTTCATTTATAGCTCTGGTTTAATATCGTCTCAAGGGGAGGGGAAAAAATTTGAGGGATTTGTAAACGTAGCAAAAAAATCTCATTAATTACCTGATGTTGATACTTTGGAGTTTACTTGATTAATCATAGGACAAGGTCCATTAGTGGGGAACATTTATAGAAATATTTATCTGTTTAAGTTTAATTTACATGTTTATGTTTTTAGATTGTGTTTAGACCTAATTAATGACACATTATTTCAGTAAAGGAAGGTAGAGATGAAAAAAATATAAATAAAAGGTCTTTAGAAGCACAGACAAACAAACACACACACAAACTTATATATCTATTTTTTGGGGGGAATTCCCACAGAAGTGATGATTTTTATACTGTACAAACTATTTTCTGTCTCAAATACCCCTAAACTCAACCATCACAGACAACATTCTGCATTTTTACATTTTTAGAATGTTTAATTCTGTGTGATTTATAAGCTGTATTCTTGGACACACAAGTCCAACATTTACTGGTAGCTGTATTCTTGTGAGGACGATTGGTCCCCACAATGTAAGGAATATAAGGCACTCAGACATACTCAAGCGGAGTTACATATCCATAGTGATTTTCTTGGAATGCGTTTCTTGCAATGAATTTCTTGAGTTTAATTCCATTGATCTCATCTAAAATTAAACTATATATAACATTAGTCAAGTGAAGAAATGGTTTTAAAGGCCCTATTAGAATCCTGAGATTTTCCTCATAGATTGATAATTCTGTTTTTACCTTATTTGGAAGGGTCACAAATATTAATGAGCTCTGCACTCATGCTCCCCCGACTCATTTCTCTGAAGCTCACGTAGTGTGATTTATTCTGAAATACACATGTAAAAGTGGCTTACAGAGATATATTTAGAGCTATGAACAGCTGAAGTTAGAATTATTAGCCAACCTAAATTATTACCCCCCTGTTTATTTTGTTCCCCAATTTCTGTTTAACAGAGATATTTTTTCAACACATTTCTAAACATAATAGTTTTGATAACTTATTTCTACTAACTGATGTATTTTATCTTTGTCATGATGACAGTAAATATTATTTTACTAGATATTTTTCAAGACTCTTCTATACAGCTTAAAGTGACATTTAAAGGCTTAACTAGGTTCGTTAGGTTAACTAGGTGGGTTAGGGTAATTAGGCAAGTTATTGTTTAATGATGGTTTATTCTGTAGACTATTGAAAAAAATATATAGCTTAAAAGGGCTAATAATTTTGACCTTAAAATGTTTTTAAAAAAATTAAAAACTGCTTTTATTCTAGCCAAAATAAATCAAATAAGACTTTCTCTAGAAGAAAAAATATAATCAGACATACTGTGAAAATTTACTTGCACTGTTACTCACCATTTGGGAAATATTTAAAAAAGAAAAAAAATTCAGTGGGGAGCTAATAATTCTGACTTCAACTGTATTTACAAGTTTAATGTACACTTACTGGCAACTTTATTAGGTACACCTTACTAGTACTAGGTTGGACCCCCTTTTGCCTTTAGAGAGGGGGGGGGGGGGGGGGTTGTAACCCCTTTCAACCCCTTTGTGCCTTCAAAACTGGCTTAATCCTTTGTGGCATAGATTCATCAAGGTACTGAAAAATTCCTCAGAGATTTTGGTCCATATTGACTTGATAGCATCACGCAGTTGCTGCAGATTTATCGGCTGTGCATCTATGATGCGAAACTCGCATTCCATCGAATCCCAAAGGTGCTCTATTGGATTGAGTTCTGGTGACCGTGGAGGCCATTTGAATACAGTGAACTCATTGTCATTTTAAAGAAACCAGTCTGCTATGATTCACTCTTTATGACATGGTGCATTATCCTGCTGGAAGTAGCCATCAGAAGATGGGTACTCTGTGGTCATAAAGGGATAAACATGGTCAGCAACAATACTCGGGTAGGCCGTGGTGTTGATACGATGCTCAATTGGTACTAATGGGCCCAAAGTGTGCCAAGAAAATATCCCCCACACCATTACATCACCACTACCAGCCTGAACCTTTGATACAAGGCAGGATGGATCCATGTTTTTATGTTGTTGATGCCAAATTCTGACGCTACCATCCAAATGCTGCATTAGACCAGGCAACGTTTTTCCAAAATTCTATTGTCCAATTTTGGTGAGCCTGTGCGAATTTTAGCCTTTGTTTCCTTTTCTTAGCTGACAGGAGTGGCACCCAGTTTGGTCTTCTGCTACTGTAGCCCATCCGCTTCAAGGTTTGCTGTGTTGTGCATTTAGAGATGCTTTTCTGTTCTGTATACCTCAATTGAGTCACTTAAATCACCTTTCTTCCCCATTCTGATGCTCAATTTGAACTGCAGCAGATCATCTTGACCATGTCTGCAGGCATTGAGTTGCTGCCATGTTATTGGCTGATTAGAAATTTGCATTAACAAGCAGTTGGACAGGTGTAACTAATAGAGTGTGTATAGAAAAACACAGGTAAACAGATGAGTTTGAGTTTTATTGCTATCTTTTCACAATTACAGTAAGAGTTGAGCTGATAAGATATGATCGAAATATCATATGATGAAAGACTTTAGCAGTCTACATGTGTATTTTGCTTCATTACAAATGTACACGTAACTGTCACCTCATTACAAATATACACAGTTAATTTCACAATATACACGTTAAACAAAAGATACAGTTAAAAAGACCATGTCTCTTCAGGGTGGCGCTGAATAAATTTATAATCTCACTCACTATCCTACTGCTTAGTCCATGATTTATCGGGGGTCGCAACAGCAGAATGAACCGCCAATTATTCTGGCCCATTTTTTATGCTGCGGATGCTTTTTCAGCAACAATCCAGTACTGGGAAACACCAATGCATGCTCTCATTTACACACATATTCATTCACTACAGCCAATTTTATTTACCCAATTCACTTATACCACGTCTTTGGACTGTTGAGGAAACCTGAGCACCCGGAGGAAACCCCCAAAAAAATAAAAACAGGAGAGAACATGCAAACTTTACACAGAAATGCCACCAGGACTCGAACCTACAACCTACTTGCTGTGAGGCTAACAGTGCCGCCCAACGTATCTGTCCTTTCCAAATTTTGCATTATGGAGAGCTGTGAACAAATGCGATGCAGTTGCATTAACTTACCAGACTAATGCTTGTCCCATTTTCAAAGTAAAAGTGCCCCATACAACACAACAAGCTGTGTTAAACTGTCGTAATCTCAGATGGAAATGTTGTGGCCAATCAAACACTGTTGGGTAGTGCATATTAATTGGCCTGTTTGTCAGTGGTCTTTTACACTCACTGTGTTTACACTATTCAGCTCTTCATTGTTCATCTTTAAACATTACAAATTCAAGTTTGTTTTTAATTAAAACATTTGCATGGATGAATCATTGATGAAAAACAATTACAATTGCATGCAGAAAATGATAATGTTGAATTTTGCTAACTCAAAGATGAACACGATGTGTGTCAAAAAATTCAGCGTCAAGAGTCTTTGCATTGGCTAAACAGCGCCGTCCTGCATTCAGATAGCAGTTCCCCTGCCTATGGCTACTGCAGGCATGAGTGCACTCTCAAGACACCTGTTTCAGTGATATCTGTCAGGTCAGAGGCAACTTTTCTGCCTGCCATTCCATAAAAAATAGCTTACGGCATCGTTAATGCGCTAGCTCCTTCAAAGAGCTAGACAGAACAGCAGCGATCAGCTACAACAACACAACTGTGACCGAGTGGATTTCACCTCATGTAGTTCATCAGTTCAAGCTGAAACAACTCTAAAGTTGGACTCGATGGCTCTCTTGAAGAAACTTGCGAAAATAATGACCTATTTCGCATGTCCCAGATTTGCTGAAGCCCTTTCTCTCTATTGTGCATCTGTAATGCAGGTGATGGTGATTTATGAGCAGCAGTGGAGGATGTGCCTGAGATTTGATAATTTCCCAAACCCTTCAGCATCACGCCCGCATGGGGAGATAAGAGACTAGAAATATTGGCTGCCAGTATTAAAACCTCATGTGTGTGCTCTGATTACTTTGTCACTTTGTGCTACCGACTTCCTATTTGTCATACTGGAATCTACAGTAATGCAATGGGTTGACCATGAAATCTCAAGCAATAGTATTAGCATTCTGAGCATTCATTTTACTTTTTGCAGAAGATTACAACAGGGAAATATGAACTATTTTAATATTTCAGTGCTCATTTTACATATGCATATGTATAGATGTACAGCAAGGTCAATAATTATTTCATCACCCTGTTATTTTTCAATATCTCCTATTAATAAATCATGGAGGGGTCTAGAATTTTCAGTATAGGTGCAAAAATCCAGAAATCACATTGTATGACTTTAACAATTTATATGTAAATTAGTGTGTCAAAATTCTTTTAATATTTGGTACAGAAGCCTTTGTTAACAATTACAGAGATCAAACGGTTCCTGTAGTTCTTCATTAGGTTTGCACACACTGCAGGAGGGATTTTGGCCCACACCTCCATACAGATCTTCTCTAGATCTGTCAGGTTGAGGATGTCACTGAGCAAGACCGAGTTTCAACTCCCTCCTAAGATTTTCTATTGGATTAAGGTCTGGAGAGTGGCTAGGCCACTCCAGAACCTTGATATGCTTCTTACAGAACCACTCCTTGGTTTTCCTGGCTGTGTGCTTTGGGTTATTGTCATGTTGGAAGACCCAGCCACGACCCATCCTTAATGCTCTTATTGGGGAAAGGAGGTTTTTGCTCAATGTCTCACAATGCATGGCCCTGTTTATCCTCTCCTTAATACAGTGCAGTCGTCCTGTCCCCTGTGCAGAAAACACTCCCAGAGCAAGATGCTTCCAGCCCCATGCTTCACTGTACAGATATGGCTACTGAGAATGTGCGAGAGATCTAAAGTGGTCTCGCACGTCACTGCATTAAACTGCGGCACAGCCCAACATGGTCTAACACAAATACATGGCCAGCCGGAGACAGTTATGTATCATAGAGAACACACTGAACTGACATTCTGTAGCAACCAGAGCATGAGAGCGGTGTGACGCTCAGCTAAGCATTCTGCTCCATGGTTGTGCACTTGCACGCCGGTAAACCAACACCGCTCATTATCCCGCGCTGACATAAAATTTATCTAGTAGTCTAACTCTAATTGTTTGTAACTAAAAAATCTTAAATAATTGTCTAAAATTAAAGCACTTTTATAAAATAAGTTTAAAATAAGCTGTGTTCTGTGTTTCTTGTGCTTTTTTATTTCAGTACAGTTTTATATATAATATTTTAACAGGCCTAAGTGATAAACTGTGTATTTTAATGCCTATTTATTTAGGCAGATGTGTGTGTTATCTTATACAAAAGTTTAACTGACTGTTAGCCTATCTTAAACTATGGAACTCTGACCATAATTCGAATCAGAAATTTGCTTCCACGACCACGTCTTATTAATGCATATCCTTGTTATACTTTTAATATTTAATTATGAAATGTAATAATTTGTTCCTGGAATTGTCCTACTAAATATAATATTTTCGTTGTAACATTTTTCATAACACAGATTTGATGTGTCGATTATGAATGACAGCATAGATTCTATATGATCTGAATAAATGTTTAAAGAATGTTCACACATATTTGTGTGACTTCCACTGTAAGTGTAGCTAACCAAGCATAGTGCTGGCCAGTGTTTTAATTTCTTGCAATTATAGTGTGCAGTGCAAAGTGAAAGTACACTCGAAAGTGTAACTGTGCTACTGTTTTTTATGGGGTTTGATACAGTTACATATATTTATTACATAATGATCATTGTGTTTATCTTACTAAATATGTATTTATTTATTTATTTATTTATTTATTTATTTATTTATTTATTTATTTATTTACTTATTGACTTATTTATTTATTTATTTATTTATTTATTTATTTTAAATCTCCGCCAGTCCACAAGGAATCGCTTACACCAAATTCCATCTTCCCACTTCATTAAAGTCCAAATCACTTTATTAACACAGTATCAGTATTAAAAACAAATCCAATGATTCAATACTTATAATGACTATATCTGGCAACATGATGGAGTATACAGCCGCATGATTCACTTAAACAAAACAGTTCATAGCAGTTGTTTTTTTCAGACTGCGCTTTAATTATTTATGGCTATAGGGTTTTTTTTATTTATTTATTTTTTTTTTATTTCCTTATAGCAATGATCTGCCCCTGCTGTAAATCTGTCTAGGAAACTGATTTATATTTAATACACAGGGATACCAGTGCTGGGATGCTAGATTCGGATGAAATGCTATTTTTTTGTGCCACCTCGGTAGATGTTCTGTATTGTTGCAATCCTGTCGATTGTTACAGTTAAAACCACTCCATCTGGATGTTATTCAATTGGAGCAAATACCTGTAATGTTATAAGATTTTCCGGTTACATATTAGTTTAGGTCACAATTCACAGTGTTAACAAACTATTAACTAACACTAGCAGGTATAAGTTGGATTTAGGTTTTGGGTAGGACTATGGGATGCAGAATAAGATCATACTTTATAACTACCAATGAACGGTTAATGAATAAATAATAGGCAGGTGATAAGCCAGTAGTTAATAGTACGAATTGTGACCTGAACTAAAGTGTTATCGATTTTCCTTCTTTGTGTTTCATTTATGGACTTTCTGTGCAAATGCAATATGAATATTCGGTCACACTTTACAGGTTTCATTAGCTAATGTATTTATTAACATGAACTAAAAATGAGCAATACTTGTACAGCATTTATTAATCATAGTTTAACATTTACTAATGCATTAATAACATCCAAACTCATGCTTGTTAACATTCATGTACTGTGAGATGACACGTACTAACAATTAATGATTGTATTTTCATTAATTAATGCTAACTGACATGAACAAATATTGTAAGAAATGTATTGTTCATTGTTTGTTCATGTTATTCAATGCAATGCACCTTATTGTAAAGTGTTACAGAATGTTCTATAAATCTCTTTCAATTTTTCCTCACAAAGTTGTGAAAACATTAGGATTGCATTTGGTTAACTTTAGAAAATAGCAGTGTGCTGTGCTTTTTATGTTGCTAGGCAACCACTGTATCAACAGTCTTGGTGCTGGAGTGCCTGACGTCAGGCATTTTTTTGCGCACTGAAATGACTTTTTTTTTTTTACTGCAGCTGCACATTCACTCAAAAACCTAAGGTGCAGCAGACGGTTTGAACATGAGGTATTCGTTGTGATCAGCAGGGCCTTAGTCTCTTCCTACTAAATGTATTAATTTGTGGGCAGGGCTAAATAGGGTTAATAATTTATCAACGAGCAATGACCAAGTATATTGTATCATACTGAGACAAAATCTGAAACAAGCTGCTTTGACAGTTTGGTTTCAATAAAAAAAAATTGTAGACCAACATACAAGTACAGAACATTATTTTTGTACTAGAGTGACATCTTATTTAATGAAAAATCAAAGGAGCATTAATTTCTGACACATTTAAGATAGATTAGTACACAACCTACTCTGTAAAAAATGATTTCTGCTAAAATGTTGCAAACAATTTATACGGGTTGAATTTGTTTGGCAAATAACTATAATACATTTACAGGTGTTCTAGGAAATTATAAATGGTGTTTCTCTCATTGAGGACAGAATATTGCAGTTTGAGCCAGTTATTAGTTTTTGCTATAATGATGCAAAAGGATGTGGTTTTAGCATTTTCGTAGTGTATGTGTGTGAATGAGTGTGTATGGATGTTTCCCAGAGATGGGTTGCAGCTGGAAGTGCATCCGCTGCGTAAAACATGTGCTGGATAAGTTGGCGGTTCATTCTGCTGTGGCGACCCCGGATTATTGAAGGGATTAAGCCGAAAAGAAAATGAATGAATGAAAAGCAATAGCACACCCCAGCTGTATCATTCATTGATGTATCATTTATGACTGTTGGGATATGTATGGAGAGTACCATAATGAATTTTAATATGTGAGTTAGTGCTTTGTGCTAAGTATCAGCAATAATAGTGAAAAAGTTGGAAAACAAATACTGACTTAATAAATTAATAGGATAATTAAATAAAATTATGATGATTATTATTATGACTATTAGTAGTACTAGTAGTAGTATTAATAGTAGTAGTGGTAGTTTTGTTGCAAAAGAAAGTTGCACAAAGTATTCAATGAAAAAAAATCAACAAACAAACTCAAATAGGAAACTAAATAGGAAATGCAATGAAACAAAAGAAACCTTATTTTATAGAAATATACCTTTTTATTAATTGTTTTACTCACATCCATTTATATTTGTTCTGTTATTGTTTCAAAGTGAAATAAAGACAATTTTATAATTTAAATATGTTTGAGTATTTTGAATTAAGGACTAAAACAAATGCTAATACTTTATTTTGATGGTCCCTATTGCACATTTTGTTGATTTGTTTGTTACATGCCATGTCAACTTACACTAACCCTAACCTAATAGTCTACTTACAATCTAATGAGAATTAGCTGGCATGTACAGTGCTCAGCTTAATGGACTACATCCCATTTTGAAAATGAATATTTGTATCCGTTTCTCAGTGAATATAGACAATTGGTGCATTTGAACAAAACAGATTTATTAAACAGATATATTAATTAAAAGAATATTTTAGTCACCAAGCATATTTAGAAATTGAAAGATAATACAATTAAATTCAAGCAAAATATTGCAAATAAAATTACAACCTACACAATTTCAACTAAATATTTCAACTTTCTTTGCTTCTCTTGATTTTTCCTCTTTTTTAAAATTTGTATTTAATATTTTTTCTATAACAAATTTAAGTGTACTAGTTTTTGGACCGTTATCATAAGTTATTTTTTTAGATAAGCTCCAGATTGGGTTTCAGTACTGACTAATCTAATGCATATGCACAATATAATATTGTATAGCTTCCTATTAAAAGTTTGAATTTAAAGGTAGATTTGTAAGGGGTGTACTCGTATATGCTGAGCACTGTAGATGCAATGTAACTTAAATTCAACAAAATGTGCTTAAGGCACCATCAAAATAAAGTAATACCAAACAAACATAGTTACAGGTAGAATATGTGTCATAAAAATGGCTGGATCTAAATGACTAAGAAAAAATATTATCAGTTAACTGAAGAGATTTAAGCAATTGCTATATATGCGAGACCTTTTGAAATGTATTCATGAATTATAATTACAGTATATACTTGGGTGAACCATATAAATATATTTTTGTAAACTACTGAATTTATTCAAAATTTCAACTGCCATTCTGTGAGTATAAAAGACTATATATTTGTTTATACTGTACACACCTACACAATTAAGAATTAATACATCTTCCCATTTTATTCCACAGGGGGCTTATGCCAAGGACACTGGACAGCCAAATCACAATGGAGAAAACCCCCAGTTACTTCGTGACCCGTGAGGCTCCGCGGCGTATCTCCAACATGTCTCGTGAAACTAAGCTAATTGTAGTGGTGCGCAACCCAGTCACGAGGGCCATCTCCGACTACACACAAACCCTCTCCAAAAAACCTGACATCCCATCCTTCGAAGACCTGGCCTTCAAAAACCGCAGCCAGGGCATCGTGGACACGTCCTGGAATGCCATCCGCATCGGCATGTACATCCTGCATTTGGAGAACTGGCTTCAGTACTTCCGGCTGTCCCAGATCCACTTTGTGAGCGGCGAGCGGCTCATCACGGATCCGGCCGGAGAGCTGGGCCGCGTCCAGGACTTCCTGGGCCTCAAGCGGATCATCACAGACAAGCACTTCTACTTCAACCGAACGAAGGGTTTCCCGTGCCTGAAGAAGCCGGAGAGCAGCAGTCAGCCACGCTGCCTGGGTAAATCCAAGGGCAGGACTCACGTTCAGATCCAGCAGGACGTCATCGAGCAGCTCAGAGAGTTTTATAGGCCATTCAATGTCAAGTTTTATGAGATGGTGGGTCATGACTTTAGATGGGACTGAGGAAGAGGACCTTGCCGAAAGCAGGCTCTCTCTTCTAAGCATGAATGTGGATTTAAGGGATAGTTAGGACGAAAGGAAAATTCTGTTATTGTTTGTTCACACCCAAAGTCGTTGTAATAAATCATATCCTGTTTATACATATAAATTACTCCTTTTAACCAGAGAAATTTCATCTCACTATCATATACTTTTTTATAATTGATGCTTTTTCAAACAAACAATTAGAATATTTAGATTATATTATTATGAGAAATATTTTCAGCATCAAACAATATAAAAAAAACAGACCAATCCTATATAATAATATTATATAATTATATACTTTATTCTTTTAGAGTATATTTTTAGCACAAAAACAAACGTTTGTTCATTAATTAATTCCTTTTCTTTCAGCTTATGGCCCAATTTTACTGAGTGGTACAGTACAGGTCGGTACAGGTCACCTTCATCAGGCTTGCATTTCCACTGTCAAAATGATACCAATGGCATAGTGTACGACAAATGTATGTCAAAGTTAAGCTGTACGGGTCGTTCACATATAATATAAGAAGCACTTCTCACAAAACAGATGCTTTATACACATAAATACTTGTGTATAAATGTTCATTACTAACCGTTCTATAAACATATAACTGCAGATCAGTGATAGCCTACTGTAACTACATAACTACAGTGCAAACTAGCCTGCTGTAATGTCTGCAATTATATACCATAAACAAATAAATGCAACATATGAACACATACAGCTTCTTAAAGTCTCATATATGTTACCAATTACAGAAAAACTACACACAGCATACATTTAGTCCTTACTTGAGTTAAAAAATAACACGCAACATCAGTGCAAACCTCTCATTTGTATTTTTAATCTTCGCCAGCACAGGTAACCTTGGTTAGAAAGTAATTCCATCACTCAGAGTTCACAATAGTCCAAAAGGTGAAGATAATAATTAAACATGGCAGTTTATTCTTATTTTAGTTTGCTGAAAGAGTCATTTGCTCCTTTATTTTTTTGGTTTCTCCTTTGCTGTTTTCCGCGCGTCAGTCAGTGTTTGTCCGTTTCTGAAAGGTTCGGATGTTTCTCTCGAGAGAAAGTGAAACCGCTCATGCTTTAGACGGCCTTGTAAACAACGACAGGGTAGATTCTGCCCTTTTTGTTGGCTTTGTGGCTGTTCATCAAAACGACGACAGGGTTTATTTAAGCTCAGGTCGACCATGGCTCGTTATTATGTCTATATTATTATTGTGTAAAATCTTGGCTGTGTTTTTAAAAATGGCGCTTCCTTTGTTTTCATTCTTCCGGTTTGTGCAGGAGCTAGTGAAGTATCTCTGTAAACCAACAGCGTTCAACTGTGCATCTAGCTCCGTCTTTTGGTACCCTTCTGTTGTGCTAGGTACCCTTTAGAAAGAGTACTCAAAAAGTACGGTGCGGTTCGCTCTTAGGTACCTTTTGAGAGTTGAAAAGGCGTACCGAACTGTACCACTCAGTGGAAACGGGCCAAAAGTCCCCGATTTATCAGTGGAATGAACCGCCAACTACAACTGTTTATAATGTTTATCATTAGCATCAATTTTTGCATATTATTTAGAAAGGATCATAAGACTCTGAATGATGAATCTTCAGCTTTGAATCACAGAAATAAATCATTTTAAAACCCACTCAAGTAGTAAATCAGCAGCCTTGATGAGCATAAGACTTTCAGTATATTAAAAACCTTACAAACCCCTAATAGTATCTGCACAATAGTACAGTTAACAGATTTCAAGGGTGAGTAAACGATAACAGAATTTTCATGTCTGAACCAACTATCTGTTTGAATCAGTTTACTGGAGGAAAGGAAACAGAAGACCTCAAAACAATTAAGAACCAGTGCTCTTAATATATGTAAAAGATCAAAACATGGGCAAAAGTTGTATGTACTGTAGCTCAAGAGACTTTGCCTTTGACATGAAATGCTTTAATACATCTAGGACTCATGCAAGGTCATTAAACAAACAGAATGAGAATGAGAAGCTCCTGTTCAGTGTCACAGCGTTTGGTATTCACAACATTTGTCTTATTCATTGGCCTCCTGCTTACTGTTTAAAACACTCAAGCAAGTCAATCATCTTGATATGAAATAGAATGCCGTAAAGCATACAGTGACTGCTGAAGTGTGTCATTACGGTTATCTCAATAAATGTAACACAGCAAAACAAATTAAACAAATCCTAACAAAACACATTTCATCCTCAGTGCCGTACGAGACTTTAATTCAGGTTTTGCTCATGCAATGAAAACAATATTAAGGTCGATGGAGAAACAGCATCAAAAGATTACACACATTTTTAGTCTGAAGTCTAAAGTGCATGGCGCAAAAGCATTAAGGGTGTGTCTGAATCCACTTTTGCTATTTTAAGGATGGAAAAATATGTTTTACGGTTGGCGCATGGTCTAATATGGTTGTGCTTATTCTGTCAATGAGTTATGGGTGTGTTTTGAGCATAACGTGCATTAAACCAATCAGAGTCTCATCTCCCATTCCCTATAACAGTGTTTCCCAACCCTGTTCCTGAAGGCACACCAACAGTCCACATTTTCAACCTCTCCCTAATCAAACACACCTGAATCATCTTATCATAACATCAGAAGAGACTCCAAAACCTGAAATGAATGGGTCAGATAATGGAGACATCCAAAATATGTACTGTTGGTGTGCCTCCAGGAACAGGGTTGGGAAACACTGCCCTATAAGAGTCAGTTGTGTAATGTCATGGCACATTTGCTATTTATATAGTAGATTTTGAGAAAAACTGAACACTTCACTAGTGAGAAAACAGTTAAACAGACCATCTGCAGCACGAGGATAAAGAATGAGCCTCCTCCATTAGGCCTCTTTACTTTCTCTTGACTTTACTTTTACTCTTTACTTTACTCCTTTAATTTCGTAGATAAGGAAACTGGGTTGTACGCACTCCACTGAAGACATCCATTAGCCTACATATTTAATTTTGTTTGTTAAGCCCAAAGATTTCTTTCAAAACTATTTCTAAATTCAGTTCTTATTTCCAGCAAACAAATAAATGAACAATAATAATGAAATGTGGTCAAAAATCTGAGTTATATCCAAACACACATCCTGTTCTTATGCCCCATATGCTGATGCATACGTCCCAAAAACCGGACAGGTGGACAAAACTTGTTTTCATTAAAACAAATATAAATATGCATATAATAAATAAGACTGCTACTAATGACAACGTTATACAAATGCAAATTGTCATGAATAACCTGAAAAAAGCCCCAGAGATGATTAAGGTAGTGGTTTTTATATTCATATAGAAAATAATCTCTTTTTTTTTTTTCATTTGTGAAGATATTTGTGTATTGTTGTACATCCTGTGTGTATTAAGCAATGTGTAAGTGTTTGGACCTGCATAGGCACATAACTAAAGCGCTCTGCGCTGGACTTTAGACCAGCTTATAGTTGATCAACGGCGCAGTCTATTTTAGTTCCTCAAAATAGCAACGCGCCAAGAATGCACCTTAACACACCTCCCTTTCAGACCAGCATGCCTATGAGTCCACAAAGTGTCGAAAATGGATTTGCTAATTAAACAACGTGGCGCAAAACATGAAAATTACTGTTGCGCTGGTCTGAAAATAGCAACAAATCGAGCCAAACACATCTTGCGCCTTATTGCGCAGTGTGTATTATAGGGTTCTTTGTGTTTAAAAACAACACTTAATGTGCCTGTAAACAAAAAACTAGCAACGCTTGTCCCACTTCCAAGTTCTTCTGATTGGTCCACTGCTTTAAAACTGACAACAATGCGCTGTGTAAAAGCTGAAGTTAATTTGACTTACCACAGCAAATGTTTAACAAATGTCAGTTTAAGGTCAAAATACTTGTACTTCAACATACTGTATTTAAGAGAATACACATAAATAAAAAAAAATTATGATAAGAAAATAACGGTTGGCAATATCGATAAATATAATGAGCTGTTTTGAGTAACAAAAAGAAGGCTGTGAATGAGACCAGAAGTCTCGACATGTTTAAGTTATAATAGCTGAGTTTGTACTTGTGGAAAAAAATGACCCCAATCTCACAGGGAAACAAAACTATTCTATATATTGTCAGAAAAGTAGATCTAACACAGACTAGCGGTGCTTTGTGTAAAAGTTGAAGTCCATTTAACTTTTTACGTCATCAAAAAAATTTAAACGAGAATAAAATAAAACAGAATAGATAAAAAAAAGAAGTTGCGAGACCCGCATGTAAAGGTCACTCACGTCCACCAAGAGCTTATTTAACAGATTTCAGTAAATGGTCGAACTGCTTGGGCTTCAACCAGCTGTATTTAAGAAAGTACATTAAAACCAATATTAAATTAAAATAACAGTTGGCAACATTTATCGGTATAATGAGCTGTTTTGAATGGCTAAAAAAGAAAGTGAATGGGACCAGAAATGATGACATTTCTCATATGCAAGAAAACATAACTATTTTACCAATTGTCCAAATAGGGGTTAATTCATACAAAATCATACGATTTCAGTTGGATGAAAACAACTAAACCAGAGTGTCATTGGGTGATGAGAAAATCGTACTAAAATGTATGAATGAGATTCATACAAAAATTCATACAAAATAGCCACTAAATCAAAAAGTTACCAATTGCTATGAGATTGGTTGAAACTAAGGTGATAGGGAGGAGGAATATTCGTGCATGACTGTATGTGGTTAAAAGTAATACAATAATCAATTGCTCTTTTGATGCACTAATGCATAAACTAATATTAACACTCAGAAATCATTGCTGCATCGATGCCATGAAAAATTTACATACAGCAGACGATGGTGCTGGCAACCGCAAGGTCACAGGTCTGATTCTTTCATTCTGTGATGAAAATGATTATATGCATAGCTTGACACTGTCAAATCAGTAATGTGAATATAGTGTTTAGATTTAAATTACTATTTGGACTGATGAAGAACAGTGTGAACTATGTCCGGTGTCATTTATGTGCAGAAAGGTCTTTCTAATTTGCAAGGTAATAGACAGTGGGAAATGGACAAGTACGTTTCTATGGAAGGAAATGAATGAGAAAGGTTTTTGAAACAGCAAAGCGTGAACACACAGAAAAAGCCCAGCTACTGTTGGAAAATATTAAATAACTTAATTTGTGGAAGTACATTGTAACGAGGAGACGGACACGGAGGGATCCATTATGCAGTATTTATTAGTCACAGTCAAACACAAACATCCAATATGCACTAAAGTGCGAACACACATCAACAGTAATCAATAATGGTCTTGGGCTGGCGGCTGACAGACACAGAGTGATTTACCAGGCATAGATCAGTGGCAGGCAGCGTGGTTCAGAGTCCGTGTATAAAGCAAGGGTCGTGGGCAGGCAGAAGGCAACTCAGAGTCAGAAACAGTCCGGGGTTATTCTCAGAAGATCAGACAGGAAGGACCGCTCAGTAATGCTGGCTGGGACTAAACAAGACTTCGCCATGAACTGGTGTTTGAGTGTGGCTTATATAGGAAGCGTGGGTCGTTAACTAGATTCAGTTCAGGTGTGTGCACAATCAGTTTAGATGGATGATGTAATGCTTAAAAGTCCGGGAATGGTGACCTCTGCTGGCCAGCGAGGGGAATGACTGGGACAGAGTCGGTAACATACATTTATTAAAGAGAAATTATATTATCTGAAAAATGCCCATTACGTATGTTTTTAAAGCCAACTCATTATTTTTGCAATTTAATTGTTGTATGGTTAATGTTTATGATTTTTGAAATACTGAATTAATTATGAAATAGTTCCAGTGAAAATGTACATGCTATTCTTAAAATTCAGAAACCGATCTCTGAATATTCGAATGCATGCATTTTTTTCATGTTTACACAGTTATAGAACATATCCGATCTGTGTCACATATGAGCAAGAAATCGGAATTGGGTCACATTTAACTGGTAGTGTAAACGGGGCCTTAGTCAGTCAACAGCGACTTCTAGTGGATTTACGTGAGAAGAGCAGGCACGAATGGCACTTGCAAGAGAAATTTTAGATCTGAAAAAGCATACACAGCAGCCTCTGGTGGATTCACGAAAACAAAAACTGCAAAAAACCATACCTCCTGAGAAGTATTTGGCGCTCTTCTGAAATGTATATAGAGGTACATTTTCAGAATGAGCCAGGGTTGGCAAACTCACTGGTATCATTCAAATAAGAACTAAAACCCATCTCTTCTGCGATCACCTGAACCCCTGTGAACAAAACCAGGACCCCCTCTACTCTCCTCACTTCACCACATGACAACCCCAAACTGAGTGTGCCTCACACAGGTGAGTGGGCTTGACAAACCACCTGTTTAAAACACACTCATTCATCTGTCTGACACTTTCTTACAATAATAATAATAATAATACACTGCATTTATGAAGTGTGCTTCACACAGGTGAGTGGGCTTGACAAACCACCTGTAGAAACACTGTTCTCTCTCTATAAAAATTCAAATAAATAAATAAAACCTTACTCAAACATCTGATTCTCTAATTAATGACAGTTCCTTTATATAATTAGTACTTCTTGTGTGTGCTGCCTGCTGTTGGATTGCTGAATTCCTCCAACTAAATGCTTAAATGTGAATGTAACATTAGCAGCAGCGCACAATTCAAAATGGATCCAAGGATTTTGTCACTGCGGACAAAAGTATAGGATAACTTTGGATTTTACACTCAACTGAAGAGTGAGATACTATTCATGTCACAAGCAAGAACTGCAAAGCAAAAGTTGAGTATTCAAGCAACTCTACAAACCTCTCTCTGCATATGAGCAAACATTATCCAGAGCAGCCAGCCTTGGACAGAAGAGGTATAGCAGCAGCACACACCTGTCATCTCAGAAGCAGCCAACCTTGCCCAATATATTTAACTCCAAACTCCCATTCACTTCTCAGCACTCTCTGAAGGTAACAAATTCTTTATTGCATTTGTTATATGTCAGGATTTATGGACACATCCTGTTTCAGGCAACTGCTATTTAATAATCAATGAACAAATAATACCTTTACTAAGTTCTGCTGAAAACTAGTTTTATTATATGTATTGTCCAGATACATTATAATGTATGTATTTTATTGTGATATTGTTAGCAGTGATACATAGCCCTGATCCACAGGAAAAAATTCCAACTGTTGAAAATGCCCACATGCTGAAAATACATTAACACTAGGGATGTTTCCCTAGTTTTCACCCACTAGAAATTTTCCACCACCCAACGTTATCATCTAAAAATGGCATTTTTTTTTGTTTGTTTGTTTTTTGGAAGTAAGAGAGAAGCAACCAAAAATTTGATCGAAAAAAAAGGAAATAAAAAAAAAACTGCACTGCTCTCCTCAGCAGTGTTGAGCATGCTGGTTTCACACTCCCTCCAGCCATAACTTGCATGCAGTCAAAGTCTAAAAGTCTGCTCTGAATGCATGAACTGCACATGCTCACTGGTAGAGTTACAGTAAGTCTGTCAAGACATTTCTATGTGTTATACTAGTTCCTGCTGCTTCCAATAGTGCCACTTCACTGTAACGGCAATGCTGAAAAAAATGATGCCTCGACTCAACTGATATTAAAAAATCTGGTTATTTTATTAGTGTGAGTAGATGTGCTCAATTAATTCCTGCAATGTGTCAAACTATTCTACAATAGCTATAACATGGAACCACAAGAACTTAATAAAAGAATGATCAAAGAAGTCAAGACTCCAAATCTGCATCTGAATGATGCTGGATTAGGTACAATTAAATTTGAATTGAACTTCCCAGCTGTTAAAAGATATGCTCTATTTAGTATGAATCTGCCATGTTGTCATTATCATGTGAGCTACCTACTTCGATTATGTCCCTTAATTTCCAATGATAAATCCTCTCCTGCTGCCCCAAGCGAGTTGAATTTGAACTTTCCAGTTGATAAAAAAGTATGCTTTAGTATGAATCTGCCATGTTGTCATTATGACCTACCTGCTTCAATTGCCACTTCACTTTTTAATTGATAAATCATCTCCAGCTGCCTCAAGGGATAGTGAAGTGTTTATTGGATGTGCACTTAAGAATCTTGGTGAAATAGTAGGTCACCCCAACACAATCTCAAGGCAATTCGTAACTTTCTGACTTAGTGGCTAATTCGTATGAATTCGTACGATCTAATTCGTACGATTTAGTACGATTTGCTCATCCCCCAATGACGGTTGGGTTTAGGGGTAGGGTTAGGTGCCACGCCTCCTTTTTAAAATCGTACAATTTCGTACAAATGAACTCGTACGAATAGCTACATTGTTCTTAACATACAATTAGAGAAGTGTGAAATTTTGGAAATAATGTAAGTGGAATTTAAAATCCACTTGAGATCACTTTTCACTGTAAAAGATGCTCGGTTCCACACAATTGATTTGTGTTGAGACAACATGAAGGAATTAAAATAAAACAATTAAGTTGTAAAAAAAAAAAATAGATGTGTTGTTTCAGCTTATTTAAACAAAGTAGATTGAAATAAGTAGCAAATTTTATTTTTTTTAAATTGCTTTATTGTATTTTAATTTATTATTTTAACAAAGCAGTTCTGAAATCAGTTTTTGGTCAGGTGCATTTAGAATTTTTTGTTTTGGCAGTTAACTAGACATGTTTTGTTTTGTTTGTAATTTACTTATCGTTTGTGATTTACCTTAAATTTGCTCGCCCCTTTCTTTGGTAGAACATTAAATGATAATGTTAGCTGGAAATGTGGCCCTTGATTATTAAAATTTTAAAACGTCAACTAGATTAGAAACGTCAACTAAAGGCCTCAAGATTATGCTTATTTTACCCAAATAAATTGCGATCATGTCTTGATTTTTAATTATTTAATTAGGACAGTAAGGTCTGACTTTACTTAGACAAAAGTCTTGTCACTTAACAGAAATAATGTACATTATAGAATATAAAGTCATGGTGCAGTGGAAAACTAATAAATATTGTGTATGACTCCCAGGAGCTTGAAGAACTGCATCTATACATCTCTGCAATAACTCAAACAACTTACTAATAAAGTCATCTGGAATGACAAAAAAGCGTTCTTGCAGGACTCCCAGAGTTCATCAAGATTCTTTGGTTCATCTTCAATGCCTCCTCCATCTTACCCCAGGCATTCTCAATAATGTTCATGTCTGGTGACTGGGCTGGTGCACCTTGACCTTCTTTGCTTTCAAGAATTTTGATGTGGAGGCTGAAGTATGAGAAGGAGTGCTATCCTGCTAAAGAATTTGCCCTCCTCTGTGGTTTGTAATGTAATGGGCACAAATGTCTTGATACCTCAGGCTGTTGATGTTGCCATCCACTCTGCAGATCTCTCGCACGCCCCCATACCGAATGTAACCCCAAACCATAATTTTTCCTTCACCAAACTTGACTGATTTCTGTGAGAATCTTGGGTTCATGCAGGTTCAAATAGGTCTTCTGTAGTATTTGTGATGATTGTGATGCAGTTCAACAGATGATTCATCAGAAAAAATCGACCTTCTGCCATGGTTCCAAATGATCAACTAGAAATTAGGTTATTATATGTTGCTCTTACAACTAGGATCGACGACAAGATTTTGTCAGATAGTATAGAGGCAAAACAAAACAAATACCCAAGGCTTCTGATTATACATTAAGGCTTTATGACGTAACTATCTGTCATTATCGTCATATTACTTGCCTGCATGTTAACTCTTAAAGTCATCGAAACTCATTGATTTGCATTTTGTGAATCACCAAAACCACATTTACATCTAAAGCCTGGTTTATACTTCTGCGTCAAGTGATCGGCATGACCCACGGCGCTTGCAACGCGCGTAGCCGTGCATTTATACTTCTGCGCGCTCTTTCTGTTGCTCTGCAATAACACATCAGAAACGCTAGCTGGCAGTAGTTGTTTATGTTATCGATTTATCTTCGCTGAACGCTACCTTAATGTACAAGTGACTTAAACTCGCTCTTTTCTAAGGCTGGGATTGGCGGACATGCAACAACTTTAATCATAAGGTAAACACAAAATAACAGTCTCCATCCGGAGCTCCTTCATGGGACTCAACACTTGTAAACACTCGCTGCATCGGGCTCGCCTCCGCCCACACTCGTCAGCGCTACCAAGCCAACCAATCACAGAGCTTGCGCTACGCGTCGTTGTGAAGTGTAGTTAAATTTTTTTTGAGAGGTGCGCGTCAGCGTCACCGATGGCCACGGCGAGGGCTATGAGTCCACATGTAGGCTGCGTTGTATTATACGCGTGCGCTTGATGCAGAAGTATAAATCAGCCTTAAAAATCTTTAAATGTTCTACTGGAAAAAAAAAAAAAGTTTCTTACATCTTAGATACACTGATGGAGACTACACTGAGAGCAAGTTTTATTTTAGTTTGATCTATGCCTTTAATTTACTCCTATATGTAACAATTATTACAAACTTAAAGCAACTCAAGGTTATAAGTGTAAGAAACATCACAAATGGACTTCAGAGAAAAGTAAGCAACACAAAAGGTGTCTCCATATGCCCTCACGCTGCCGCCTCCTTTCAAAAACGACAGCTATACAGTCTCCTGGCTAAAATCCATAAATGAGAAAAATGCATTTGGTTTACTCGTCTAATGGTCATTTTTCTTTCATCTTTTGTGCGCGGCGATGTCCTTTATTATGAATGCACTATATGATTGAAGCAGAGCCTCAGTCCATCTGTCAGAGCGATGAATCAAGCATTAGTCCTTTAAAACACATCTGTGTGCTCTGAAAAGGTCTATACCATTGATTTGCTATGATCATGAGGGAGGAAACAGCGCAATTACTGGTAGAGGCCAGTTTAACCTTCAAAGTAAATACCGGGAAATAAACAGACAGTGCTGAAAATGTCATGAACTTTGAGCTTTTCAGAAGCTTCTTGTACCCCGGCCTTAATAAGTAATGTCAACAAAGTCAGGTATGCCTTGTCTGCCTGTCGGAGATGCTCGGAGAGTGTAATGGTGCATTAGGGTGTTATTCTTGGGCTTTCAAATGGTCTTTAGCATTGGTCAAATGATGTGAAGTTTACCAAAGCAAAGATAATTAAGATGTATTTTAGCAGTCATCGCAAATAGAAATCTAATATGTTGAAATATACGCAAATTACCTATATGACATACAAATTAATGTTTGGATTTCACATATATAAACTACACTAGCTCACAAACAATTTCTCTCATTTATCCCAGTTATAAGAGCCACAACTAATAAATTGATTTCTAGTCGATCATATGGAAAATTGACAGAAGGTCGATTTTTTTTCCGATGAATCATCTGTTGAACTGCATCACAATCATCACAGATACTGTAGAAGACCTATTGGAACCCGCATGGATCCAAGATTCTCACAGAAATCCGTCAAGTTTTGTGAAGGAAAAATCATGGTTTGGGGTTACATTCAGTATGGGGGAGTGTGAGAGATCTGTAGAGTGGATGGCAACATCAACAGAGTGAGGAATCAAGATATTTGTGCGGCCCACTACATTATAAACCACAGAAGAGAGCAAATTCTTCAGCAGGATAGCGCTCCTTCTCATACTTCAGCCTCCACATCAAAGTTCCTGAAAGCAAAGACGTCAAGGTGCTCCAGGATTGGCCAGCCCAGTCAACAGACATGGACATTATTAAGCAGGTCTGGGGATAGTTGAAGGAGGCATTGAAGATGAATTTTGAAAAATCTTGATGGACTCTATGAGTCGTTGCAGAGTTGTATGGATTCAGTCCTCCAAGCTCATGGGAGTCATACACAATATTAATTCTTTCTCCACTGCACCACTATATGTTCTATACTGTACATTATTTCTGTTAAGTGACAAGACTTTTGTCTAAGCAAAGTCAGACCTTGCTGTCCTAATTAAATAATTAAAAATCAAGGCATGATCATATATTATTTTGGTCAAATAAGTGTACACTAGAGACCTTTGCCTTTCATATAAGCCACTTCTGGTATCAAATGATTAACTAGAAGTCAAGTTATTATTTGTTGTTCCTAAAACTTGGATAGACGACAAGACTTTGTCAGGTAATGCATATATATGAACATCTACAAATTAGTCAGAAAGAATGAGGGGAAAACTTTAAAAGGTATGGATGCTGAAACACACTGTTGGTGCATCTGTCTTGTTGTATAATATTAGCATGACTGAATGGACTGCTAATGTCCAGTGTTGTGCAAGTTACTTCCAAACTGTAATACATTACAGATTACTTATTACTGTGATTTAAAAGTAATCCCTTACCTTACAATATTACTGTCTCAAAATTGTAATATGTTACATTACTCTTATATTACTTTTTAGTTACTTTCACCAAAATAACTACAGAATTAGAACTTAACATTCTAAAATGACTAAATGTACTGCAGAGCATTTTACATCCAGTAGAAAGCGATATGATGTAGCAGAATGACGGTGACCTATCCAGGCTACTAACAATATAGTATATATTTGGCAACGTGAAGGCTCAAGACAATGCAAGAAAGGATAAGAGCCAGAATCACAAATGATCAAAGTCTGTTGAAAGTATGGTAAAGGTAAAGTGATTATCTGGCAATATCTGTGAATAGCTTGGCTATTTTCATATTAGACACAACAGGCCTGTATGTAAACTCCAATGCCATGACCAGATGCATTTTTTTCTTAATCTTGCCATTATTCTATTCACTTTAAATTCAGGTTCACAACACAAAACTGTCATGCACAAAGTGAGCATGATGACCATAGCTTTCTTAATATAATGCTCGTGCACCGATTTCCTCTGTGGACAAAACTGCTTGTGAGCTCTCAAATATACGCTGCTCGCGTGCAAATTTTCTCATGCTCTCTCAAATATGCACTGCTCACGCACAAAATTTCTTGTGCGCTCACAGTACACTACTCGCTCATTGAGATTATATGCAGACTCACAATTTGTGTCTTGTGTTCCCTCTTCCTTTCATGCTTTTTGATATAATTTATATTTGTACACTATTTATTAACAATAACCAAAATACTAAAATAGACTTACATATTAAATTTTTAATCTAATCCACTATAACCTTTTTTGTTGTTTGTTATATGATGAAATATTTCCAATTTCAAACACTTAAGACACAGAGAAAAGTTGAATGCAAAGAATACATTTTTAAAAAAACATTTATTAAACATCCAAAAGGTGCACCATACTAATCAAATAACACAACATTTAAACAAAAATATAACGAATGCAAGCAGAAATGTAACCGATAAAAATAGGGGAAAACTTGATGAGGTATTATAGCCTACTGAACTATTCACTCCTCAAATAAATCTCACTATCAATCCCATTTTATCACGTCAACTAAAATAAATTGAACACGTCTCTGTTGTCTTCCACATTGCTGATGAGATTGTGGAGGACATTTTCCCTGTCATGTACAGTGTTTTGAACAGTTCTACTGTAAAGTACTTCAATTAACCAGTTGTGCTAATACTAGTTGCTATGGTAACACAAGCGTAATATAAACAAATTACCCAGTGCTGTAGTTTTTTTTTTTTTACAATATAGGGTATACTATACTACAATTCACCACACTTTACTGTAGTAAAACTACACTTTGTATTTCATTTTATCAGTTCACTATTCTTAATACTACAGTATGCTGAAGCATTCATTAACAAATTGTAAATAATACTAGTCTAAAACATAGGCAGTATATCTAACACTCAAAACACAAGTATTTATTATAGAATTTATCATAACCTTAGTGTTTCGTGTATTGCTAATAAATACCGTAGCAATATATAAACCATATCAACATTCTTGGGATAACCAATTGAACAGGAGGATCTCTGGAGAGCCAAAGCACGAAAAGAAGAGGAAACATGAGGCACAAAATGTGAGTCTGCATCATCTGACGGAGCCAGAGCAGATCATTCGCACGTGAGCAGCCGTGTTTTGAGTGCATGCGACTGCGAAAAAAAAATTGCGGTCGAGTTGTCCACGAACAGAGAATTACATGAATGCGCTCTTGTAAAACTGCGCTTACGACTGTTGTCAGTGAAATAACGCCATATGCACATACGTCCATCTCGCGAATGTACTGTCTTCTGCTCATCTATTTTGCCGCTTTTCCGCTGCACGTCAGGGCTTGACCTTACTGTGAACCGGGCTGAGCCAATAGCCTCGGACCTCGAGCTCAGAGGCTGAAATCATTCCGCGTTCAAAGTAAAAAAGTTCCAATAGCCAGAGGGATATTGATGACAACACGCGCATATATTCACTAACCACGAACAGAAAATAGAACTTACTTGCGGCATTTTTTATTTGGTAATGTCTTGCGGGCGAAAAGTTTGTTGTAACGCACGCGTTACTGAACATGTACCGAGTAAAATATTACTGAAAATGTATAAGTAATGCCTTACACTACTGTGTTACTGGAAAATGTAATACATTACTGTAATACATTACTTTTGTAACGCATTACTCCCAACACTGCTAATGTCTGTTGAAGATATAGATATTCATAAATGCATATACTTATTTTCCAGACACACACTCAATCTGCTCTCAACTATAACTCCAATATGGCAGACAGTTTATATATAGTGACCCATAGCCACTGAGTCATCCGAGTATGGAAAAAAATACCACTTGAAAATTCTCAGTTTATCTAGTTTTTAAAATATTGTCATTTAGTGCTTTATTCCCAAGGAAATTACAATTAACAGGAGTAACACAATTGCCAATTTTTTTGCAGTTAAAAATCACGTCTATTCTTCCATCAAATATAGTTTGTAAATATCAATATAAACAAAACACGTGACACTTTTTAGCACTGTTATTTTGACCATTTGTCATTTAAATGCAAAAAGGCTTTAAATAATAACGAGGCTTTAAGTACACCACTAGTACCGGGTTGGACCCCCTTTTGCCTTCAGAACTGCCTTAATCCTTCATGGCATAGATTCAACAATGTACTGGAAATATTCCTCAGAGATTTTGGTCCATATTAACATGATAGCATCACACAGTTGCTGCAGATTTGTCAGCTGCAAATCCATGATGCGAATCTCCCATTCCACCACATACCAAAGGTGCTCTATTGGATATATATCTGGTGACTGTGGAGCTCATTTGAGTACAGTGAACTCATTGTCATGTTCAAGAAACAAGCCTGAGATGATTCAGGCTTTTTGTTATCCTGCTGGAAGTAGCCATCAGAAGATGGGTATTCTGTGGTCATAATGGGATGGACATGGTCAGCAACAATACTCAGGTAGGCTGTGGCATTGACTCATTGCTTAATTGGTACTAATGGGCTCAATGTGTGCTAAGAAAATACATGATGTTAACACCAAATTTTGACCTTACCATCTAAATGTCAGAGCAGAAATCGACACTCGTCTGACCAGACAACATTTTTACAATCTTTTATTCTCCAATTTTTGTGAGCCTGTGCAAATTGTAGCCTCAGTTTCCTGTTCTTAGCTGACAGGAGTGGCACCCGGTGTGGTTTTCTGCTGCTGTAGCCCATCTGCCTCAAACCTGATTTATACTTTCACCTGGCACCCCATTGCGAACATCTACTGACTGTGCACGCACCTCACGAACAGACGAGGCTTTTATACTTGGTCCGTTTGATGTTGTGATATTCTTTAAAACGACAGGGGGGCGGTCAAAAGAAACTTGCAGTAAAGTTGAGCGGATAAACAGAGAACTACGTCATATCATTAATATCATACAAGATTTTGAACTAATTCTTTTTTCATTATTAAATTAAAATTCTCAAAGATTAGGCGGCGCAGTAGGTAGTGCTGTCGCCTCACAGCAAGAAGGTCACTGGTTCGAGCCTCGGCTGGGTCAGTTGGCGTTTCTGTATGGAGTTTGCATGTTTGCATGTTTGCATTGCGTTCGCGTGGGTTTCCTCCAGGTGCTCCGGTTTCCCCCACAGTCCAAAGACATGTGGAACAGGTGAATTGGGTAGGCTAAATTGTCTGTAGTGTATGTGTGTGAATAAGTGTGTATGTGTTTCCCAGTGATGGGTTGCAGCTGGAAGGGCATCCGCTGCATAAAACAAATGCTGGATAAGTTGGCGGTTCATTCCGCTGTGGCGACCCCAGATTAATAAAGGGACTAAGCCGACAAGAAAATGAATAAATGAATGAATGAATTCTTAAAGATTTTTATAACCATTCAAGTTTTTTTAATTCAAACTTTGATGCATCATTTGCTTTTGTTTATATCTCGGGCAGTTTTACCTATTAAAGTTTTTTAAAATATTAATGACAACAGAGCATGGGTTTCTATTTTTTATTATGGCAAGAATAAAAGCCCCAAAAAAATTCTGACTTTTCTAACCCACTCAATAATTCAAACATTACTGTCTGGCTAGTTTGTCCTCTACTGATATGCTAAAAGGCAATAATGGTCCAAAATTCCTGACCATTATCACCAATAAAGCCCGAAAACAGGCCATCGGTATATTGTAAATCGCTAGGTTCATATATTGCTTTCCAGTTATCAAAGAAATAATGTTGTGACTTCATTTTAGTTTTGTAACTATTCAATTGATGTATGTTTTACATTAAAAAACAAAACAAAACAGTGTAAAATCTATGAATGGTTAAACTGTCCTCCTTTGCCCCAGCTGTTGCAATTTCTAGCTAAGAATTATTGGTCATCTGGTTCTCTCTATGATCACGCATGGACTGATCATAAAGATGTCTGTGCAGGCGTACCTGTTTTAGACAAAATCTCTTCAAAGTGTTTCATATTTAACTCAAATCAAATGCGGCGCCGTGTGAACTGTTTGCTCGAGTCTCAAAAAAAATTGTGCGCTCTGCTAGCCGAAATCTTGTGCACCCAAAGCAAACCCAAAGCACCCAAAGCAAACCTCCGCAAACACAGTGATGACGTCACATTCGCTGCGAGCACTCAGGCGAACTAGCGGATGCCAGGCTTCAACATTAGACGTGTTGTGCGTTCAGAGATGCTCTTCTGCATTCCTCCCTTGTAACAAGTGGTTATTTGAGTTACTGTTGCCTTTCTATCAGCTGGAACCAGTCTGGCCATTCTCCTCTGACATCAACGATGCAATTGCACCCACAGAACTGCCACTCACTGGATATTCTCTCTTTTTTAGACCATTCTCTTTAAACTCTAAAGATGGTTGTGCTTGAAAACCCTAGTAGATCAGCAGTTTCTGAAATACTCAGACCAGCTCGTCTGCCACCGACACCATGTCACGATCAAAATCACATTTCTTCCCCATTCTGATGCTCGGAACTACAGAAGATCATCTTAACCATGTCTTCATGCCTAAATGCATTGAGATGCTGCCATATGATTGGCGGATTAGAAATTTGCATTAACAAGCACCTAATAAAGTGACCGATGAGTGTATTTACATCAGATTGGGAAGAAATGTCACAATTTATAGAATAAAAGAAAAGTAAATATTTTCTTTAAATAAAAAACTCAGAATTACCTTCATTTACTCCAAATGCAGTATTTGTTTTATGTATAAACTCACAAGTTTAACCAATTTGCCAGTGTAATAAGCATTTCTAATCCAAGACTAGTAAGCAAAGCTGGTCGAAATGTGTGGGGAAACGTGTGGGGAGAAACATTAACACTCCAGCTGCTTACTGTCATCATTTTCACACCCAAAACACAATGCATTTACTGTGCTTTAATGTACGTAAAAAAAACCTTCAAAATGCCAAACTTAAAGTAGTTGTTAACTGATCAATTTGACCGCAAAAACATTTAAAAAATCCCTGTACTTAAGATCTTATGCTGAAATGGACAGACATAGGAAAAAAAGGTAAGTAGGTGGATTGCATCAATATGTTGCACCATTACAAACATCAAAAATAGATGTGCTAATGAGCAAAGAAAGCATATTGCGCCACACTTGAGACATCATTTGAGGTGCTGAAGAGTCATCATCCATCTGCTAAAATTCATTACAATTCAGCAAAACTTCACTTCTTGTGAGATAAA
Source organism: Danio aesculapii (assembly GCF_903798145.1). Lineage (NCBI taxonomy): Eukaryota > Metazoa > Chordata > Actinopteri > Cypriniformes > Danionidae > Danio > Danio aesculapii. The sequence continues at coordinate 53,510,101 of NC_079437.1, read as the reverse complement.
TAAAGTCTAAGCTTCATAGACACATTTAATGTACATGCATCTAATAAAACTACACAAAAACCCACCATACGTTTTGTAGTGGAATAGGATTTTTGTCTTGCTATAAGGGAAAAAACAAAAAAGAAAAACAGTCTCCCTAGTCAAAAGAAAACCCCAAATCCCACAGATGTCAATGGGCGGAAATACCTGCTGAGAGCTGTTCAAAAGTGAGCGTACCGAGGGAAAGCGCGTTTGCTGTAGCTCATTTTGTGCATGACACATAAAAGATGTGATCTCTGGTAAAAAGCAAAGTGGTTTGTTTCAAACGCCTGCACAAAGGCGGTGCAAAGTTTTGCGCGAGAAGCCTCTCAATTAGCATGCCGTGTTGATTTGATAAGGCCGGCCTCTTGTCACGGCTGTCGAGTCGGAGACAGGTTTGTGTCCTGCAGCGGTTTCAGCATTTAGAGCTCAGACTGGCATGTACAGCGAGCGAGGCCATCAGAGGGCTATGAGTGTCACAACACTGTCTCACCTAATGAACAGCATGCCAGAAACGTCTGTCTTCATGCAGTATTAGTCCATCCTTGTTAAAGAAAAAGAGAGAGCTGCTTTTGCAATGAATGTGGTCACATTTATTTAGGCCACAAGACTGTGGATTTCTGACAAGCTGATTTAAATGCTAAAATGAAGCCCTTGATTTGAGAATGACAATGTGCATTCATAAAATATTAACTAATAGATGAGGGTTAGTTTGTTTTTAATAATTGTAAAAAATTGTAAAAAAGTAAATTTCTTATCTTACAATGTTACAAAAAAAGTATAATTTGAAATTACTTACAGAATACAGATTATAAATGTCAAATTCAGAGAAAAAAAAAAAAAAGGTTTGATGGGTTCAAATATATGAACTAGTACATTTGTGTACTACGGTGGCCGGGAAGTGCAAAACAACATTATTTCAAGAGTTCGCCCTAAGCTGATGATTAATTATAAAGCATGTTTGGCATGCTGTCCCAGGAAAGAGCCCTGAGCTCGTGAGATCCTCGAGTCCGGGGCTCCCTCCCGTTGCAGGGCGAGAGGGAAGTCTGAGCTCAGGAAGGTCTCGAGAACTCCCCTGCTTGATAATGGTAAATGTAGATTATGAATAGCTATGGAGAGTGTATGCTGATTTCAATGCTTGTCTATGATATCGATTTAGATTAGTCAATTTACTTATGTTACATGTTTTAGGTCTGTGGGAAGAAACCCGAAAGCCCGGGGAAAACCCACGCAAACATGGGAAAAACATGCAAATTCCACACAGAAATGCCAACCTGGCAGGTAAGATCTGAACCGGTAAGATTCTTGCCTCTGTGCTGCCCTAACAAGGAAAGGGGAGGAGTAGGGGTGGAAAGGGGGATTCTTTAAGACGAAGATGACCAAGGTAAGATACTCTGGTTATTTATAATGATTTAGGAATTGTCTGATTGTTGAATCGTGTGTTAGATAATGAGGATCAGCTGCTATCAATAAGCGCGTGCTCCTCTCGAAATTAGTTTATAAATAAACTTTACAAAGTGTGAAACACTTTTACGAAGCTCAAGACAAATTTACATTTTAAAAAACATTTTTAGCTATCATAAGACACAATTACATAGGAGAACCGATTTTACCAAAGACAAAACTAATTTACATTTTAGAAAAGAAACTAACAAGACGCAAAACACTTTTACCAGTCCCGAAACAAATATACGCAAAGGGAATGTACCACACACCGGAAGTGATGCGGAATGTACCACACACCGGAAGTGATGCGGAATGTACCACACACCGGAAAATTTTAAGAAACAAGTTAACACGAGAACACAACCAATGGGAAAATTTATGGATTTTGTATGTTTGTGTGCTTTTTATACTGTTTCTATTCTAATTTGCAGTTAAGTAAAAAAAAAAAACACATTGAAATGCAAATCAAAGTATAAAGAGCAGAAGTGAACAAATAGATTTTTAGAAATAGAATCTTCCACCAAATATAAAAGCAGACACTAACCCGCTATAACGCCGTCACCAGTGGCTAAATCTCTTAAAGACGGACAAAAACATCAGTGAATTGTAGCTTTGACACAGACATGAGGGTTATAAACTAGTGAAAAACAGCTGCGGGTGAAGTATGTTGACTGCAAGTGCTCAGTTTGTGATCATATCTTTGTTTTGTTCTGTTGATATGTAATCCAAATAGCTTGAAACAGATGGAAATATGACTGGATTGTGCTGCTTTTACGGTCCCTCACACAGCTTGATCCACCCTGGCATTTCTCCCCTTTGGTTTTAGGTTTTGGAAAGGGAAAAAAAAAATTCCACCACCCCGTCCAAACGTTTAGGATACCGGGTATCAGATTTGCACAATCCATATGCACAACAATTTGGTTTCCTCCCGCCTATAGCTACACTGACCTATACCCATGCGTTGCATGCAAAACTGTTGCAAACTATTTATTTGTGTTGAATTTAAACAAACAAATTAAATTGAGCAATGTTTAACTTAATTTGTTTGTTTAAATTCAGCCCACATAAATTGTTTACAACCACTTAACGTAAAAAAATTGAGTAAATCCAAGGAATCATATTTGAATAATTTTTTTCAGTGTACGGTTGCTAAGCCACGATTGGTGTGTGGTGGTTTTCGGGTGTGGCTTAGCGAAGGGTCAATTGGACACTGATTTAGTAGAATGGTGTAATGATGCTGAAAATGTAGCTTTGGCATCACAGGGATGCATTACATTTTAAAATGTAAAACCTTGATCATTGGATCATTGAAATATTCCACTATATCTTGAAAAATCCCACATGATCTTCAGAAAAAACTCCTATCGACACTATTTATTTATTTGTTAGCTTGGGCATTTCACCTTAAACTCTTATGGAGATTATGAACTTCTTTTCACTGGTCATGATTTCAAGAGTTCACACTTAGCTCATATTTGATAACATGGCTTGTTTGGCAGGCTGTTCCGGGAGAGAACCCTGAGCTCAGAAAATCCTCGAGCCTGGGGCTCCCTCCTGTTTTGAAGGGCGAAAGGGGAGTTTGAGCTTGGGTCTAAAGAAATCCCCTGGTTTAGTTAGGGCCTATGACAGATTATTGGGTTTGCTATGGAGAGATAAAATGCTGACTGAAAAGCATATATAAGAGCTTGACTAAGAGCTCATCTACTGTGCCAATGTGGTTTAGTCAGTTCACTTATGTTGCATGTCTTTGGATTGTGGGGGAAACCCACGCGAGCATAGGGAGAACATGTAAAATCCTCACAGAAACGTCAACTGACCTAGTAAGGACCAGTAACCTTCTTGCTGTGTTGCAACAGTGCCGCCCTATCTAGGAAGCCGGGGAGGAGTAGGGGTGGAAGGGGGGATTCTTCAAGATAAGGATAACTGAGGTAAGAAATTCTGGTTATTTATAGTGTGTTAGGATTCATCCGATTGGTAAATCATGTGATAGCTAATACCAGACCAGCCATGGCCAATCATAAGTATATGATCCTCTCAAAATTAGTATATAAGTGAAGTTTATTTATAATCTAGTTTCGAGAGGAGCATTAAGCTACGGTCACACCGGGCTTTGTGTGTGCGAAATTCTGTCGTGCGGCGCTGCGAAAAGGGGCGGGATTAAACAAGCTTATTAGACATTTAAAAAAGCGAGCGATTGCTAAATGTTTTACATTTTTGTCCAGAGAGGTCCTGTTTTGATCCTCAATTGGTCTCATGCGGTCAAGTGATGCGATTTAGCAGGTTAGAGTTCACCAAGCTTGAACTTTGCACTGCAGCAACCTGCGAAACTTAACGCATGACCCCGCGTTTCCGGTCTGACGCATTCGCGTGCGTATGAATGGAAGTCTATGGGAAGAAAAGTCAAGTGTGACCGCAGCTTTAGGAATATGATTGAACATGGCTGGGTTTGCATTAACTAATGCATAATTTACCAATCAGATGATTCCTTATAAACAGCCAAGGTTTCTTACTAGTTATCTTCGCCTTGAAGAATCCCCCCTTCCACCCTTTCCCATCATTTGGTGGCACAGTGGATAACACTGTTGCCTCACAGCAGGAACATCACTGGTTCAAAACCTTAACAGGCCAGCTGTCTGTGCGGAGTTTACATGTTCTTCCCATGCTCGTGTGGGTTTCCCCCGGGTTCTCTGGATTCCTCCCACATTCCAAAAACATGTGTCATAAGTGAATTGATCAATCTAAATTAGCACTATAGTCAAGCACTTAACCAGCAGTATATCTCTACATAGCAATTATAATCTGCCATCAACTCTTAACAAAGGGGAGAGTTCTCAAGACCTACACATGGTCAAAATCCCCTCTCGCCCAGCAAACAGGAGGAAGCCCAGGGCTCAAGGATCTTATGAGGTAAGGGCTCACTCCCGGGACAGCATGCCAAACTCATTTTATAATCAGTCATCATCTACAGTGTGAACTCTTGAAGTAAACTGCACTAAGGAGATGCAACACATATTGTTGTATTTGTTTTCTTTTACATTTTATTGATAGAAAAGTGGTCTAAATTATGATCTTTGGGTGACACTACAGTATGTGTGATATAACAATATAACAAAAAAAATCTTAGTGTTCTTCTGCAAATAAATTAAAATAAATGAATTGGTCAAATAATCAGAGGTCTTACAGCACAAAATGACAATATTAAGTGCAAGGAGAAAACTGTGTTATATTGAAATGGTTAAAAGGCAGTTTGAGCGCTCAACAGCACGTTAACAGTGGATTTGCAACTCCTCTATACAGTATCTGCAATAGACAAGCTAACAAATCATTAAAAACACTGCAATAGTTTCAAAACAAGTAATATTGAGGCAATCCATATAAAAAAAGACAAATCAACAGTCTGACTTGAGGAAAGTTAGTCCGTCTATTCTATCATTTAAATATTGGTGGTTATTACAACTGGCTCAATGTTGATGTTACGTTACAGTGAATGTTGCCATGTTATATTCATATAGAACTGTTTATCCTAGGCTAACTGTATGTTGAATCATTATTTTAAAACATCCAATATTCATCAACACAGTAGCCGATGGGTAATTCGAGCCTGTTAGTGCACTGTAAAACTCAATAAGTTAAAGTAACTCAAATGATTTGAGGAAACCGATTGCAACAAACCATTTAAGTTCAAAAACTAATCAGAGTAAGTACTGTGAACTTAATCTATTTGAGTAAACGAAGCAATTTGAGCACAGTAAAACCCAATAAATGAAGAGAACTCAAACCAACTGAGTACTGTAAAACCCAATAAGGCAACTCAAACCGTTTGAGGAAACCGATTGCAACAAACCATTTGAGTTAAAAAAAACTTCTATAAGAGTACTTCTATAAGAGTACTTACTCCATTTAAGTTGAAGTAATGAGGTATTTAATTAACTCATTATCTTCAACAGTGAGTTCAAAACTCTTTTCAAATGAGTAGAATTAACTTTCAGCAAAGTTTGAGTTAACTACACTCATTTCATTTGATAAAGTGGACTGTTGTGTTTTACAATGTGCAGTGCATTTGTACAAAGTGCTAAATTTATCATGTCTTTATTTTCTTTCAGAAATTCAGAATATATAATTAGCTAATCTAATGTGCAAAACAGAATGACTAAGAAATTGCATCTCCCTTCCATTCTCTTGGAAGTGCTCTTAAATAAATAAACTACATTCAATTCATAAGTAAAAGTGAATATTTAACACTGCTTTGCGGCTGAATATTTAAAAAAAAGCCTTCCATAACATTAAAACTCATTAAACAAAGCCCATTGGGGAATAAACAAACCAAACTCTTAGCTGCAGTATTACGGCTCAAGAATCGTTCCCTCAGCATTTTAAGTGATTAAATCTAATTCTCTAAAGTAATCACCTCTGCTCTGCTGCGCACACGGTGAAACTGATGAGCAAAGCACAGAGCGGCAAAATGGTTCGCTCTCCTTAAAAAGTACATGACACTTGTAAAAAGCTCGTCATGTTTTGATACGGCTTTAAATCAATTTTATTGGCGCTCAAAAACCACAGTGTGTGTTTTCCCTCATCCCTTTCTCCTCGTCACATCCACACGAGCCATTAATGGCGACGGTCGACTTTGTGAAGTATTTTTATCAAAGCGTCGTCTCACCTCCGAGAGGCAAACCCACAGCGGATAATGAGAAGAGCGCCTGGCCGCTCCGCCACAAACGAACACTCGCCTATACGGATGATTTATAGGATGACAGGTGCGTCCCACCTTCAGAGGATTTCTTATTATGTAGCCTACAGGATGATCACGTGAAGGGCTTGATTTCAGAATAGTCATCAGCAGCAGCACTGCAGGCTTTTTCTAAAACACTGAGTGCATTCACATGGACATCAGCAATCGGACTATTTACCAAAATCTGAATAAGACCCCAGCTAGCAAAATTCACGTGGCTCAAATCCGACCCACATTAGACACTTAAATCCGGCCCACATACCGCATGGAATGATGGCAATTGGGCGCTCCTGTTTTTCATATATGGGCCACAATTAAGCCAAAGCCAACCAAATGAACCAGAACTGACCCTATTCTGGGCCACAGTTTGCTTTTATTCTGGCCCAGGTCTGGCCTACACCTTACACTTGCTGGGTGTGGCAAAGTACAAAAATACCAGCATGCATTGCAGTATGAATACATTATATAGCTTATTGATGCTACAGTTTTCATTATTTGCTGTTGATTCTGCTGTTTATGTTGACGTTGTTGATTGTTGATTTTGTTTATTGTCACCATTGTTGAGTTTCAAACGCTGATTATTTATATCTCTGTGAGAAGTAGTTAGACCATTGAATTTTTTTTGCATATAAACCGTCATAATTCTGTGGCATGTGCAAGCATGTTATTACTTTACTTCTAATAATGGATTCAACTTTGGTTAACATCAGTGAATTATATTATTTCATCACAGGTTGTGCCTCACTTAATTTTATTGTTTTTTTGGTTTTGTTTTTTTACTTGGCTTGTTTGCTGTAATGTATAAACTTTCCAAGCAAAGATCTTAAAAATTACAGCAGCCCAAAAGATAATTTAAATTAAGAGGTTTGGGGCTATGAGCCCAACTAAAGCAAACACTTTTCTCCATGATGGTGACTTTAGTCTATGTGGTCCACATATGTTTTAAGATCATTGGGTCACATTTGCCATATCTTCTCTTGGCCGCTTTAGGCTCACAGCCACATTAGCCAGAGCTAACTTCCAAATATTTGCCAAAAGTGGCCCACATTTGTTTTAGGATAACTGGGCCACGTTTGCCATATCTTCTCTGGGCCACTATAGGCTAATGGCTGCATTAGCCAGAGTTTATTGGGCTGAATATTTGCCAAAAGTGGTTCACATATGTTTTGAAATAACTGGGCCACATTTGCCATATTTTCTCTGGGCCACTATAGGCTCACAGCCGCAATAGCCAGAGCTTACTGTGCCAAATATTTGCCAAAAGTGGCACACATATGCTTTAAGATAACTGGGCCACATTTGCCATATCTTCTCTGGGCCACTATAGGCTCACAGCCGCAATAGCCAGAGCTTACTGTGCCAAATATTTGCCAAAAGTGGCACACATACTGTATGTTTTAAGATAACAGGGCCACGTTTGCACTTACACATGTGCGCCACTTTAGGTTTACAACCAGATTACCCTTAAATGACTATGTCACATTTTTGCCAACTGTGGCCCACATTTGTCCTCCATCATTTGGGCCAAATTTATCATTTTTCACATGGGCCACATTAGGTTTACCTTCAGATTACATTTTGCCATAAGTGCCAAATCTTTGCCTTAAATGGCCCATATATGAATTTGAATTTTTGTCCCCCCTTTGCCATTGTACAGCTGGGCCACTCCAGGCTCACATTCGTTTTGTCTGGGGCGAAGGAATACCACTAGTGCCGCATAACTGCCTAAAGTGGCCCACATTCATATGCGCTCTGGGACAGTAGTATAATTACACGAGTTAACTTATTCCAGAATTCCAAGTACATTTCTGGCATCTTACAGTAAACTGAAGGCTATTATTAATCTAAAATAATGTAAAAAAAAAAAAAAAAGCTTAAATGTTATTGGAAACATTTGATTGTTACTAATTGCAGTTTAGCTTATTGTTAACTTTTTTAACTTTTTTAGCTCAAGATGCTGATTAAAAAACAAATAACACGTCTAAAACACAATTGTATTATATCTATAATAATTCTATATATTGTAAGTGAGTGAGTAATGCAACAATATAACAGAGTATAATAGTTGACAAATAGGCTATGTAACCTATTTGTGTATCCAAAGCATTTTGTACATATTAACGGTATACTGTATATATATAATATAAAAATTCTCCTTTTTTAAATATTTCCCAAGTGATGTTTAACAGGGCAAAGAAATTTTCACAGTCTGATCATATTTTTTTCTTTTGGAGAAAGTCTTATTTAATTTATTTCGGCTAGAATAAAAGCAGTTTTAAATTTTTTTTAAAACCATTATAAGGTCAAAACTATTAGCCCCTTTAAGCTATATACATTTTCGATAGTCTACAGAACAAATTATCATTATACAATAACTTGCCTAATTACCCTAACCTGCCTAGTTAACCTAATTAACCTAGTTAAGCCTTTAAATGTCACTTTAAGCTGTATAGAAGTGTTTTGAAAAAATATCTAGTCAAATATTATTTACTGTCATCATAACAAAGATAAAATAAATCAGTTATTAGAAATCAGTTATCAAAACTATTATCTTTACAAATGTGTTGAAAAAAATCTTCTCCATTAAACAGAAATTGGGGAAAAAATAAACAAGGGCGTTAATAATTCAGGGGCCTAATAATTCTGACTTCAACTGTATATATATACACAATTCTATATACATATATAGAAAAAATAGATAGTAAAATAAACACACAAACATAATAAAAGTATAATTAATATTTCTATGATCATTGTAGCTGAATGTATTATTCAGGAGGTGAAGACAGTCAAAAATAAGGAATCTAAGTTAATATTTTTAAGACAAAATGTCCAAAAAATGCACATATGAAAATCCATTTTAGAGATTTATTGTTATGACTTGTGTTACTGTTCAAAGTGAATTCATTAAAGTTTTTGAAAATAATAGAAGATTTATCTTGGAGACACAAAATATGCCCACAATACTGGAATCACTCAGTTGCTTTTAGATTAATCCTATGTTCCCGTTTTATTGATTAACGCCTCACATTATTATCACAGCACATGACACCATCTGCCATTTTCTCCAGAATTTTACGTAAGCTAACAACATTAGGCTCATTTACGTTTCGGTATTGTATACAGCTTTGGGTGGATCATTTTTATTCTTAACGCTATTGGTTGGGTTTGGGTCAGTGGTTTGCTGGTCAAGGTGAACTGTACGGCAAGCCCTGCCTTCTCTTGCACATATGTAGACTGAAACCTGACAGAGCAGAGTATTTTACATTTTGTAAAATTGTAGATGTTTATTGAGGTGTCTGTCTGTGTGACAGGAACGCACCATATTTAAACACATCCAGACAGAGTAAACATTTTATAGTATGAGAAAAGGATATATACATTACAAACTCAGTTGATTGGCTCAAAAATGATAAAAATGTGTTCTCATCTCACGCAACAAAAGTACAAGTGCTACAGTCAAAATGCTGCGTCTTGAGAGGACATTAAGCTGTATGTTTGCTGCTGACATGTAGCAGTAATGTTTGTTGTCTTTTAATTAATTAACTTAACATGGCAGATGAAAATCCAAAGTTAGAAATGCAAATGAAATTCCTACCAGGAAATAAACAGTTTGTTTTTTTAATGAAGGCTTGTAAACACAGTTTACTTGTATTGGCTGACTGTTGGTTTGCGTGTAAACTGGGACATTGGGATATTTAATGAACTGATATTTGTACATTTTCAGCATAGTGGTCTGCAATTAAAGCTTAATGTCTGTATGATATGATGATAGACAGGGCTGAAGGAGTGGATTGTGATTGCAGTAGCGTTGGCTGATGTTTGTTAATTGAGAGACCTGTAAGCAGCTCTACTGATTCTTTATGCTCAACATACTCAACCTGACAGCTCCTGCGCCACACTAATGAAGAGCCGGCTATTAGAGCTGCACAGCACACTGTTAACTTTGATGAAGTCCAGGTCTTGACATATCCATGTAGAGAAAAGAACACAATGAAAACATTGTGTTTTTTGCATAAACTATTTTCTCTAGATGTGAATACCTGGCTTCATTTAGGGAACATGAGCTGAATATTGTTATGGTGGCACAGTGGCGCAATGGGTAGCGCTCTCGTCTCAGCAACTCGTCTCGTCTCGACTGGGTCACTTGGCATTTCTCTATAAAGTTAGCATGTTCTCCCCATGTTCACGTGGATTTCCTCCGGGTGCTCGGGTTTCCACTACAAGTCCTAAACACATGCACTCTAAGTGACTTGTGGAGGCTAAATTGTCTGTAGTGTGTGTATGTCCTGGTCCTCCAGGTTGGGGGCTGAGTGTTGGGCTAACGACCCACCTCGCAAAAATGTGGTGTTACAAAACACCAACATGATGCGGCTAAATATCAACTTTGATATAAATAGCCCTGGAAGTAAGAGTAAGTAAGTATGGCATTACAATTTGCAACCTCACAAAATAAGATTCAGCTTTTCTAATCAGCAGGTTTGTAGCGAGAGTTATAGCAAAAAGAAACTATTATTGTTCTTAATTTATTGACAAAAAAAGTGTCATGGCTATTTACAGATTTTAACATAGCAAAGATAACCAGGTCAGTTTATGTATGGTATATATAGTAGAAGAAATAATAATAATAATAATAATAATAATAATAATAATAATAATAATAATAATAATAATAACATTTTATTTATTTGAACAGGAAGGGCTCATCTCCAAACCTTTCCCAAAAAGTTGGGAGCATGAAATTGAAATTGGTATGCTGAAGCATTAAGAGTTTCTTTCATTAAAATCAAGGAGCTGAGGCCAAGCCCTGAAAAATAACCCCACACCATAATCCCATTTATCAAACATTACACTTGGCACAATGAAGCAGTCAGGTAAGTTTTGTTTTCCTTGCCAACTGCCAAACTCCAGAGACCATCAGCTGAGTATTCAATTTAGTTTATGATTATTTCTATGGTGCTTTTACAATGTAGATTGTGTCAAAGCAGCTTAACATAGAAGGTCTAGTAAATTGAAACTGTGTCTGTCCAGTTTTCAGAGTTGAAGTTCAGTTTAGTTCAGTTCAGTGTGGTTTAATTTTCCAAACACTGATAAGCAAATCCATCGATGCGCAGCTCCACAAGTACCAAACCAAGCAAGTGAAGTGAAAGTGAAGGAAAAAAAACTAGATAATAGAGAGAATCCAGGCTCAGTTGGGCATGACTAACTTCATGTGCAAAGCTGCAGTCTAGGCATCGGAGGCCGGAGAACACTTGACATCCATCGTGGAGAAACTTATTTTATATAGAGAGTGAGTGTGTCTGAGCCTCGGACATTATCAGGAAGGATATTCTAGAGTTTAGCAGCCATGAATGAGAAGGCTCAACCTCCTTTAGTAGACTTTGCTATTCTAGGTACTACCAGAATTATTGAATTTTGAGATCTTAAAGAGCGAGTTGGATTGTAGCGAGACAGAAGGTTGGTAAGATAAACAGGAGCTAGATTATTTAAAGCTTTATAGGTAAGAAGCAATATTTTAAATTCAATACGAAACTTAACAGGCAGCAAGTGTAGGAATCAAAGAAATGGTGTGATATGATCATATTTTCTAGACGTGGTAAGAACTCTGGCAGCTGCATTTTGTACTAGCTGAAGTTTGTTAATAGAGGATGCTGGGAAGCCAGAAACAGAGCATTTCGGTAATCCAGCCTTGTAGTCATAAAGCATGGACTAGCTTTTCTGCATCTGAGATGGATAGCTTACATACGAAACTTAACTGAGCGATATTTCTCAAATGAAAGAAAGCAGTTTTTGTGACATGGGATACATGATTTTTAAAAGTTAAATTGCTGTCTAATATGACACCCAGATCTTTTATAGTAGAGCTAACACTAACTTTGTATGATTCTAATTGTAGGACGAGTTGTGAGATCTGCTGTGTACAGGATTTAGTAATAATTCTGTTTTGTCTGAGTTTAAGAGAAGAAAATTGTTGGTCATCCAGTCTTTAACATCTTTAATACACTCAGTTAGCTTGGACAGTTTAGACGTCTCATCAGGTTTAGTTGAAATATACAATTGAGTACCATCTGCAAAGCAGTGAAAACTGGTCCCATGTCTTCTAATAATGTCTCCCAGGGGTAGCATGTATATTGTAAACAGCAAAGGGCCTAAAACTGATCCTTGAGGCACCCCATATTTTACTGGCGGGACTTGTGAAGGCTAAAGAATAAGGTCAATACTTGACAAACATAAGTATGCAAGTTATTAATATCATCATATTTTTCCCCAAGCACCTTTTACCAATTCCAAACCACATTAATCTTGATAACTGTTATATATTTGGTATATAATCAATAATAAGTGATGTATCATTTGAAACCTCATTCTAAATCTAATCCTCATTCAGTCAGAAACTCTAAACTCTACTTAGATCAATTTCGACTGGATCCTTTCCCCCCCCAATGTCTTGCTTACACAAAACTTTGTCATCCTGAAACATTATTACCAGATCATTAGTCTTCATTTGAACATATCCGTCTTCTCTGATGTACCATTGCGTGTATATTTTCATTCTGCTTGTCTCCTGCACATTACATAGTCAGTCTTTAACGATCAGCAGCAAGAATACAGCTAAAACTTCCCTTTGGCGACGGTCTTTCTCAGGTTATCTTTAGACGAGACACCGTCTGGGCGCCAGTTTCTCCATCTCCACCGCCCCTCCTAGTTTGGGGCTCGTCAGAATCCTCCTCGGCGCTGCTCATTTTCCTGTGGCCTGTTGAACACGCACCGGTCGCTTACCTTTAGGAAAGGTCAAGTGCTGAACACTTCTCCAGGCTGCAGAGTCGGGCTAATTAAGCTCCAGCGGTGGAGGATTGTGAATCCCCAGACGAGAGAGGAGACCTCGGCGGGTCATGGCCATCTTGTCCCAGATTCATGGCTGTGTGTGCCATTTGCATTCTCTTGTAGTCAAAGCGCGATAAAATCCCTCAGGAGCGTCCGCGGTGAGATTCGAAAAATTTCTATGACAGGAAAGGAGAGAGGATTTTGAGATGCTGTGAGCAGAGAAAAACTGCTTGATGAATGAGGTTGGGAATGTTTTCTGTCACTGGCTGTGCTTTGGTGACAATCACTAAAGTAGACGCTAAAGGAAAGGTCTTTTCGTGTTCATCTCATAGAGCAGGGTTGGGAATGAAACATTAAAGATTACCTATGATATCTTGGTAATATGTAAATTTTCTCTTTCAATAACTAATTTTAATACATTTTACTTTATATTGTAATTATTTATATCTATACTACAAGACTTAAATGCTTAATTTTCATTGGTTGATGAATATTCTAAGGTGTGAAATTATTTTCAGATAAATGCATGCTAAAGTAGTTCCAGGCAGATCTTGACCGCATTACAGTTCCATATTACTACGCTGAATGATTTCAGTTATTTCAAATGTGACAAATGTATATCAAACCAAAACAGAGCAGAAGGCTTTGGACGAGGTTTAAGAAACTAATCCAACACACAGTACAAAAGCCTGACAAATGTTTTGAAATACAACATCTGAGTTTGTTTTTGGGGGTGTGTAAATGTAGTTTAAGCAGATTTATTGACAACACATCATTGAATTATTAGAAAATAATGCACACATGAGGTGGTGATGTGGCCATGATGCAGAGTTATTTAAAGGTGCAGTGAAATTAAAATAACATTTTCAAGATGTTAGTATCATCTTCAAGGATATTAAGGTACAAAACAATGACAAAATTTACATTTAGAAGATATAAAACTGATATAAACATGTAAATCTTGTAGTTTGTTACTTCCTTCTAAACGGATCAACATTTTTTTTTTATGTCACCTCATACTTCAGTTGCTCATCAAATTTTGACCAATCAAACGCTCTCTAGTATCTGATATGCCCCACCCCCTTTAAGATGCTTCATATTTGCTTCTCATTTGACGTGCTTGAGCTCAAACACTCTCACTGGCAGAGCGGTGATAAAACAAAAACGCTACTTTTAAAAGAGGGGGAGCTACTCTATGTCCCGCCCTTTCTTCATTCTTCAGTTGAGATTACGTCCAACATTGACTAAAAACTGCACATTTCAAAGCACTTCACGGGACTTTTAATGAACCCTGTTTTTGGCTCCTTTTCGATATGAAACGATATAGTACTTAATTGACGCACAGGTCAGTTTTTTTTTTTCTTGCGAAACAGTATGTGTTGATAACGATCAATGTTACATAAACTTCAAACAACAAACACTTCAGTGAAACATTTACAAAACCTCAATCATAAGTGAGACCAGCCTGATCTCACGAGAAAACGTAAGTATTTTACGTTTTGTCAGTTTAGTGGCTAATTCGTATGAATTCGTACGAGTTCATTCGTACGAAATTATACGATTTTAAAAAGGAGGCGTCGCACCTAACCCCACCTCTAAACCCAACTGTCATTGGGGGATGAGCAAATCGTACAAAAATGTACGAATTAGATCGTACGAATTCATACGAATTAGCCACTAAATCAAAAAGTTACGAATTGCCGTGAGATTGTGTTGGTGAGACAGTATAATCAAAAAAACACATTACATTCAGAAAGAAATTAAATCAATTAAAACATTTACAGTGTACCTGGTGTATAGCTTTTTTTAGCTGGTTTATAGGTTTACTGTACATAAAGCTTTTTATTTATAACTTTGTAAATGTATTTATAAAAGTTATAAAGATTGCTTGATGAATAAAAAAAAGTTTCTTTTTAGCTTTACCCTGTTAAATTTAAGAACTCATTATTACCTCTGCTTCAATGGTAACAATTTCAGCCATTTTTGCAAAACATAATTTGGATCAGAAATTTTATTATTAGCTTTAGTCATATAGCTTTCCCTAGGGGCTGACCTACAATCCTAGATCAGATTATTTATTTATTTGTATATACTTTATTGTTCAGAGCGTGTACAGGGTCTAAAATTGTCATTCAAGCCACCTGAAGTATTAGCATAAAACGATTAAATGTAATGAAATGTAAAAGGCATTTAATAACTTGTGATTCCTCATTACAAAATAAAAAATTATGATCTTTAACACTCAATATGTAAAAGACACTTGCAATTAGTGAAAGGTAAAAAATAAATGTTACTTAAGTATAGGTATTTTATTAGGTATCATGAGTTAAAATGAATGTTATATTATAAGCAAACTGCACTTTTCAGAATTATACGTATATAACATGCAAAGAACCTATATGAGGATACATGTGCATATATAATAATACATTACGTATATACACTGCATATATGCTATATATGCCACATACAGGCAAAATCGAGGTGCATGTGTGTGCATATACAGACCATATAGGGCTCCTTTATTGCTTTATGTCCACTTACAAGTCCTTTATGTTTATACAAGATATGTCTCCTGTATAGCTCATATCTCACTTTGGCAACTGTCATACTTGATGCCTAGCTTATATTTTGTATTATCACGGCAATAACTAAGAAGTAAAAAAAAAAATGTAAAAAAAACGTACGTACATATGTGTGAACACTTGAAATTGGTATCACGTGTAATTGGCATGTTATGGAATTTAACTATGGCAAATAAGTGAGAGCCCACATGGAAAGAAGATATATAAACATGTTTTAATATAGGTTTTGATATAGGTTTTTAACATATGTGACATACAGTTGAAGTCAGAATTATTAGCCCCCCCCCCACCCCCCCCCCACCCCATAATAGTTTTAATAACTCATTTCTAATAACTGATTTATTTTATCTTTACCATGATGACAGTAAATAATATTTGACTAGATATTTTTCAAGACACTTCTATACAGCTTAGTGACATTTAAGGGCTTAACTGGGATAATGAGGTTAACTAGGCAGGTTAGGGTAATTAGGCAATTTATTGTATAACAATGGATTGTTCTGTACACTATCGAAAAAATACATAGCTTAAAGGGGGCTAATAATTTTGACCTTTTTTTTTTAATTAAAAACTGCTTTTATTCTAGCTAAAATAAAAAAAATAAGACTTTCTTCAAAAGAAAAAATATTATCAGACATACTGTAAAAAACATCATTTGGGAAATATTTTAAAAAGAAAAAAATCAAATGGGAGCTAATAATTCTGACAATTTTATAACTGTATATAAAATTGGCCATTTTCCTATATTATATGTACATATTACATATAATATGTATTATATGTACATATAATATAGGAAAACAGCCAATTTTGTATACATTATGTTACATATATTAAAAACCTATATCAAAACCTATATTAAATATTTCATGGTGGGAATATACAGCACTACTCCTAATTTCATGTTCATTTATACAATGCAGAATGTTAAAATGTATATCTTAAAGATGAAATTCTGTTTACAGTTGGAAATTGTATTTAATAGAAATGCAGCTATACTGTACGCTCATTCAATGTTAGCTCACATCTATTAAATATTATTCACAGATAAAATGTTGCTTTTAAAATATATTAGTAAATATAGAAAATGTGTACATTTTTATGTTATTGTTAACACCAAAACCTTTGCGTTAACTATTTTACTAAATACGAATTAACTTTATAAAGCAACATCTGCTACTTCATCACATAGTCCTCAGCACTGCCTGATTTAATTTATTGTCATGTTTACCTCCTTCATTTAGACCAGGGGTAGGGAACCTATGGCTCGGGAGCCACATGTGGCTCTTTAATAAAAAAATATGTGGCTCTCCAGCTGTCTCCCTTCAATAAAAAATTAAAACTTCCCATTGAAAATACTATTAAAATTACCTTTTTTTGTATATTTTTACACAAAATGAATAAGAATAAGAATAAAAGGACGTTTCATTCAATACATGTGTGTGGCGCTGTGGATTAACTTGAATAGCGACACCAATAAAGAGCATGCAACTTACATTTCTATGGCAACCTTGCACGTACAGTAAATTCAAACAACATTCATAAGTGGTGATGGAAAAAAGAAAGAAATTCTATAAATTATCCTTTCTTAATACATGGACTTGCTTAACATGTGGTGCTTCATATATATGCCCAATGGCTCTTTAAAAAAATGCATTTGCCAAAAAAATCTGAAATGGCTCTTTGCCGAAACTGGTTCCCGACCAGTGATTTAGATTCTTGACAAGGATGCACATACACTGATTTGTGTCACTTTCATAAGTCACTGCACTTTATACACAATTTACCGCGTGCTAAAATACACCTCAACCGAGTGCTTCATCATCTCAGTGTTAAATATACCCTAACCAAGCTATTACTGTGGCTGAGAGCATAGACGGCTCTGCTTGGAATGATGCATCTAGCCATTATACAACAATGGTCATAATGCCAGAACATTAGCTAAATCCTGCGTCCGCTACTCTGGCGAGAGGCCGTGCAGATGATATTCACACATGTAAATGAGCACCAGCGACTGGGCATGCATTATAAACGTTCCTGTGGTGGGAGAGATGAATTTTCTCACATTCACACCCCTTAAAATGCCTTGTACATTTTCTGTCCACCTCCACATTTTGAATGAGCGAAATGCTAAAGACGCAGCAAATGAGCAAACTACTCAAATTAATAATAAAACAATCATAAAAGCTTTCTGATAGAAATCGGTGCTAAGAACAAGAATCTGTGTGTTGTTTTGGAATATACACTATGGAAGGAAAATTGCTGTACATGTTTTAACACAAATTTTGGTCACATATGAACAAAACCAGCCATTGGGTTAAAAGAAATTGACCTAAAACTTAAAACAGTTGGGTTTTTGAACATTCAATTCAAAATAGAGTTGAAACTACTAATTAGCATTTTTACAAGGGTATCTTTGAGCAAAAGTATCAATATACAGTGGCTGTTTCTCATTATGTGCTCTTCAGCAA
This sequence comes from Danio aesculapii, assembly GCF_903798145.1. Lineage (NCBI taxonomy): Eukaryota > Metazoa > Chordata > Actinopteri > Cypriniformes > Danionidae > Danio > Danio aesculapii. The sequence continues at coordinate 53,492,024 of NC_079437.1, read as the reverse complement.
TCCTTGTGTTCTTGTGTAATGTCATCCTCAGCTGTCAAAGTACAGCTACAATACTCAAGACCGCAAGAACGGAGAACACGTGAGTTTTGTTTTGAGCACAAAACTCGCTCGAAAATTCCCATTAGTCACTGCGGCTGAAAAAAGGAGGTGCGAAGCTTGGCATTTTCTATAGATTTATTATTAAAGTTCAGATATCTGATTTATCTCAGGAGTTTCCCTTAATAAGACTGTGAAATAAACATTAACATGAAAATCTTAATAAAGGCACAAACACATTAAGGGTGTTTATTTGCTGAAATTCGTATTAAAATCTATGTTAATCTATCTAAGGGTTTTGCGCATGTTATATATAGTGAAAACAATAAATCGTTCAATGAATGTTGTGATGTTTAAATAATTTGAAGTTAAAATACGTGAAGGTCACATGACCATCAGGAAGAACGCAGCATCTCATTTCTCACAGGATGCGTTCTATGTTCTTGCGCTCCACCGAATTCGTTCTTCCAAAGTAAACTGGCAAGACCAGTCAACACGAGAACACAAGTTCATTCTCTGTGTTTTTGGAATTGAGAAACAGCCAGTGTCTTTTACTAACAATGGCATCCTTGGTTTGAAAAGTCTGAAAACGGTCTTATGCGTGGTTCAATAACTCAAAGCTCTTATAAAGAAAATCATTAATAAATACCTCAGGCGTAGTTCTAAAAAAGTGGCCATTATAGTAAATGGCATTTTTTTTGTCATCCATAACTTTCTAAAAATAGGAACTTGATTTCGGCGCTGAAAACCAAGTCCTCTGGTGTGACATTACACTACCTGACAAAAGTCTTGTCGCCTGTTATCGACTCGGTCCCAGTCATTCCCCTCGCTGGCCAGCAGAGGTCACCATCCCCGGACTTTTAAGCATTACATCATCCATATAAACTGATTGTGCACACACCTGAACTGAATCTAGTTAACGACCCACGCTTCCTATATAAGCCACACTCAAACACCAGTTCATGGCGAAGTCTTGTTTAGCCCTGGCCAGCATTACTGAGCGGTCTTTCCTGTCTGATCTTCTGAGAATAACCCCGGACTGTTTCTGACTCTGAGTTGCCTTCTGCCTGCCCACGACCCTTGCTTTACACACGGACTCTGAACCATGCTGCCTGCCCTCGACCCAAGCCTGTCTAACGGATTCTGAACCACACCGCCTGCCACTCATCTATGCCTGGTAAATCACTCTGTGTCTGTCAGCCGCCAGCCCCAAGACCATTTTTGATTACTGTTGATGTGTGTTCACACTTTAGTGCGTATTGGATGTTTGACTGTGACTAATAAATACTGCATAATGGATCCCTCCGTGTCAGTCTTTTCGTTACATCGCCTATCCAAGTTTCAGGAAAAACAAACAATAACTTGACTTCTAGTTGATCTTTTGGTATTAGAAGTAGCTTATATGAAAGGCAAATGCCTCTAGAATACGCTTATTTTACCAAAATAAAATATGATCAAGCCTTGGTTTTAATTAGGACAGTAAGGTCTGACTTTGCTTGCTGCAAAGCCTTGTCACTTAACAGAAATAATGTACAATATAGAATATAAAGTCATGGTGCAGTGGAGAGAGAATTAATATTGTGTATGACTCCCATGAGCTTGGAGGACTGCATCCATACATCTCTGCATTGACTCAAATAACTTATTAATAAAGTCATCTGGAATGGCAAAAAAAGCGTTCTTGCAGGACTCCCAGAGTTCAAGATTCTTTGGATTCATCTTTAATCCTTCTTCTTTCATCTTACCCCAGACATGCTCAATTTTAATGTCTGGTGACTGGGCTGGCCAATCCTGGAGCACCTTGACCTTCTTTGCTTTTTAGGAACTTTGATGTGGAGGCTGAAGTATAAGAAGGAGTGCGATCCTGCTGAAGAATCTGCCCTCTCCTGTGTTTTGTATTGTAATGGGCAGCACAAATGTCTTGATTCCTCGGGCTGTTGTTGTCATCTACTCTGCAGATCTCTCGCATGCCCCCAAACTGAATGTAACCCCAAAGCATGATTTTTCCTACACCAATCTTGACCGATTTTTGTGAGAATCTTGGGTCCATGTGGGTTTCAATAGGTCTTCAGCAGTATTTGTGATGCAGTTCAACAGGTGATTCATCAGAAAAAATGCCCTTCTGCCACTTTTCCAAATGATCAACTAGAAGTTATTATTCATTGCTCTTGCAACTAGGATTGACGACAAGACTTTTGTCAGGTAGTGTATATGGTAGTTTTAAATCTGCAATTTCACTGAAACATTTAGTTCAAGGACCTCATTCAAGATCATGTGACCGAAGCCCCCTGTGAAGTTTTTGTCTCAGAACATTCACATACAGTATTTAACTTTTTTAACTATAAAATTGTTAAATGTTGTTGTCCTTTAGTGTGACACCCCTATTTATTAAAATTGTCCAACAAATCTGACAAGTCATGGAGAAAATTAAATATTCTTAAATTTAACATAAATAGCACTATATAAAGAGGAGTGTCCAACAATAAGATAAATCACTCTCACGCTATTCATATCATGTTAAAGTGTGGTTAATGTTTTGCAATGTCAGAGCGTAGGACAACTTTATGGTTTGTTGAGTGAAAAGTAAAGTTAGTTAAAATTGTTTAAATATTGATACAAAGTTAAGTTAGACAAGTAATTATTATTATATTTTAAATAATTTATTCAATGCAAACTAAAAGACATAACACTTTCTCCAGAAGAAAGAAAATATTATAGAAAATATTGTGAAAACATCCAGTCTGTTATACATAATTTGGGAAATATATACATTTAAAGTCTGAATTATTAGTCGCCCTTTGATTTTTTTTTTTTTCTTTTTTAAATATTTCCCAAATGATGTTTAACAGGGCAAGAAAATTTTCACAGTATGTCTGATAATATTTTTTTCTTCTGGAGAAAGTCTTAATTGGTTTATTTTGGCTAGGATAATAGCAGTTTTTAATTTAAAAAATATATATTTTTAGCCTCTTTCAGGTGCGGTCACACTTGACTTTTCCTTCCATAGACTTCCATTCATACGCACGCGAATGCGTCAGACCGGAAACGCGGGGTCATGCGTCGAGTTTCGCAGGTTGCTGCGGTGCAAAGTTCAAGCTTGGTGAACTCTAACCTGCGAAATCGCATCACTTGACTGCGTGAGATGAATCGAGCATCAAAACACGACCTCTCTAGACAGAAATTAAAAACATGGAGCAATCGCTCACTTTATTAATGTATAATCATCTTGTTTAATCCCGCCCTCTTTCGCAGCGCCACACGACAGAATTTCGCACACACAAAGCCTGGTGTGACCGTAGCTTTAAGCTTTGTATTTTCAATAGTCTACAGAACAAAGCATCGTTATACAATGACTTGCCTAATTACCCTAACCTGCCTAATTAACCAAATTAACCTAGTTAAGCCTTTAAATGTCACTTTAAGCTGTATAGAAGTGTCTTAAAAAATATCTAGTCAAATATTCTGTACTGTCATCAAGGCAAAGATAAAATAAATCAGTTATTAGAGATGAGTTATTAAAACTATTGTGTTTAGAAATGTGTTGAAGAAATCTCTTTGTTAAACAGAAATTGTGGAAAGAAATAAACAGGGGGCTAATGATTCAGGGGGCTAACAATTCTGACTTCAACTGTATGTATAAAAAAAAGAATACACATTTCACAGAATGGCAAATAATTTTGAATTCGATTGCATACATTTCTTGTATGAGAGTAGTGTCTCTTTTTTCATTTGTGGTGATATGTGGTGATATTCTCCAGCTGTGATTCTTGGACAATTTTGATCGCTCAAACCATCCTCCTTGGACAACAGACGTACACATATCATTCTTCCAGGATGATTCATAACACTTACAGTTGAATGGAAAATTCTTAATTATTGCCTTGATGGAACAAATGGGCATTTTCAGTGTTTTGGCTTTTTCTCTTACAGCCTTTTACTGCAATTCACAGCTCTGTTCTTTGGTCTTACCCATTGTGATAAATGACTGGATGAGTTTGGCCTTTGTGTCACTTCATATTTATAGCCGTGTGAAGCAGGAGGACATGCTTGAACAATTTCCTGTTTCCAATCACCCAGGAGAACTGAGTAAACGGTAAAGTATCAATGGGAATATCCTTTTTTTTTTTCTCGTAAATGAATTTATAGGGGTGCTAATAATTGTGGCGCATGTATTTAACAAGTATTTGTTTGATAAGATGATGTTTGTTGCAAATGTGTGTGCTGTTTAGGTATTATTTTGAATAAACTATACATTCACCGCCACTTTATTAGGTACACCTGTCCAACTACTCATTAACACAAATTTCTAATCAGCCAATCACATGGCAGCAACTCAGTACATTTAGGCATGTAGAGATGGTCAAGACGATCTGCTGCAGTTCAAACCGAGCAACAGAATGGGGAAGAAAGGTGATTTAAGTGACTTTGAACATGGCATGGTTGTTAGTGCCAGACGGGCTGGTCTGAGTATTTCAGAAAATGCTGATCTACTGGCATTTTCACGCACAACCATCTCTAGGGTTTACAGAGTATAGGCAGAAAAAGAGAAAATACCCAGTGAGCGGCAGTTCTGTGGGTGCAAATGCCTTGTTGATGATAGAAAGACAACAGTAACTCACATAACCACTCGCTACAACTGAGAAGAGCATCTCTAAACGCACAACATGTCGAACTTTGAGGCAGATGGGCAACAGCAGCAGAAGACCACACCAGGTGCCACTCTTGTCAGCTAAGAATAAGAAACTGAGGTTACAATTCGCACAGGCTCACCAAAATTGGACAATAGAAGATTAGAAAAACATTGCCTGGTCTGATGAGTCTTGATTTGTGCTGTGACATTCAGATGGTAGGGTTCGAATTTGGCGTTAACAACATTAAAGCATGGATGCATCCATAATGGTGTGGGAGATATTTTCTTGGCACACTTTGGGCCCATTAGTACCAATCAAGCATCATATCAATGCCACAGCATACCTGACTATTGTTGCTGACCATGTCCATCTCTTTATGACCACAGTGTACCCATATTCGGATGGCTACTTCAGCAGGATAACTCGCCATGTCATAAAGCATGAATCGTCTCAGACTGGTTTCTTGAACATAAGTTCACTGTACTCAAATGGCCTCCACAGTCACCAGAACTCAATTCAATAGAGCACCTTTGGGATGTGGTGGAACGGGAGATCCACATCAGGGATGTGCAGCCAACAAATCTGCAGCAACTGTGTGATGCTATCATGTCAATATGGACCAAAATCTCTGAGGAATATTTCCAGTACCTTGTTGAATCTATGCCATGAAGGATTAAGGCAGTTCTGAAGGCAAAGGGGAATCCAACCTGGTACTAATAAGGTGTACCTAATAAAGTGGCCGGTGAGTGTATATCAAAAGGTTAAAGAAAAAAAATTTTTACAGCCACCTTTGCTAATATTTACCAACTATAACAGCATCTTTAATTTTGATATATTACTACAGAATAGTTTTGTTATAAAGAAGCAATCCGGAGCAATCTGTTCCAATCTAGCGGAATAAAAAAGCATTCATGTGAATTATGTGTTGTGAGCAGTAAAATAACCATAAGTCTTCATAATCCAATCTGTGTGTTCAAGAGCCTGTGGTTAGTATATTGTTTGTGTAAGCTTTTATCTGTTATTTGTAATTTGTTTATGTCAAGTCTATATTTATACATCCTTAGTAAAACAAAGAGATTATATATTTTGACCAAAGAGTCTGTCTGAAACTATATAAATATATTTACATAATTATTTAGAGAATTAACTCTGCATATTACACTTTTCTTCCACTCCAATGAAGACAAAGATGTAGTAAATAAAAATGTAGAAGCACATCTGTCTGTATTCATTCATTCATTTTCCTTCGGCTTAGTCTCTACACTACAGCAGAATGAACCACTAAATATTCCAGCATGTGTTTTACGCAGCGGATGTCCTCTCCAGTACTGGGAAACACCCATACACTCTCACATGCATACTCATACACTACGGCCAATTTAGTTTACCCAATTTACCCATAGCACATGTCTATGGGGGAAACCGGAGCACCCGGGGGAAACCAACACACACACGGGGAGAACATGCAAACTCCACACAGAAATGCCAACTGGCTAAGCCAGGACTCGAACCAGCAACCTTCTTGCTGTGAGGTGAATGTGCTAATCAATGAGCCATCATGCTGCCCGACCATATTATTAATAAACTATATTTTAAATATTCCAAATTATGAAGAAACAGGAGAAAGATTCAAGTCATGATTGAGTTATTTTCTTCCACTAAACTTAACTGAAATGCAGAGTCAGATAATGTCATTTTATAATCAGATCTTAACCCTGAATTATTAAAGTGACAAATAATCACTCTAGGTATTAATATCATTACATAAGGAACGTAGAGTGTTATAAATATGTTGGTCAAAGATGAAGTGGGGCTTTCAAGCATTAAAACAATAAAAAATGGTATCTAAAGACAATCTGAGTTTAACAATGTAATAAACATCTAATAATGTTGGAAAGAATGTTCAGTTTCTTGCACAGATAATATTTTTTTTATTATATCCCAGTAGCTATGTTTCCATCCAAAGATGTGAATGAAATTTAAGCGCAAAACTTGAATATTACATATGCGAATAAAGCAGCGTTTCCATCCAATAATTCAAAGAGAAAAAAAAATGATCACTTTTTGATATTTGGCGCCAGTTAATCAGAAAGAAAAATGAAATTTGCTGTGGTAGAAGAAGATGTCTGAATCTTTATTTAATAAATGACTTGCACCTTAGAAAACGATGAAGACTGAAGGCATGAGACGTGGAGCGCAAACATTAATAACACTAATACTGAAATGGTTAAGCATTTTAGAATGACCAAAACAACATTTCAGATGTTTTACAGTGTGCTCAGCCTGCTGGTTTGTCCATTCATACACGTTTTTACCATCACATGATCTCTTATAACAAAATCAGATGACCTTTTTCAATGTGCATACTGAAATTTCTTTGGTTTCCATCATAGTTTATGCACTTTTTTTTCTTATAGAATGAAAAGTTTATCCTACTCAGTTATGTGCATGTTTTTTATGTGCATTTTCAAAACTATTGCGCATCTTTTTTTCAATAATGTGCATTAAAATAGGTAGATAATAGGTGGATGGAAACATAGCTGATGTATTAATGCAACAGGTATTACTTTATAATTTTTTTTTGCTTCTCGTTGTTTGTTTTTTCAATCAACAAGGGCCACATTTTCACCAATAAAAGTCTTAAATGTCTACATCGTTAACGACTCTAAGGTGAGTAAATTAAAGATGTAGTAGGTGATCTGCCAACATGCTAACCATTAGCATAATAGCTTTGAAAACACAGTCCCTCCCCTGCCATCCAAAGCCATGCCTCCTGAAATCACGAACGTGCACCTTAAAGATGACAGTAGATCATGTTATTCGCCAGTTAGAAAACTTTATAGTACTTTATTATATTACTATTATTATAAACTGTTTTATATCTATCAAGTTTTCAGTTGTGTAGCAAGCAAAGCTTGTCATAATGTGCAATATTTCATGCATGCAAGGATCGCTGGTCTCTCTCTCTCGTGCTTTGTCCTAAAGCAACTAGTGTATGCTCAGTGCTTGCCTGGCAGGGTGCAGGAATTACACTTATTAGTAAGCCATACTTTCATGCTATTTCAGACTGAATATTCAAAGTAGCTAAACAAGGGAACGCATCACAGGCTGTCATTGTTCACAAATGAACCAATGTGATGTGATTATAAAACCAACTTCACCTCAGTAAAGCAAGCTAAGCGGAATAGTGCCATTTATTGATGTTTTGTTGTAAAACTAAATAGAATCTACATTATCGATGCTGTAAAAGGTCCCTTATGAAATTGAAAATAGCCACATGAAGCTTTCACCAGCTTTCAGTGGCTGAACAACACTTCTGTGCACTTAACCCATTCGTATAACAACAAAATCTACATAAGCTTTGTGTTACTAAAAGAGTTTTAAACATAACATCACCTGTCTAAAAGAAATGCTTCAGCAAGTGTGTCGTCCTTCCTCCAGCGTGCAAAAGTAACTCCAATATTGATTCAAATTTTATAAAGGTTTTGATTCAGCAATTGTTTTTACTGCTGTCAGTCATGCAGACAGTGAATCAGTCTGCATGAACTGGGTGCACAGATGTACACATTTACATTTATTGAGAGTTTGGGCTACTTATCAAAATTATGGGACTTATCAGCCTGGCTACTTTTAATTGGATGAACATGTTTAGTCTTATGCCTTTCCCAGAATATACAAATACATATAAATACAGTTAGATCATTTACTTTAAAGGTGAAGTAGATGATCTGCCTAAATGCTAACCGTTTAGCATAATATTTTTCAAATACAATCCTTCCCCTGTCGTCCAAAGTCACGCCTCCTGAAATATTAAACACGCACATTAAAGATGACAGAGACCTACTAGATCATGTCATCTGCCAGTTACAACTGCATTATATCGAGCACATTTTCAGTAGCAAGCAAAACTTGTCATCACTCTCTAATCAGTCTCACTCTCTTACTCGCTTTGTCTTAAAGCGACTACTGTATGCTTAGCAGTTGTCTAGCAGGGTGCAGGGTATACACTTATTACTAAGCCATACTTAATGCTATTTCAGACCGAATATATTCAGAGTAGCTTGGTTAACAATATAGAGAGCGTGTCACGGGTTGTCATTGTTGAAAAATTAACCATAAAATCAGCTTCACCTCAGTAAAGCGGGTGGAATAGCGCTAGTTACTGATGTTTTGTTGGTAAACTAAATACAAATCTACATTATCAATGCTGTAAAAGGTCCCTTATGAAAGTGAAATTAGTCACATCAATATTTTGCCGGGAGATTTCAGTGGCTCAACAACACTTCTGTGCATATAACCCATTCATAATCCAACACAATTTACATCAGCTTTGTATGACTAAAATAGTTTTAAAACATAACATTACCCGTCAAAAAGAAATACTTCAGCCATGGTGTCATCCTTCCAAAAAAAGTTTTGATTCAGCATTTGTTTTTACCTCATGTAAACTTGCAAACGGCGGATCTGCGTGAACAGGGGTGCACAGATGTACAAATGTACATTTGTTGACAGACAGTTTGGGCTACTTATCAGAATTATGGGAATTATCGGCCTGACAAATTTTAATTGGAAAATTTTTTTTTTGTCTTATGCCTCACCCAAAATATAAAAATACATATTTATATTTATAATTTTTAAAATACATTTAGATTGGATCATTACTATTGGAATGTGAAGAGACTTTCAACCAGCACAACAAAAAATGTTTCTTCTAGACCAGGCAATATTAAAATGTGCTTCCATCTTTGATCATTTCATAACTCTTTCTTATTTGTATTAATTGATGTTAACTTCTTCAACAAAATGTATAACAATTGTATTAATCGTTAATCTGCTTTCCATCTATTTGATTTAAGAACGCCTGCATCATAACTGCATATGCACCTCTTTTCCAGGGTCCCACAATCTCCCAATTGGACAGTCCTGTACACCCATATCATCTTTCCCTCACCAACCTGCCAAATCACACAAGCAAAAATGGCTTGTGAACGCAGTTTTCTGGCTTCTAAAAGCGAGATTAAATTTTGCAGAAAGCCCTGTTTTCTTTGATTGCCGGAGATCATGCTTCACCAAGCCTCCCTGGTGAATTGACATCCCGCATTGGAAAGTGTCGCGCAAGAAAGCTATCGGATGACACAAAGAGAAATCATTGAGAGTAATTGCTTTGTTGATACTGAAGGCGACACTGGAGATGGAGCGCTGGTGGGCCTGCTGGGGAAGGAAGTCCATATCGGTCTGGAAGAGTCTTTGAAAAACAAGCCCTGCGGGGCCACAAGAGTGCTGGCTGTGTTTCGGGTGATCCACACAAACGGCCCGAGGACAGGTCGATACAGCAGAGACACGGAGGCTGGTCTTCAGAGCCACTCTGGTCCTGTAAGGGCTTCACACAAGGTCAGTTCGGGATCTGTATTTATAGAGAGACATCATGGCTTCCTGTAAGGCTGCATCACCTGCACGGTTTAGATCAGCTTACATAGGAGATGTTTTTAGCCTTTAATTGAAGCATAAATCTTGATGCTTCGTTAAGGTTGTGTAAACACTCAAAGGAGGTGTTGTCACATCATGCTGATGGTAGAAAATAAACGAGCTGGTTTAAAAAGGGAGATTCATAATTACTGTGGACGTAAGCACGTCAGGCGTGTGTGTCAACAATGGAAGTGTATGGGAATTCATTGAAGATCAGAGACTGTTCAGTACAATAACTGATCTCATTTTACAGAGGTCATGTGACACTTCAGTGTCTTTCAAAAATAATTTAATATACTGTCGGATCACATGATGGATCACAAGACAAAATTACGTAATAATATAGAAATCAAACTGTACCATATAAAAATGCTGTGATAGAAGTTTTTAAAAATGTAAGAATATTTCAAACATTACTGTTACTGTAAGCTTTATTATCCCCTTTTGGGGTGATTTGTTCTGCAGCTTAATAGATTTCCAACATATATAACATATCACACACTTAAGACAAACATTAAACAACATTAGCTACATTTTCGATCCACCAATTCATTTGCGCATATTGGTTATGCGCATTAAAAACTGATTGATGGAAACGCCAAGATGTTCATAAATTTTGAAACTGCGCATAAAAAGCATGAGTAGGATAAACTTTTTAATCAATAAGAAAAGATCCGCAAAAACTATGATGGAAACACTTTTACCTAACAAATTCCAGTATGCGCATTTAAGTCATGTGATTTTGTTATTAGAGATCATGTGACGACAGAAATGTGTGTGAATGGACAAACCAGCAGGCTTAGCACACTGTAAAACATCTGAAACGGTGTTTTGGTCACTCTAAAATAACCTTATTGTTTTAGTATGTGTTATATTATTAATGACCTCCAGAATCAAGAGTGTCTGGGTTCCGCGTCTGACACCTTCAAACGCCACAGCGCGTTCACTGCGTGTCGACATTGTCTTCTGAGGCACAAGTCATTTATTAAATGAAGAAAAGATTGACGCAGCTTCTCCTACCGCAGTTAATTCCGTTTTTACTGTTGATATTTGGCGTGAGTTAATCAGGAAGTGACGATTTTGTTCGCTTTGACTCGTTAGATGGAAATAGTGCTTTATTAACACATCTTTTATGGGATAATCCAGTTTTGTGCATAAAGTTACTTCACATTTTTGGATGGAAACATAGCTATTGATAGTACTAAAAACAGTGGCTACCTTTTCCCATTCAAATTCGGCAAATTAATAGCACAAGGAACAAATGAAAATTTAAATCTGTTGGTCCTTGCCAAAGGGACTCTATACAGAGATCGTGAAGGTAGGGGTAGGAACATACAATTTTTTTAGCACTATTTTAAAAAAAGGTGAATATGTGAAGCTTCGTTCAATAAATAAAAACTTTTTTATTTAAAAAAAAATGTATAGCAATCAAAAACAAGAATAATCATAATAAAAAATCCTGTTAAATCAGACTACAGCAAACACTTAAAGAGATTGTTCATCATTCAAATAAATAAATAAATAAAGAAATAATTGTTTGGAACAAGTCAAGGATGTGTAAATGATGACAATTTTCATTTGCGCTGAACTGTCTTTTAAAGATATTTGTTGTTTCTTAAACTTGGATAGGTGACAAGACTTTTGTCAGGTAGTGTATCATTACTATTATACTATTAGTTCATATGGAAAATAAAAAGATTAATTAATTGTAATCTCATAGGATTAATGCACTATATGATTGGTGAAATACAAGTAGTTTTACAGATAATGTTCGAATGAACTTTGAATATTGTTATTAAGGATGTTTTTTGTAATACTGCGGCCAACACAGGACCAAAAACATCACTTTTCAAGAACAGATAGCTGATAAAAATAATTGTTGTCATTCAATTTATTGTGATAAAATGTTCAACGTAAAGCCAAAAGTGGCTCAAATTTCAAACCCCATATTGTTTTTCAGTTCATGTGTGTTATACGGCAATTATATATATATATATATATATATATATATATATATATATATATATATATATATATATATATATATATATATATATATATATATATATATATATATATATATTGCACTATATAGAACTCGTCTCTAAACATGTTTTAGTTTCTTTCTTCCTTTAAAAACAAGAGAAGATATTTTGAAGAAGTTAACTTCCATAATATTAGTTTTTCCTACTATGGAAGCTGATGTTCACCTGTTTTCAGCTGTCTTGATAAAAATATTTTTTTGGGGGGTGAACTGTCTTTTTAAGAAGGGTAACAGGGTTGTCTCTGAATTAAAAAAAGCCTCTTTTTCTGCAGGCTGACTTAAAAATAAAAAAAGAAATGGAAACTTGGAAAAACTTGATCAACCCTGTTAGTAATGAAGCATTCAGAAAACATCCAAGCATTTCAAGATGCTTGAAAGCAAACACAGACATCTTTTTTTTTCCAACAAGTGCTGAAATATGAAAAGCAGAATAAATAAGTTATAGGCAGAACTATATAAATAAACAGGCCTCTCGGTCTGAGAAATGCTGCAGTGCTGTTTGGAAATAATAAAAGCTTGTGAAGGAGTTCAACTGGTCCAGTGACTCCACAGGGCTGATATAACGTCTGAGAAGGATGCAGAATAGCCCATAGACTCGAAACATCTCCATCCTATTTTCTCCGCTCCTCCTTTTATTTCAAGGACACTTCAGATGGAAAGGACTACATCAAAAACTTCATTGTAGGCTAAACTCACTGGAAAGGCTTTCATGTTCAGAGGAAGAGCTTAGGCTTTGGAAGGCTGTACGTTTTGGGTTGATATGATATTCAATTCACTTTTTCCTTCCTTTTTTGGATTCACGGAAGAAACAATAAGTCTAATGCATCAACGTAAATCAATATGGACTATACAATATACACTAAACTATAGTATGTGATACACATAAATCATATAGACTATACTATAGTCTATATTGACTATGAATTCAACTACCAGTTTACATGCCAACTACAAGTGTAATATTTGGTCAGTGTTTATCAAAATTTGGGAAATATCTCTATAAACTGTTAACTGTCAATAATGTAATAAAGCATAGGTAACATAGAATTACTATAGAACCAAGTGAATTATTGTTAATCAATGGGAGTGTGCAAACTACATGCAAGAAAATTCTGTGCTGGCTAGCTTTTAGTAACCAAATCAAATTATTGGCTAATTTGTTTTAATTGATATAATTTTAATTATAAAATCTGCTCACACCTTAATGTTGGTTGTGTTTATTGGAGACTGCATGAATTCTTACAAAGAATCCTAATTCTAAAAAGAAATTAAATAGTTATGCTTATCTGTGAGAGATGGTTGAAATAAGACTTGACCAGATCAGATTATCAACATTTTTATAAAAGAATTAAATTACTGCAATTTTACAACCACACTTGTGTGCGTTTTTTCTGTGTGTGAGAAGGACAGAGCCACCTACTCAATTCTACACCAACTGAAGAAGCCATAACAAACGTATTCCATGTTTATATTATAAATCCACAAGACTGTTATGGCGCATTTAATGGTCATCATTATCTTAAATCCTTTTTGATTTGATTTATTTTAAAACAGAAAAATCATACATAAAACAATTCTTTAAACAAAATACATTTTATCATGGTTGAAATGGAGCAGGATGATGCGCAAGCTTTTTATTTTCCCAACCCTATTACCACACCTATTATTCGTTTATTACTTCAACTTATTTCTTCCTTTACTTATCTCTTCATTTTACATGGAGACATACATGAGCTTTACATGAGACATATTTCATCCTTTTGGCATCTTTGACATATTATGTATTATTCCATTTGTACGTTTACATTTTATAACATAGACCTACAAAACACACAGTATTGCAAATAGCCATTAATTGAAATTCCGTCATACCTTTCTCATTTTGTTCTTTTTTCCATGATCTATCACCTCTACTTATCAAAATATTTATTTAACAATATATTTTTTTAACATTTTCTATATATTTTACATGTTTTTACAATCAACTATAAGTTTATTATTATATTCCTTTAATAATATATAATACATAATATATAAGACAATGTTTTAACGGTTTCCCCCACAGTCCAAAGACGAGGTATAGGTGAACTGAACAAGCTAAATTGGCCATAGTATATGTGTGTGAATGCAAAAGTGTATAGGTGTTTCCCAGTGTTGGGTTGTGGCATTTGCTGGATATGTTGGTGGTTAATTCCACTCTGGCGACCGCAGTTTAATAAAGGGACTAAGCCAAAAGAAGACTTTTTTAAAATGTATTAGTATCCTGACATTGTTTGAGAAACTGTTCCAGACTGTTCCATAATTTCACACCACTTACAGACATACCTTTTTTTTTAATTGTCCTTGTTTTCAACTTCCTAAGATTTTGTTCTTCTCTCAGATTATATCCCCCTTGTCTTTCAAAAAACATTTGAATACATTTTGGAAGTAATTAGCTTTAACCATAAATTGTGCTGTTTTAAATGGTAAAATCAATTTTAACTCAATCATTAAATTTAAGTTTCTCCATTTAAAAAATAGAATTTGTATGCTCCAAATACACCACATTTTCTATCATTCTAAATTACGTTCTTCTGTATTATGTATTTATATATTTTATTTAAAAAAAGTTTTGTATTTTTTAGTAAAAACAAAACAAAAACAAAAAACTTATGTACATTTATATTCATTTACGCATATATTATAACATATTTGCAAATTACAAGAAATAAATTCCCACTTAATTATTATAATTAACTTAATTGTTTTATTTTTAATCCACTTAAACTTAAAAACTAATAAGTTAACTTCATTCCTTCATGTTATCCCAACACAAATCGATTGAGTGGGAACCCAGCATTTTTTACAGTGCCGTGTATAGTGTGTCATCTGGGATCTAGCTAGCAGACGGTACATACTAGCAGGCCATTAGCTGTAGTCTTTGTTATGTTTTGAAACACTTGTTGAAACAAGATGTAGATGACGCAACAATACAGACAGCTTTCGTCACTTTGTTTTTTGTGTGGTCAGTTTGATCAAAGTCCCTTTAAAGCAAGTTATTTCACTCGGCGGCCATCTTTGAAATGGCAGTATGCTCGGGCATTCTGTCTGAATGGGGAAACATCAAATTCTCCAAAACTGTTTGCCAAGCTTATGATTACATTATGGTCATGTTTGGAATTACCAATAAAATTAAACAACTGTCTCATAAGATTTGTTTCTAAACTTTCGAATCAAACAAAATTGGCATATTTTCAAGTTGCCCGAGCTAATGCGCATGCGCTCTTAAAGAGAACGAGATCACTACACCAACCTCATTTATGGCCATTCTACAGGTTATCATCCTCTGAATAATGCCTCGTCTGATCACACTGCTCTTCTGAAGTAATCCACAACTTGGTCTTGATGGTGAATCTCCTCCAGAAATAACAGTGACTCTTTGTTTACAAGTTTGTGGAGTGTTTGAGTGACTGCAGTCAAGGGTTGTGCGTTTGACAGGACGAACTGTACCTCAAGCTCATTTCATACAGCTTACAAAACCAGAAATGTTTTGTTTTCAATTACACTTAGTTCATTAAAGTACAGATTTCAAGCTTTATTTTGATATATTTGTCATGTCTGTAAAGCAAGTATTCACTGAGATTCTAGTGTGTTTGTTGACCACTAAACTGTCGTGAAAGCACACGTCTGATCTGAGCTTCCCCCTGGAGAAATGTCACAGTCTACAGCGATTGATGATTGGCTCCTGTACTAGTAGGCGGGGCTTCATTCACCAAATTGACTGTTACACTTTTCCCCATTCAAAGCTATACGACATGTCTTGTGTATCCTATAGTCTTTGGTTTGGTGTATCAGATCCTTAATGCTCTTTTGTCCTCTTGTAATTTAATCAGAGATGTATAAAGTACTAGAGACCCAGACTTAAGTAAAAGTACAAGTACTCTATCAAAAAGTGACTTGAGTAGAAGTAAAAGTGCTCTTTAAGCACCATACTTAAGTGGAAGTACTAAAGTATTCAACATGTTTTGTACTTAAGTATTGCAAGTAGTTTATTTCAAAATTTACTACTCAAGTACTGAAAGTAAAAGTACAAGTATTGTGTAATGTAGTTATTAAAGAATGCAGTCAAAAGACATCATATTGTTTTGTTTATTTTAAATCTCTTTTTTGGGGGCACGTCATTAAGCAGAACGAAAAGAAACATGACTTACAATACTGTTTTTCTCTCACGCTTGAACCACAGATCTGACAGATTATAACAGCTTTAACACACACCTTTCAAAGTTGTGTGTCACAAAAACAGTCCATAATCCACTCAAAACGCTATTGAAACCCATTTTCGG
This sequence comes from Danio aesculapii, assembly GCF_903798145.1. NCBI lineage: Eukaryota > Metazoa > Chordata > Actinopteri > Cypriniformes > Danionidae > Danio > Danio aesculapii. Next base: position 53,475,525 of record NC_079437.1, on the reverse strand, counting down.
AGCACAATTTACTGGTTGTGAACGCTGTAAACGAACGTTCTAATTCACTTGATTTTGATTTTATTGTAAAAAAAGAAAACGTGTATATTACTGTGTTAAATGAAAATCTGAAATATTTTATGGCTTATGGCTATGATTTAGTATTCAAAAATGTTTCATTTTGATTATGTTTTAATTAAATTGGTCTTAAACTTCATATTTTTATAGTATATTTATTCATTCTGCTACTTTTACCATAAACCAACATCTCAACCATTTGGTAGAGGCTGATGTTGTTGGGGGAAAATGTATTGATTGTGTTAACTAGCGACATTAGGAGTTAAGAAATGCAATAAATAAAAAAATTCTATTGGTTTTTTTCTTGGTGTGACAGTTAAATGGTTACTTGTAATACAATTGTGTCCTTTAATACAGCAGTAATATATATGAACTGTACCCTTAATTTGACCCGCTCAAAGAAAACACTCTTTCTGAATGTATCAAACAAAACTCATACAAAGAAGACAGCATGAGCATTTATAGCAAATAAACTAATGTAAATATTCTCCCGCCTGCTTTTTAACGCTGACAGGCGAGGTCTTACACCCCTTTGATTGGTTATTGTCTTCACCTTCTCAACAGAAAGGGCTGCTATCGGCTTTAGAAATGAAAGCGTTGTTCACTGATGGCGGGAAGAACAGCCGCGGTTACAGTC
>NC_079437.1:53417331-53469831 GCF_903798145.1 Danio aesculapii | reverse complement strand
AATGTATGTAAATTTATATTTATTCAGGTTTTTTTATTAATTTCAGTAATGTTCATATGAAAATATTTTCTGACTTTTAGTAGATATATTAAATAAGAAACTTGCTTTATTTACCACATAAGTGGTAATCTAATTGGATTTGCATTGTAAACCTTGAATAAAAGTTAAAAAGCTATTGTTACAATACTCCCAAAATCATTTCGCATAAATACATAGATTTTTTACAAAATTCTTAGCAGAAGTAACAAAATGTGTCCACAGATTCTGTCTGGCCCTACTTATAAGTTAAGTTATAGGTGTAAGCTTTACTATTCTGTAGGTGTCAGGGTTCTGCCACTCTGGTCTTGTAAATTCTTGTTTTGGTGGCAGAGTCCGGACACTAGCTCTGTTTTGTCTTGTCCTGTAGTGCTCGGCTCGAGTTTTCTTGGGTCGAGCACTTGTTTTGTCATTGTCTGGGTGCGCGTCATCAAAGGTGCGCGCGGACCGTGCGCACTCCCGCTTGACGCGGGCGCGCGGGGTCTGCGCGTCCTTGGGACGCGCGCTCTTGTACTCGTGTTTGTGTTTTGTTTCGTCAGCATCGCGCTGTTTCATTCTCAGCGTCTCTGTCTTGTTGGTTTCGGTTTTGGTTGGCGCTGAGATGAAACATGCGCGTTGCATTTATGTGAGCGCACGGTAAGGTGTTCACTTATCGTGTGCTCGTGTCTTGCGTCTGTTGTCAAAGCACGTGGCTCTGTGTTTACATGGGTCGCGTGCTTTTGTTGTGTGCTTCAGTGTCTCGTCATACGAACACGCGGTTAATGAGTTCTCTCATTGGCTGCGTGTTCTAGTCTTGTTTAATGTGAGCACCTGGCTTGTGTTGTCTCCTTGTGTCAGGTGCTCTCCCGTCTATTGTCTAGTCCCACCCTCCTTGTTAACCCATTATTAGTTAATTATGTTCATCTGTTTGTGTATTAATTTCTCCTGCTTATATTCTCCTGATGTCTGCTGTCCTGTGCCAGTTCGTCGTCGATATTTTCCAGTCCTGTGTGTTCCAGTCTTGATCCCTGCCAGCCTGCTCAGTCTAGTTTGTCTGTTTTGTTAATGTTTTCCCCCTCGGGGTAGTTTGTTTTTGCCTTCTATTTTAATTTATTAATAATAAAACCCATATTATTTCTGCATTTGAGTCCTCGCCCCTTTTTCCCCCCCACGAACCGTGACAGTACGAACTGGCCACTAGAGGACTCAGCAGCTATGGGTTTGTTTCTTCGCCCAGCTCTCTCCCAGAACAAGGATCTCCACAATCAACCCCTCGCCAGGAGGTTACTGGAATGTCATCAGAACAGTCGTCCATTTGGGGTGTATGCTCAAGGCCTCCTTGAGGCAGTCTTGGGGCTTGGATTCCCCGAGAGAACCCTTATCCATCTCTTCCTGGCAGGATTAGATGAGCCACTTGATTGGGAGGAGCTGGGTGATTTAAAGGCATGGACTTATTGGGAGGTGGTTGAATACACCTGCCTCAGGAAGGAGAGGGAAATCCTGCAGGGGGAATGGACCCCTCTCTCCACCACCACAAGCACCATCTCCCAGCCCATGACCAACCCCCAAGGGTTAACCCGCACCCAGAAGCGGAGGCTGAAGAGAAAGGCCTCTTCAGCGAGGGCGGCTCCAGCCCCAGAGCGCCCGCCAGTGTCGGCTCCAGCCCCAGAGCGCCCGCCAGTGTCGGCTCCAGCCCCAGAGCGCCCGCCAGTGTCGGCTCCAGCCCCAGAGCGCCCGCCAGTGTCGGCTCCAGCCCCAGAGCGCCCGCCAGTGTCGGCTCCAGCCCCAGAGCGCCCGCCAGTGTCGGCTCCAGCCCCAGAGCGCCCGCCAGTGTCGGCTCCAGCCCCAGAGCGCCCGCCAGTGTCGGCTCCAGCCCCAGAGCGCCCGCCAGTGTCGGCTCCAGCCCCAGAGCGCCCGCCAGTGTCGGCTCCAGCCCCAGAGCGCCCGCCAGTGTCGGCTCCAGCCCCAGAGCGCCCGCCAGTGTCGGCTCCAGCCCCAGAGCGCCCGCCAGTGTCGGCTCCAGCCCCAGAGCGCCCGCCAGTGTCGGCTCCAGCCCCAGAGCGCCCGCCAGTGTCGGCTCCAGCCCCAGAGCGCCCGCCAGTGTCGGCTCCAGCCCCAGAGCGCCCGCCAGTGTCGGCTCCAGCCCCAGAGCGCCCGCCAGTGTCGGCTCCAGCCCCAGAGCGCCCGCCAGTGTCGGCTCCAGCCCCAGAGCGCCCGCCAGTGTCGGCTCCAGCCCCAGAGCGCCCGCCAGTGTCGGCTCCAGCCCCAGAGCGCCCGCCAGTGTCGGCTCCAGCCCCAGAGCGCCCGCCAGTGTCGGCTCCAGCCCCAGAGCGCCCGCCAGTGTCGGCTCCAGCCCCAGAGCGCCCGCCAGTGTCGGCTCCAGCCCCAGAGCGCCCGCCAGTGTCGGCTCCAGCCCCAGAGCGCCCGCCAGTGTCGGCTCCAGCCCCAGAGCGCCCGCCAGTGTCGGCTCCAGCCCCAGAGCGCCCGCCAGTGTCGGCTCCAGCCCCAGAGCGCCCGCCAGTGTCGGCTCCAGCCCCAGAGCGCCCGCCAGTGTCGGCTCCAGCCCCAGAGCGCCCGCCAGTGTCGGCTCCAGCCCCAGAGCGCCCGCCAGTGTCGGCTCCAGCCCCAGAGCGCCCGCCAGTGTCGGCTCCAGCCCCAGAGCGCCCGCCAGTGTCGGCTCCAGCCCCAGAGCGCCCGCCAGTGTCGGCTCCAGCCCCAGAGCGCCCGCCAGTGTCGGCTCCAGCCCCAGAGCGCCCGCCAGTGTCGGCTCCAGCCCCAGAGCGCCCGCCAGTGTCGGCTCCAGCCCCAGAGCGCCCGCCAGTGTCGGCTCCAGCCCCAGAGCGCCCGCCAGTGTCGGCTCCAGCCCCAGAGCGCCCGCCAGTGTCGGCTCCAGCCCCAGAGCGCCCGCCAGTGTCGGCTCCAGCCCCAGAGCGCCCGCCAGTGTCGGCTCCAGCCCCAGAGCGCCCGCCAGTGTCGGCTCCAGCCCCAGAGCGCCCGCCAGTGTCGGCTCCAGCCCCAGAGCGCCCGCCAGTGTCGGCTCCAGCCCCAGAGCGCCCGCCAGTGTCGGCTCCAGCCCCAGAGCGCCCGCCAGTGTCGGCTCCAGCCCCAGAGCGCCCGCCAGTGTCGGCTCCAGCCCCAGAGCGCCCGCCAGTGTCGGCTCCAGCCCCAGAGCGCCCGCCAGTGTCGGCTCCAGCCCCAGAGCGCCCGCCAGTGTCGGCTCCAGCCCCAGAGCGCCCGCCAGTGTCGGCTCCAGCCCCAGAGCGCCCGCCAGTGTCGGCTCCAGCCCCAGAGCGCCCGCCAGTGTCGGCTCCAGCCCCAGAGCGCCCGCCAGTGTCGGCTCCAGCCCCAGAGCGCCCGCCAGTGTCGGCTCCAGCCCCAGAGCGCCCGCCAGTGTCGGCTCCAGCCCCAGAGCGCCCGCCAGTGTCGGCTCCAGCCCCAGAGCGCCCGCCAGTGTCGGCTCCAGCCCCAGAGCGCCCGCCAGTGTCGGCTCCAGCCCCAGAGCGCCGCCCCGTGCCGGCTCCAGCCCCAGTCATTGCCCTGCCGGCACCACCCAGACGTCTTGCCCCGCCGGCCCCAGCGTGGCTCATTGCCCTGCCGGCACCACCCAGACGTCTAGCCCTGCCGGCACCACCCAGACGTCTTGCCCTGCCGGCACCACCCAGACGTCTAGCCCTGCCGGCACCACCCAGACGTCTTGCCCTGCCGGTCCCAGCCCGGCTTCTTGCCTTGCCGGCACCACCCAGACGTCTTGCCCTGCCGGCCCCAGCCCGGCTCCTTGCCCTGCCGGCTCCCCACGGGCCTCCACCCCGGCCGGCTCCCCAAGGGCCTCCACCCCGGCCGGCTCCCCACGGGCCTCCTGTCCAGCCGGCTCCAGCCCTGCCGGCTCCCCGCAGGCCTTCATCCCAGCCGGCTCCCCACAGGCCTCCTGTCCAGCCGGCTCCAGCCCTGCCGGCTCCCCACAGGCCTCCTGTCCAGCCGGCTCCAGCCCTGCCGGCTCCCCACAGGCCTCCTGTCCAGCCGGCTCCAGCCCTGCCGGCTCCCCACAGGCCTCCTGTCCAGCCGGCTCCAGCCCTGCCGGCTCCCCACAGGCCTCCTGTCCAGCCGGCTCCCCTCAGGCCTTCAGTCAAGCCGCCTCCAGCTTTGGTGGCTCCCCTCAGGCCTCCTGTCCAGCCGGCGTCCTGCAGGCCTTCAGTCAAGCCGGCTCCCCACAGGCCTCCTGTCCAGTCGGTGACCTTCAGGCCTTCAGTCAAGCCGCCTCCAGCCCTGCCGGCTCCCCACAGGCCTCCAGCCCTGCCTGCTCCCATCAGGCAGCCTGCCTCGTCTCCCCTGACAGACTGTCCCTGGGTCGTCCCTCCTGCTCCTCCCTGGTGTGCCCCTCTACCACCCTGGACGGACCCTCCGGCTCAGCCCTGGTTTCCTGCCGGGGCTATTGACCCATTGAACCCGCCCTGGACTGTCCCTCTGGTCCCGCCCTGGACTGTACCTCCTGTCCCTCCCTGGTCTTGCCCTCCCATCCCTCCCTTGTTCGTTTTGTGGGGTCTGGCTTGGCTCCCCTCCCTCCCCCCCTTTATGTTGTCTTGCCTGTTCACTTCCCTGTCTTGTGTTTGTTGATGTTGCCTGTTTTGTTGTCTTGTGGTGTTTCTTGTCTTGTACCTTGTTGGATGTTCCCTTTAGGGACGCCAGGTGGCGTCCCTTTTGGGGGGGGCTAGTGTCAGGGTTCTGCCACTCTGGTCTTGTAAATTCTTGTTTTGGTGGCAGAGTCCGGACACTAGCTCTGTTTTGTCTTGTCCTGTAGTGCTCGGCTCGAGTTTTCTTGGGTCGAGCACTTGTTTTGTCATTGTCTGGGTGCGCGTCATCAAAGGTGCGCGCGGACCGTGCGCACTCCCGCTTGACGCGGGCGCGCGGGGTCTGCGCGTCCTTGGGACGCGCGCTCTTGTACTCGTGTTTGTGTTTTGTTTCGTCAGCATCGCGCTGTTTCATTCTCAGCGTCTCTGTCTTGTTGGTTTTGGTTGGCGCTGAGATGAAACATGCGCGTTGCATTTATGTGAGCGCACGGTAAGGTGTTCACTTATCGTGTGCTCGTGTCTTGCGTCTGTTGTCAAAGCACGTGGCTCTGTGTTTACATGGGTCGCGTGCTTTTGTTGTGTGCTTCAGTGTCTCGTCATACGAACACGCGGTTAATGAGTTCTCTCATTGGCTGCGTGTTCTAGTCTTGTTTAATGTGAGCACCTGGCTTGTGTTGTCTCCTTGTGTCAGGTGCTCTCCCGTCTATTGTCTAGTCCCACCCTCCTTGTTAACCCATTATTAGTTAATTATGTTCATCTGTTTGTGTATTAATTTCTCCTGCTTATATTCTCCTGATGTCTGCTGTCCTGTGCCAGTTCGTCGTCGATATTTTCCAGTCCTGTGTGTTCCAGTCTTGATCCCTGCCAGCCTGCTCAGTCTAGTTTGTCTGTTTTGTTAATGTTTTCCCCCTCGGGGTAGTTTGTTTTTGCCTTCTATTTTAATTTATTAATAATAAAACCCATATTATTTCTGCATTTGAGTCCTCGCCCCTTTTTCCCCCCCACGAACCGTGACAGTAGGTTTTATGCTAAATGGTTTACCTGGTTTGACTGTCAAATTTATGAAAGACATAAATTTGATCAGTTAATCAAAATTCAAATCACCCTGAAGATCATAATTACATTGAGGCCGTCTTAAACCAAATTTCCAAAACTATCACCTCCATGAGTTTTTAAGTAAAAGAAAACCAACATACACAGCAATGAAACTAAATCCAACCATCTAGAAATACACCTAAACCTTATGTGTAGCCCTACATTTTTTTTTTAATGCATAACAGCGACAGTGTTGTATCCGCGTATGCATCTGACAAGATTGACCCCTCGCCCGCAAACACCAATTTGTATAGCAGGGGGTCTATTATGATCCGCGAACAGAGAAATGCTGAACTCGAGACACGAAGCTGGAAACCACTTCAAAGTGAGCGGCTCCTATATTGTGGATTGTTCCATCACAGAAGAGTTCTGAGAATATTTACACTTCGTACTTTCCCCAGGGCCTCCTCGGAAACAATGAACATGTGATTGTGTTATCAATGTCACTACAGAGCGGGTAATTAGCACAGAGCATTAGCACCCCCTCTGCCCTTATTGTGCGGCTCCTTCACAATTTTTACGCTAGATGTTTGTTGATTTTACTGAAGCTGCCTCATCCCAGCTGAAATTCAACTTGTGAAAATATTAACAAGACGCGCAAAAGTGAGGAAGAAAATGAATGAAACCTTGTTGTTACACTTCTGTAATGTGTTGTTATTGACTTGTTGTTACAATGGACTACTTAGTTAAACCTTGGGAAATACCTAAAGAAGAAAATTATCTATTTATTTATGTATTTATTTATTTAATTATTTATTTATTTATTTATTTATGACTACTTATTTGTATGTATGTTTGTACTTTAATTTTAGTTGTTTTTTATTTCTTTAATTTTACTTTCCATAATTAATCCTCATTTTAATCCTCAATATATATATATGCACATATATATATACACACACACATACACATATATATATACACACACATCTGTACATACAATTCAACATCCAGAGCTTTTGTCTATTTGCATCTCTGTTTGATGTTTGATCTGTTTGAGATATATATATATATATATATATATATATATATATATATATATATATATATATATATATATATATATATATGTTGAATTGTATATACAGATCTGTTGTCATTTTTAGGGGTTTTCACCTTTTAATCTATTGTGGAGATTCTTTTCTATGAACAGTGCAAAAAAAGGCTGGGAAGGCATCGCCATTTTGCTCATATAGTGTGCGGTGTGTCGTGATATGACAAAGAAAGATTTTCAATCAGAGTGCTGAATTTGAACAGGAAATCTTACAAAATCTCTTGAGACTTGAGAATAAACATGGCGGACGAATAAACAAATACACAGTTGTGCTGTTTCCGCAAATGGACAAGCTGAGCCTTCATCTCTGCTGTCCAAATCCATTTCTCATTGTGCTGCACTGTGACTGTGTTTATGCTTCTGCCTTCTGTCAGCTTGCTTTCTCATTGGATATAGTTTAGTTTCATGTGATAATTCCCAGCTGTTTGTGCATTTGTCCTCGGGGTTCCTCCCACAATTCGGGATTTCTGAAAATAAATATTCAACTTGTAAATATTTATGACTTGCTATCACATTTATGATTTGAATTGCGATCACCTCCAATGTTGTTCCAAATACATTGAGTCCCTGTAAAAGGTCCCATGAAATAAAAAAATATGTTTTTTAGTTGTTAGTATCAGTATTAATAGTTTTTTCTAGGATGTCTCTAAGCTAGTGTGCTTCAAAACAGGGACACAATTTGCGTTTGGAAGATATAAACTGACATAAACATGTAAAGCCTGTAGTTTTTCACTTTCGCCTAAATGAATCAACGGTTTTATCACCTCATACTCCTCAAATCACGTTTCTCATCAAATCTTGACCAATCAATTGCTCTCTAGTATTTGACATGCACCACCCCCTTCGATTTGATGCGCTTTAGCTTAACCGCTCTCAATGGCAGAGCAGTCATAAAACAAAACGCTATTGGCTGGGTTTTTTTAAAGGGGAGGAGATACACTATGTCCCACCCTCTCTTCGTGTTTCGGTTGAAATAACATCAAACATCGAAAATTTGATTATTGGATGATAAAATAACGTTTAGAAGCACAAAGCTAATCGGGATATTACCTAGGATTGTCTGAAGGGTAGAAATCAGCCACAAATCAACCTGATTGTCTTGTGGTGTGTGGTCAGCCTAAGGCGGCCATGTCATTAACCACTTTCACACAGTAGCCACTTTCACACAGTGATACCGGTAAATATAAATACTATAAATAAGGACTTAACCTGTAAATTCAATTACTGTATGTGCTGTTCACACAGGCAAGTACGTTACAGAATTGTTCTGGAAAAGACCATTCATACATCCATTCCAAAATACTGGTAAACTCAGACATCAAAAACGGCAAAAATGAGCTCTAAATGGCTGTGTTTGTATTAAACATGAAGGGGGTCTGTCTTTTTTTTTTTTTTGATGGTTTTACCTTTATTTAAAACTTTAGCATCCACGTATCAGCTTTTGTCCAAGAGACGGACTAAATTAATATTGTGAACAACATTGATGAAAAGACACTTTTGCATACCGAACATTTAAGTTGGTGCTGTAGCTTGCGAGATACTTTTTAAAACGAAAGACTCCCAGTGTTGTAGGCTAATTAAATCTGTCTTAGGAGCGCTCTTTCACATGCACATGCATAATGCAGGTAAACTTACAGTGGATCGATCATTTTTTTTTTTGGTATTAGGAGTTGGCACTAAGGAGGAACATAGAAACATTGTATAACTAACAAGCAGCAGCTAAATATGTCTGGAGAATGATTTAAAGACGTTTGTTTTCATAAACAGCTCGGATGTGATTTCGTCTGATTGGTCAGAGTAGACGTCCACGTCAGTTTGTTCTAAATGTAAACACGCTTTTTTAGGTAATTTTCGTTTTGTGTTCACACAGAGCACCATTCCAGCAATTTAACTGTAATGGTACAACTTTGCTTTCCAGAAAAATGCCAGAATAAATTTACTGCTATTTAAAAAAAGGTCTTTTCACACATGATCCCATTTTAGAAAATTGTGTGAAAGGGGCTAGTAATTCCGGTAAATATCTAGAAAATGTGCAGGCGTTAATATTTTTCTTGATGGTTTTTACTTAAAACTTTTATTCATGCAGCTGCGTTTGTCCCAGATATGAACCAAAATACTGAACTACAGGAGAACAATGTTGTCACTGGCATCCGAAGTCAGAGATGCTGAAAGCAGCTAAAAACTGTTATGTTTTACACATTTAGCACATTGAGCCCTATCATACACCCAGCGCAATAAGGCACAAGACGTGTTTTCACCGACATGTTGCTATTTTCAGACCAATACAACCTTAATTTTCCCATTTTCTGCCATGTTGTTTAAATTGAAAAAGTTAATTTGCGCCACTTAGTGGACTCACGGGTGTTCTGGACTAGAAAAGAGGTGTGTTAAGGTGCATTGTTGGCGTGTTGCTATTTTGAGGAAATAAAACAGACTGTGCATTAGACCAGCTGACATTGCTTAATACACACAGGATGTACAGCAATACACAAATATCTTTACAAATGAATAGAATAAAAAGAATAAAAGGACTAAAATATTATTCTCTACATAAATATAAAAACCAGTACCTCCATGACTTCTTCACCTTGGAGGACTTTTTTCAGTTTATTCACAACAACTTGCTTTTGTATAATGTTATTATTATTAGCAGTATTATTTATTATATGCATATTTATATGTTTTATTAAAAACAAGCTTAGATTTGTCCACCGGTCAGGTTTTGGACCATATACAGTATGGGGCATAGCACATGTGTTTGGATATAACTCAGTTTTTTGACCACATTTCATTATTATTGTTCATTTATTAGTTTACTGGAAACTAGAACTGAGTTTTGAAATCGTTTTAAAAGAAATCTTTGCACTTAACAAACGAAATTAATTGTGTAGGCTAATGGATGTCTTCAGTGGAGTGTGTACAACACCATTTCCCTATCCTCGAAAGTAAAAGTAAAGGCCGTTTGGAGGAGGCTCATTCTTTATCCTTGCACTGCAGATGATCTGTTTAACAGTTTTCTCGCTAGTGAAGTGTTCAGTTTTTCCACTTACAAAGTCTGTGAATAGCAAATGCACCATGGCGTGACATAACTGACACTGAAAGAGAATGGGAGATTAGACTCTGATTGGTTTATTCTCAAAACACACCCATAACTCATTAAGAGAATAAGCACATCCCTGTTAGATCATGTGCCACGGTGCAGAGCGTATTTTTCCATCCTTAAAATAGCAAAAGTTGATTCGGACATGCTTTTAATGCTTTTGCGCCCTGCGCTTTAGACTTTGACCCTGGATTGCTAAAATAGAGCCCATTAAGTTACACTGAGGTCTATGTGGCGAACATGGGCAATTCTATAGATATGTGCAAAAATATTGTGAACAACACCAATAAGTAGATATGAAAGAACACTTTCTCATGTTGAGAGGTACGTTTGAAAGTGTGCTGATGCTTATGATATGCTCTTTAAAATGAAAGAATACCAGTGTTGTTCTGAAATCTGAAATCTCAATCCACTTCAGATGCACACACGTCACACTGCTGAATGGAGACTTCGGGCTTTATGCTATGATAAGCTATCATATTTTCTCGAAAATGTTTTTTCCACAGTTGGCACTAAGGAGAAACATGGAAAGATTAGCTATGTTTCCATCCAAAAATGCAAATTAAATTTATGCGCAAAACCGGAATATTGCATAAAAGACTTGCGAATAAAGCTGCGTTTTCATCCAACGAGTCAAAGCGAACAAAATCCTCACTTTCTGATTAACTGGCGCCAATTATCAACAATAAAAATGGAATTTGCTGCAGTAGAAGCTGCGTCAATCTTTTCTTCATTTAATAAATGACTTGCGCCCCAGAAGACAATCTTGACATACAGTACAGTGAACGTGCGGTGGCATTTGAAGGCATCAAATGCGGAGCACAGAAGCTCTTGATTCTGGAGGTCATTAATAATATAATAACACTAATACTAAAACGCTTAAGGCATTTTAGAATGACCAAAACAACATTTCAGATGTTTTAGTGTGCTCAGCTTGCTGGTTTGTCCATTCACACATATTTTTATCATCACATCATCTCTTATAACAAAATCTCATGACTTTATGTGCATGTGTTTTTCATGCGCATTTTCAAAATTGATGCACATCTTGGCGTTTCCATCAACTTGTTTTTTTTGCGCATATCCAAAATGCGTATATAAATAGGTGGATGGAAATGTAGCTATTATCTGTCAAGCAGCAGCTAAATGTGTAAAGACAAAGGATTCAAATGCCTCAATACACTGAAACATCTATGCTAAAAGATGCTTAAAATCTGTGTGAAAATGGACTTTCCAGTATAATGATGTGCTTCCAACTGAAACTGAATATTGAGTAGGGGGCGGGGCTTTATTTTTGCACATTAATACCGCAATCTAATGGTATAGGGGCATGGTTAAGAATATTGTGTCTGAAGCAGTCAACTGACGTCAACAAAGAAGGACAACTACTCCAAACGAATAAGTAAATGGTCAGACTTTTACCACATTACCACATTATTACCACAACTAACTTTTTTCTTGCATGGATTAATTTTTAATCTAAAGACTAACAATGTGTGCTAGCAAATTAAACACTGTTAATTGTGATTTCACACAGACTTTAATAAGCATTGCTAACAACAAATAGACATGGTAACACTTTAAGTGCCTGCTTTACTAAGCAAACTTGAAAACAAAAACAACTAGCAATGCCATTTGATGCACCTAAAAGTGCCTATATATCTCCACTATATAGTGTATAAAAAAGCAGTATGTGACCTAAAAAGTACATGCAAATGAATAGTATTCAAACAAAGAGTAAGCGAGAAGTACCTGCATGACCTACTACTTCTGAGGAGATTCGAAATTGTATATCTAATGGACATTTTATTATCCCATGAGGCCATGAAGCAGGTTGTTCATGTGATAATAATGAATGTCGAATGTAGTACATCCAAACCCCTTTCATACTACTCAAATTCATTTTATATAGAACAAGCATGAGTGACTTTTGTCCTGGAGGGCCATTTACAGTTTAGCTCCAACCTTAATCAAACGCACCTGCCTGCAGCTTTCTAGTGGTCTTGAAGACATTGATCAGTGGGGTTCAGGTGTGTTTGATTAGTGCTGGAGCAAAACTTTGCAGGACAATGGCTGAAGTTTGCCATCTTTGATATAGAACAGTATAGAATATGACGGCTACTGCAATTGCTATTATTAGCACAGTGAATCTATTCTGGCATTTTTCAACTACTTTTGACCAAAGTATTATTACACTATAGCACTGCACAAAACTGAAGACTCACTATTATTGCAAATTTTAGCTAAAACACTAATCAACTGTCATCTGTTTTGTTTTAAAGGCAGCTTCACAGAACGCACTTTTGAAGTGTTGCCTTCTTATTAATATAAGAACTTAGTAAAGCAACATTGGGCCTAAGCAGCATTTTGACCATAAGTGATGACCATGACCATGATTCCAGTTATATTGTATTTACAGAGGTATATTATGTCACACTAAACCATTGATCACCAAGTTCGGTCTTGGAGGGCTGGTATCCTACAGAGTTTAGCTATGTCTCCAATTATTGTGCCCTACAAAGGCAAAAGACTTTAGCTAGCTGGAGTGCTGAGTTGAGAAAAAATGACTTCAAAGTCATGCTTTGGTTGCAATTGCAAATTACTCGCAAAATGTAATAGATAATATATGATTAGTTCCTGTAATTTGAAAGTAATTGATTACGGTATTACAATATTATCTCTGTATTTTAATGTTACATTAATTTTGAGTTAATTTTGAGTAAATTTTTGATGTCATAGGCAGTGGTGTAGTCCTAAAAAAGAGTGGTGTATATATTTATTCATTTAGCATCAGTTACTATTGACTTCCACAGAAGTAAAAACAAATACTATGGAAGTCAATGGTTACAGGTGTCCAACTTTCTTCAAATTATCTTCTTTAGTGTTAAACAGAATAAAAAAAGACAAACCATTTTGGAACAAGTAATGGTTGAGTAAATAATGACAATTTTAATTTTTTTTTGGTGAACTATCCATTTAAAAGGGGAAAAAATATTTAAAGTGAGATGCTAATAGTCTAATCCTATTCAATGATTTATGCTTAGGATAAAGGAGGTCTTCATTGCCCAAAAAAAATCAATAGCTCATTTTATATCTCAAGTTACGGTCTTTTGCCTTTGCACTGCAGTATACCTAGTGAGATTTAGACCTAGTTTGTTCAGGTATGTTTGATTGGGATTAAAACTAAACTTTGCAAGTACATTAAAATTGGGTGGAACTGGTTTGGTGACCAGTAAATACTTCTCTGAGAGGTAGATGCTGCAAGAAATGCCTTTTTGAAAATTTGTGAATGAACATTGCAAAAGGAAATAGCAGGATATGGTGCAAAGAATAAGGGGTAGAGAGAAATGCACACTGTGTAGGGACCCTGTCAATCAGAACACAAATAAAAGTCTTTTTAAAGAGCTGCTTGCAGAATATGCAGAGCAGTGGGGCATGAGGACCCGGATTGCAAAACACTGGGCTTAAGCAATCTAGTTTATGTAATTAGTAGCTGAAGGTTGTGAAATTTAGTTCGGTGCCTTATTTCTACAACATAAAGTTTACATTTAAGTTTATTCTTATACACATGTTTTTCCTATCAAGATGTACACAAGACGTGACATTCCCTGACAATTTAACTGTGCAATTCCCTCACAAGGGCAGAAAAACATCCGATTATTCTATTGCAGATCAGGCTCTTTTACCCCTGGGGTCCAGTCTTCGTATCCTTGCTTAAATGATCCAAGATGATTTGCCAGATCCTGGATCTGTTAATCTTAATAACTGATCTCTGGCTAATTTGGTTCTTCAAACTAGTTTGTAAATCAGATTAAATTGTCTGGATGAACTGATCTGAGATTGCTGTGTGTGTTGTGAAGGACAGAACTGTTGATCCTCGAAATCATGATCAGCAATGCAACGATTGGCTGACGGCACAGCAGTGTAATGACATCATCTGATTAATATTCAATTATCCATATGAGTAAAATTACATAAAATTTGTAGTAAACAGTTTGTTAAATATGACATGCAATAAGTTTACACCTTGATGTGGGCTGCACGCTTGGCCCTTTCATGTGTCAAGAGCAATTTTAGTTTTACAGTTAGAGCGGATTTTCCTTATTAGCCATAGTAGTATTATAGTAGCCATTTTTTAAAATCTGTGTAAAGAATAACTGGATGTTTACAAAAGCATTTTGATATTGGTAAAGGTGTCTGCAACTTTTGTGAAGCATCAAATCACTGCCATATCAACTGTCAAAACATGTTTATGACTGCATAAATGTACTATTGCTTTTAAAAAACTCACATATTGTGCATTTCTATTATCATACACAAATTTGTACTAAAGCGATCTAAAAAGTTCATATCAATATCAATTTATCTTTGCACCAAAAGGTGGTAGTCTTTGTACTTTCATTTCGGGGGTGCAGATTGCATAAGTTTTATTAATGTACATATTTTTAACTCAAATTGTCAATAACCAAATCCAGCTAACTGAGTAATCCACGTACGAAGAACAGACCCCTGTACACTACACTAACATTGCATGACAAAGCTGAAACTCGGCCCGATCCAAAGAAGAGTCGTACAAGTCGGGATTTGGCTCAAAATTGGACCAAAAATTGCACTGTGTATAGTTGGGTTTGTCCATATTTGACCCAATTTAGGGTTGAAAAACAGCATTGATTACATTAATTCGCTTAAATTGAAGACACAACCAATAGACATTTATGAAGTCATTGTTTCCATTTGATGGTGGCACAGTGGCTCAGTGGTGAGCACCTTCTCCTCACAGCAAGAAAGTTGCTGGTTTGAGTCCCGGCTGGGTCAGTTAGAATTTCTGTGTGGAGTTTGCACAATCTCCACATGGGTTTCCTCGAGGCGCTCCGGTTTCCCCCACAGTCCAAAGACATAAGTGAATTGAACAAACTAAAATGGCCGTAGTGTATGAGTGTGTGTGTGAATGAGAGTGTGAATAGGTGTTTACCAGTACTGGGTTGCGACTGAAAGGGCATGCGCTGTGTAAAATATATGATGGAATAGTTGGTGGTTCATTCCACTGTGCAACCCCAGATAAATAAGCGACTACGCCAAAGAAAAATATATAAATGTTTCCATTTGATGCTGATTATTGATCATTAAATTGAAATGTCACTCAAACAGACTTTTGTCCAGCATTAGTTTAAGTAAAGGACAAACTAACCGCATATGTTCAGGAGTGCATCTCTCATCACTATTTACTCTACATACTTTGACCTAATGGTCATATTAATAATTGACTACAGCAGAAAAAAATGCTGATATAAGTGGCATTAGCCGAGACTGGGGTGCTGTGACACTGAAATATGCATCGAAGCCGAGTGCCCTGCTTCCTGTATAAATTAGCTAGCGCTTGAGTTATAAGCATGCACCTATTTATACATTTAAACTCTGAACTCCCTCCAGCAATGCTCACATAAAAGTGATAAGCGATTTGGCAAGTCTGAAGAATAAATCTATTTACTTACGCAGAATCCATGTGATAGCTTTTTAATAGAGGCCATTATCGTTGTTTCCAGTGATACAGTGCGATTCCATTAGCACTTAATTTCGCTGATGATTAGATAAACAAATGCCCTGATGAAACTTTGATTATGTTTCCGTCTCCAATACAGTACAAATCTAATACACAAGATCAGCGGGTCCCTCTGGAAGAAGTCGAATGCATCAAAAAAACATAAATGACATATTAGCATGGCGTTTAATTGGAAGCGTGCCTGGACAGATTGAGATAACAATACACTGCCTGTTGACAAATAACTCCGGCACCTCCTAGTCGCTTTGAAAGGGCTGAAATAATTCAATCACAGAGTAATTGCTCACCTCAGAGCGCATCGATCACGATATTCATTCCTGCGGATGGAATTAAGACGAAGAGTTTTGCCAGGAGTGCAGTCGCTGCCAAACTTTTGACACCATCTTTTATCTCTTCTTGTTGTTCAGTCATCTTCCCGAAGATTTTGTGAGAGAAAAAAGATCTATGTGTCACATCTGAAATGGAGCAAATTACTCGGCCTGTTGGCTGGCTGTAACATCTTTGCTCATGGACTGTTTTTCTCCTCTTGTGTTATAGTTTACACTTTCTACTGTAATTGCTTTTAGACTCTGTGTTGTTTTGCGCTCTCTATTTCGCTCTGTGTGTGAAAGTATTTGTGCACTTTTGATGCTTGATGCCTGAATTTCCCCCTTAGGGATCAATACCTTCCTTCTATCCACATTGCAATAACAGAAGCTGAAATAAGAACACTACAAACAATAACTGTCATTATCAGTGTTTCGCTTATGTTACCAGATACCACAGATAACATTGATTTAGCCTAATTTCACATAAATATCTTGACAACAGTTTTTAAACTAAATATTTTTATTTCTCCAATTAAAATTAATATCAAAACATAAATAAATTAAACATAGTATTAGATTGTTGCACTCACAGTGTGTGTGTGTGTGCGCGTGTGTGTGAGAGTGCGTAAATGTCTCTCTCTTTTCCTCTGCACAGGCCCCGTCCCCACCCTAATTATGCAAAAGATATGCCCTGGGATTGGCTGGAGTGACCCAGGGCGTCTTTTATAGAAAGGAAAACAGGCCTGGAGCAGGAGAGCGAGTGGGTTGGCATGTGGTTTGGCGTTTGGTGTTGTAGAAAATTAATCTATAGTTGCAAAGTGTTATTTTTTAAATTGTGTATTCCTGTTTTGGTGTTTATGTAAACTTTGACTTTTGTTTGTTGTTTATCCATCCGTGTTTTTCCTCCTTGTTATTTTGCTTTTGGTTTGTTTGTTGTTATTGTAAATACTGTACTTTGTATGTACATGGTGAGAAGCAATATGGGCTGGACGCCACACTTTTCTTTTCTGTAAATATTTTCTCTTGTTTTTATACAGAGCTAGGGAGATAGGCATTGTTTTTGAATTTTATTTTTGTTATTTTGCTAGGTGTATTAGTTTCACTTGGGTGTTTAGGTAGAGGATAGATTTTTGTTTATTATTTTTCTGTGGGTCCTCTCCGAGGTATTTGGTTTCACATTTTGTGTGTTTAAAAAAAGAAAAATTAAAAAAATACCAAATAAACGAACCCTCCTCCAAGGGTTCTTAAAAGTGATTTTTATTTGTACAGTTTTTTTTTTTTTTTTATGTTACGTCCTTGTAGACCAAGGTCGTAACCAAAGTAGGGGCTCGTCTTGTGTTCAAAAACGTACATCTTGAACCCTTCTTGTGGATGCGTAGTGGGTAAGTCATTTCAATTTATTCTTTGTTTGGCTGCTTTGTTTTTGGTGTGGGAGGGAGTAGCGAATAGTGTTAACATGGAGTTTGATTTGAATGTCTTTGCACTTTCTCCAAGCATGGAACAGTTTGCAGAATTCTTTAAAATTGTTTCAAAAAATAATTAAAAGACGTACTTTATAAAGAATTGGTTTCGCAGCGAATACTGCCAAAAAATGGCTGAGGTTAAGAGAACTGGAGCTAGAGCTGGAAAGGTTGCTTTGGGTGGAACTTAAATAGGTTAAAGTGATATATATATCTATATATATATATATATATATAGATAGATAGATAGATAGATAGATAGATAGATAGATAGATAGATATCTATATATATAGATATCTATCTATATATATATATATATATATATATATATATATATATATATATATATATATATATATATATATATATATATATATATATATATATACACTGTGTCTTAAAAAAATCCAAGCGAAATTAAGTCATAATTTCACCAAAAACCTCCAACTTAAATTCTATTTTGTAATTAGATGCCAAACAGATGAAATTATATATAATGTATATGTTTTCCACCTCACCTAATTTATATCACCGCATTACCTTCTCCTTCTGTGTCTTCTTGACAGTGACGATATTTTCAACAGTACGGGCATTGCATGGATGACCATTCTCCGCCACATGACATACTGATCCAGTGCGATAAAATTTTGCCAACAAGTCATCACTTTAGAATTATAAAGTTCTATCTGACATTTTTGTCTAAATTGAGTTATTGACATATTCTTATGAAATGACAACTTATTTACATTCTGGGATGCTTTTTATAAGTTGTTTACATTTTAGGACTTTTTTATTTGAAAAACAAATGTTACGCACATACTGTTTGCTATATGGAATGCAAAAACCTTTAAGCTCAATCTCAAAAATCATTCAGAACGGAGATATACCTTATAATTATAAGCTGACAAAGTAACCAAATCCACATTTTATCCAGTTTTCAGTTGGAAATTCACAAAGAAAACGTGAAGCACTGTAGCCTTTCAGTTCTCATAAACCGTTGATCGAACTCTTATCTTCGTTTGAAAACACCATTTTTATTTAAGCCTCACAGTGCAAAAAATAAATACGTCATCATTACATCATCAACAAGGAAAGTAAATAAAAGGATTATTCTAATGCACAGATTGCGCTGGTGTTCCTGTACGAAATTTAGTCATTCTTAAAATGCAAATTTCTAATCACGCAATAACATAGCAGCAACTTAATGCAATTAGGCATGTAGGCATGGTCAAGACAATCTGCTGCAGTTCAAATCAAGCATCGGAATGGGGAAAAAAGGTGATTCAAGTGACTTTGAATGTGGCATGGTTGTTGGTGCCAGACGGTCTGAGTATTTTAGAAACTTCTGCTCTACTGGGATTTTGAGGCAAAACCATCTCTAGAGTTTACAGAGAATGGTCTAAAAAAACACACAGTCACCAGATCTCAATCCAAACGAGCACCTTTGGGATGTGGTGAAATGGGAGATTCGCATCATGCATGTGCAGCCGACAAATCTGCAGCAACTGCATAATGCTATCATGTCAATATGGACAAAAATCTCTGAGGAATTTTTTCAGTATCTTGTTAAATCTAAGCCACAAAGGATTAAAGCAGTTCTAAAGGCAAGGGGGGGTCCAACCCGGTACTGGTAAGGTGTACCTAATAAAGTGGCTGGCGAGTTTGCATGTGTGTGTGTGTGTGTGTGTGTGCGCGTGTGTGTGTGTGTGTGTGTGTGTAAACATTTGGTCTCTTTTTTCAGAATTTGTGTTCTTTTGTATTTATAAATGTATTTACAAAAAAATAAATAAATAAATAAAAATACAGATAATAAATAAATAAATAAATAAAGAAAGAAAGAAATAAAGAAATAAATTCCAACCTCCAGTGCATTTTCTACCCAAGCAATCTCCAGCATTTTTGGAATGACTCACAAAAAAATAATAATAATAAAAACAAGCTTTCCACCTACACAGATGCAAGACCCAAGATTCAGATACATCATCCGGTGCTAAGAGCCTCATAATTAACAGCCCTGGGCATCTTGTGACCCAATCAAGACCCAGTGACCACACGTTCCCCTCCAGCTGAATATGCATATCTCACAGAATAACACACATATCACTTGAGAAATCACTCAAGGAGCCTCGTGCGGGGCCTTTGGGAGGGTAAATCACTAAGTGCAAAAAGCAATCCTGCCATTAGTTCTCCCTCCATTTCCTTGATTGCACAAGTGGCGTGAACCGTAATGCACGCACCAACCAAATTCAGAAGGATCCCAGTGTATCTACAGCTTTTCCTTCATCTCAGCTGCTCCAATTACCAGTATGTTTTCTTCGCAGAATATATCAATCATTTATTCTGAGGGAGGCAGAAAGGTGTTGAGCGATCGCGCATTCAGCTCGTGTTTGTGTTGTATCTCCAAGACGTGCAGCAGAGTTTCATCGAGCTCATATTGCTTTGCATACTATTCTATCAGTGAGGAATGACACTTAACAAGTTGATGAGGCCTGTGCCTGGCAGGGTCAGTGTTCGGGGAGGGAATTATTTCACGCTTGGGTTCAACATCTGCCGTGTTTTTGTGTGACAGGCAACGGAGAGGAGCTCAAAGCCGCAATGTAGATTTTGGGATGTGATTCCACACTTCGCTGACAGAGCGCAAAGCTGTCAGCTGCGCGTAATGCATGTGAATGCGGAAACTGGCGAACGTGTGCTGAGGAGGCTCCTGAACATGTAGTGCTTTGATAGAAGCACGGACACATTCACAGAGTGGATTAGCTGAGAGATCAGTCTTAATCTCTATCGCTGACAGTGAATCAGAGTGTGCGTTTAGAATACGATGAGAATGACACTTGGGTTCTGATCTACACTCTTTCAGCCAAAATTATTTACATTTGTTTTATCATATAGGTGAAATAACAAGTAATAACTTTCTCTGATTGATGAAATTCTCAGCATAACATCATGGGTAATAATCGTTTTGCTGTGTTCTATTTCTGCTTTAAAAAATCTATAGTTATATAGTTACTATTGTTGCCGGTGAGCAAATATGTTGTAGGCACCATTCAATGTCAAAACTGAATAGGAGGAGAACATTTGGCATTCTACCTTAAACCAACAGCTCTCAATAGATCAAATAATATTCATAAACACATTTATTAGGTTTAAAATTTGAAAACCAATTTATATGAACCTCCTGAAAAATATCTATCATATAGTTAAATGAATATGAAAACACAAAAGAACTTATGCATTTGACTTATAGTGATGAAACACACACTAGTTTACCCAACAGACTACTGTGTTTAAAAAAGATAAATAAAAAAAAGTTAATACTTCAAGATTTGTAACATTTGTCTTTAACTTGTAAATATTTGAGGAAAACATGTAGTTGGACATGTTTGCTAGAGACATAGATGAGATATATATGTGGAAAACATGTAGATTCATATAGGTGGACATGTATGGCAGAGACATACATGACACATATACATGGAAAAGATGTAGGTGCACATATATGCCAGAGACACGCATGAGACATATATGTGGAAAAGGTGTAGGTGGACATATGTCAGAGACATTTATGAGACATATATGCGGGAAAAAATGTGGGTGCATATATATATATATATATATACATGCCAGAGACATACATGAGACATATATGTGGAAAACATGTAGGTGGACATATATGCCAGAGACATACAGTTAAAGTTAGAATTATTA
Source organism: Danio aesculapii (assembly GCF_903798145.1). Classification (NCBI taxonomy): domain Eukaryota; kingdom Metazoa; phylum Chordata; class Actinopteri; order Cypriniformes; family Danionidae; genus Danio; species Danio aesculapii. The sequence goes on along the minus strand of NC_079437.1, from coordinate 53,448,968 downwards.
CCCCCCCCCCCCCCCCCCCCCCCCCTCTCTTTTTTTTTTATTAAGTTTTTCTTTTTTAAATATTTCTCAAATGATGTTTAACAGAGCAAAGAAAATTGAAAATTTCTCAGTATGTCTGATAATATTGTTTTTTTTCCTGGAGAAAGTCTTGTTTGTTTTATTTTGGCTAGAATAAAAGCAGTATACATTTTTTTAAACACCATTTTAAAGGACAAAATTATTAGCCTCTTATGCACCATATTAGTATTGGTGACTGAATGAAATGAAAACTTGTCTGTCAGTTTAAGTGCTGATGATGCAGTTTTGCCAGATGTTACACTTTATTTTGATGGTCCATTTGAGTATTAGTAGACAACTTACAGTAACCCCAACCCCAACCCAATCTTCATTCATGCATTCATTCATTTTCTTTTCGGCTTAGTCCCTTTATTACTCCAGGGTCGCCACAGCGGAATGAACCGCCAACTTATCCAGCATTTGTTTTACGCAGCGGATGCCCTTCCAGCCGCAACCCATCTCTGGGAAACATCCATACACACTCATACACTATGGACATATTAGCCTACCCAATTCACCTGTACCGCATGTCTTTGGACTGTGGGGGAAACCAGAGCACCCGGAGGAAACCCACGCAAACGCAGGGAGAACACGCAAAATCCACACAGAAATGCCAACTGACCCAGCCGAGGCTCGAACCTGTGACCTTCTTGCTGTGAGGCAACAGCACTACCAACCTAACAGTTGACTTAATCTTATCTTAATCTAATGAGCTAATGAAAATTAGTTGGCATGTACAGTAGCAATGTAACTTAAATTCGACAAACAAACCATCAAAATAAAATGTGACCAACCCCTGAAATCAATGAAACCCAAACATTCATCTTCCAACTTTACTAATGCCCTGGTTATTTAGTTTTTCTTAATTCTGTCACATATAATACCAAATCTGGCAACGTGGCAGTGCATAGGCTGCACTTGTGCTCTCTAGAGCTCTTTAGCTATAGCCTAGTTATACCAAAACATTTAAAAGACTAAAACGGGTCATATTTCAGAGAGAGGCAAACATTCTATACGTGTGCATGTTTCATTAACTCAACTCTTAGTTCTGAGTGTCATTTGCCTGATTGTGTTCACCTGATGCTCATGTGTCTCTATTGAGCATCTTTCCTTCATGTCTTTGCTGTTCTGTTTTGTGAACACACTTATTTTTCTGTCTACAGGCCTTGTAAGATTTTGCTACATTTAGTCTTTTACCAGTAGTCTAGTGTTGTACTTATTCATTTTTGATAAGCTCTTTTTTTCTTTGTTCCAGTGTTTATTCTCAGTCTAGTTCTAGTCTTTGTTTTTGTTTTCGTTCTCCCAGACCTTATTTTTTTGGTTTCCCTTATGATTTTGTTGCTGTCTAGCTAGCTTTATTTATTAATTTCTCTCTCTAGTTCCAGCAAGTTTGCCATTATGTTTGGATTTCGGTTGTTTGCAGTTCTAGTAATGTATTGCTAGATTTTTTTCAAGCATCATCTTATTATCTCTGAACATAACATTTTGAAATATAAATATATATATATACGTCAAATGTAGAAGAAATATGGTCATAACAGGCACAACAATCTAAATGGCAAAATTTGGTAGACAACCTAAAGTCAGAAGTCAGCCTTAAAGTCAAAATGTTTAGCCCTCTTAGTTTTTTTAAATAGTTGCTGCAACTGCTGTTTTGTAAAGAACAGATTTTTTCCCCAAGATTTTTTTTAAGTAATACCTTTAATAAGTAATTTCTTTTATATTAGTCATGATGACAGTACATACTATTTACTAGTTAATTTGCAATGTACTGGTATTCAGCTTAACGTGCAATTTAAAGGCTTAACTTGATTAACCAGGCAAGTAATTAGGCAAGTCATTGTACAACAGTTATTTGTACTGTTCCCAATACGAAAACAAAATCCTAGATTGCTAATATTATAGAATGTAAATGTTATTTTAAAAATGTACAAAAAATTATTTTTAAAAATAAATTTAGTATTTTGAAAATGTCCAAAAGAAAATGTTTCATTCTACTGAAACTAAAAGAAATAAGACATTCTTAAGGGAATATATATGTAATGAGTAGTCCCACGCGGAATCTGCGCGGGCAGAATTCCACAGATTTTTTTTTACTCGTGTAAATGTGTGTACATTTATATTTATTCAGTTTTTAAATTAATTTCAGTAATATTATTGACTAATATGAAAATATTCAAATGGTTTATTTACAACACAATTCGTAAAGTAATATTTTCTGTCTTAAGTAGATATATTATATGAGAGACTTGCTTTTTTTACCAAATAAAGTGGATTTAATTGGATTTGTATTGTAAACATGGAATAAAAGTTAAAAAGGTATTACTTTTTATTTCAATTGTTAAGGTTTTAGTTATGATACTCCCAAAATAATTCCGCATAAATAAAAAATTTAAAATTAAAAGATTTTTAACAAAATTCTGCTCAAAAATTGCAAAAAATGTCCGCAGATTCCGTCTGGTCCTAGTAATGAGTCAGTTGGCAACAGAGGTGAGGATCCAAACGCAGCTTTAAAAATTGTCAGACAGGCAAAGGTCAAACAGGTGCAAACAGAAGCGTACAGGTAATCCAGAGAATGGTTGATATAAACAGGCAAATGGTCGGGACAGGTGGAAACACATCATGACCAATAAACAAGAAAAACAAACAACAAAACAAGGGTCAAAAATCACAGCTAGAGAAGGCAAGGAATACACTTTGTTATGCCCACTTAGAGGATACAAGATTCAGCATAGATGCATGTGTGTGTGATGTGTGTGTAGTCCCAGTAATCAGTCCTCACAAGCTTCAGCTGTGTGTTTGCAATCAGTGGTGATCAGGAACTGGTGTGTGTGATGTGCATGATGTGGGTTATGTAGTCCAGTTCAGTGGCCGATGTGTATTTTTCGCGAATGATGTACAGTGTTTACTAGTGATCTGCAGAGGCTAGATTATTGGTGATCATAACAATATATAATACTGGTAAAAGTTGATTTGACAACAATTGTATGACTATATATTTTAGTAGAATCAGTAGCTCAGGATTAATTGACTCATGGGTGTTCATTCAGTTTTTACATTGTAATATTACATAATGGAACATTTTCCCAGTTCTGGGCTGTGGCTGGAAGGGCATCCGCTGCGTAAAATATATGTTGTAATAGTTGGCAGTTTTTTCCATTGTGGTGACCCATGACAAATAGGGGACTAAGCCGAAGGAAAATGAATGAATAATGGAACGTTGATCTCTACTCTGACAGCGTTTAATGCAGTACAGTTTAACAAAGTATGTTTATTGTCATCTTTAATATTTTATACCAAATATTATAAAGAATAAACAATTTCTGGGTTGTTTAAAGATCATTTAAATTACATTAAACAGTAAACTAAAATTTAAGCTAAATATTGTATATTATTCAACCAATTTATTTCTTAGAGCATAGTATAAAATATAAACACCTTAAAGTCTAGATTTAAAGTCAGAATTAATAGTGTCATCACACAAAATTAATAGATATATGAACACTGCAAGCATGCTACAAAAAAATCCAGGTTAGAACAGGGTTTAAATGAGTGTTTCCCAATAGCATATGTGTGTGTGCGGGTTGCAGACACCGATCATTTCCTTGGTCTTATCTTCCCCCGATAACACAGTGTTCACTCAACTCAGGGCTTTATAATTAAAACCATAATTACACAACTGTGCAGACAATCTCATTTCCAGCTCGCTGCAATTAAATATAATGTGACAGTGACTTAATGATCATTAGAGAGGAACTTTGTATCCAGCAGCCGGCAGATCTCATGAGACGCATGTGCAGAGAAAGACAAAGACCACGCCAGGCACCTGTTTCATCAAGAAGTGGGAAAAGAGACCACACAAATCATCATCTTTTGCTTTCTGCGCATCCATGTGCTGCATTTATCAGCACAGGCTCCAAGAAAAAGAAAGAAAGAAATTGGTGGACAATCAGCACCAGGCACAAAGATACAGAGAAAATACAAAAACACACCGCAAAACACACAGATTTCTGACTTCTGCCACAGACAGATTTAATTGCATTCCAATGTAGAAATGAATATGGTGGAAATCACAGGCGGAGTTATAAAATGTGTTTTAGGGCCAATTAAGTGCAGTGTGAGACTAGAAAGAGTCAAATAAAGGGAGGGATTTACAGTGGAGATATTGCTATAAATAGCTCTACTCAAAACTCGAGAGTTAAATAGCTTTTTTTATTGTTTCGGCTAGTGGGAGGTTTTTTTTTTATGATTATCAGAGGGAAAGAGGCTTGGGGAAATTTGCCAGTGCAAGTTTTTGCTGCCTTAAATACCAAGCAAGACTTCTTCTATATTTTACTTTGAGTTTGCATAGTTTTCTCTCTATTTATTTTTCCCTTTTTGCCTCCAAGTACATGTTTATTTAGGGTTAGTCGCTTCTTTCAAGCCATAGTTAAATCTAAAATGTAAAAAAGGTTAGTTTTTAATTATTTAATTAGGACAGTAAAGTTTGATTTTGCTTAGACATAACTTTTGTCACTTACCAGAAATAATGTACAGTACAGAATATAAAGTCATAGTGCTGTGGAAAAGTCATCTGGAATGGCAAAGAAAGCCTTCTTGCAGGACCCTCAGAGTTTATCGAGATTCTTTAGAATCATCTTCAATGCCTCCTTTATCTTACTCCAGACATGCTCAATAATGTTTATGTCTGGTGACTGGGCTGGCCAATGCTGGAATCAGAATCAGATAGAGCTTTATTGCCAGGTTTGTTCACACATACGAGGAATTCGTTTTCGTGACAGAGCTTTTACAGTGCAACAGAATTACAGAGACAGGACAAAAAACAGATAATTAAAAAAAAAATGCTGAAGAATTTGTCCTCTCCTGTGGTTTGTAATATAATGGGCAGAACAAATGTCTATATACCTAAAGTTGTTGACGTTGCCATCCACTCTGCAGATCTCTCGTACGCCCCATACTGAATGTAACCCCAAACCATGATTTTTCCTTCACCAAACTTGACTGATTTTAGTGAGAATCTTAGGTCCATGTGGGTTTCAAAAGGTCTCCTGCAGTATTTGCGATGATTGGGATGAAGTTCAGATGATTCATCTGAAAAAAATTACCTTTTGCCACTTTTCCAAATGATCAACTAGAAGTCAACTTAATATTTGTTGCTCTTACAACTGCGATTGACGACAAGACTTTTGTCAGATAGTGTAGCAAGTACAATGCTTGCAATCAATTAATATTACTCCACAGTTAAATCAATAGATACACCATAACAAGAATGCCTTAACATTGAAGTATAACCAAAAGAAGGGTTAAAATTTGTGGATGCTGTTTTAAAATTAAATGATTATGACCTTAATTCAAAATGGTGCAAGTGTGACAGAAATAATTATTAAAGTTACTGAAAATGTAACCGGTTACAAGTATATGTAATGTGACTATTTCAAAGAAAAAAAGCAGCTGCAGTATTAAAATATAGAAAATACACTCACACTTTACAATATCGTAGTGATGTGATGTTGTGCACCGAGGCTTTGAAGCATGCATCAAAACAACTATACATCTCACATTGAAGCAATGTACCGGAGCTTGATTCTTTTTCCATAATCACGTGATAAGTGATGTCTGAAGCTCCATTTTCGCCTATACACTGAAAAAAATGATTCAAAGATGATCCCTTGGATTTACTAATTTTTTTTTTAAGTTAAGGGGTTGTAAACTATTTATTTGGGCTGAATTTTAACAAACAAATTAAGTTGAACGTTACTAAATTTAATTTTTTGTTTAAATTCAACCCAATTAAATAGTTTGCAACACTTTTGCAGACATCAATTTTTTTCAGTGTACCCACGTGACTCCTTTAAATTTTGAAGCTTTAAACACCCTTGTGTGTTAGTAAAGTGTATAGCGAGACATTAGGCATCAATTACATACATTTCTACTATTTCAAAGCACTGCACTGGTCCTGCGCACCAGTAATTCAACTAAAATACAATAATAATTTATAGTAAAAAGCTTTAGGACCATACTAAAGTGTTTTATTATTTACAATTATATTTAAAGAAGGCTACTGCATATTGTAGTAGCGTGTAAGGGAGGACAGCTGATGAGTGCAGCCCATAGCTTCACCTCCTCAGAGCATTTACCTTCCATGCAGGAATCGCCAGTTCAATCCTTGCTTGGACGAGTGGGTGGGTGTAGGACCAGTTGGAATACCATAAACATAATACTTTTGAATACCTTGGATTTTACTACAGTCATCTGGGATGTAATGTAACATACCTTATATGTAAATAAACTACAGTAATTGAGTAATTTGTTTATATTACTATTGTTGAATTACTACATTAATGAGTTGGTTTTTGCAACACTCTGCTTTCCCACACTTTAACAAGCAGAGGTCCTCATTGAGCTCTGATTTGAAAAGCTTAGAGTAATAAACCTTTTTCCGATACAATCGAGTCGAACGGTTCAGAAAGCTTAATTTCACCATAACTACAATACGATTCCATTTTAGTGTTGAGTGATTAATTAAAGGAGATTAATCACTTTACCACAGAGTCATAGTACACTGATAAGCCACATAAAAAAACTGATTTTAAAATCAAATTAAGTTTAATAGCTTGATAATGATATGAGATAATAATAATTCTGGGATCATGACAGCTGTTAACCTACAGCTCTGTGTAGTAAATGCTGCAGAGAATATGACTAAACACCATGGTTTTACTCCAAACTCACCTCTTAACATCAGTCGAGTGTTTGAAATAAAGTTTTTGAGATGATTTAGTAGATGTGCATTTAATAGTCATGCTGAATCAATGAAAGCAGTTAAATGTAAAGGTTATTCAGTGACCACTATGGGGGTAAAGTCTGGATAAGATACAGTTTCGGATACGCACATCAATATAATTTTTGTTACATTGTATAACAATTAATATTTTTACAGTATTTTGATGGTTGGGTTTAGTGTTGAGGTAGGGGAGGACATAAAAAGACTATTGGGTAATTTATTAAATAACATAAATAATACTCAGTAAAACTACTGTTTTTACATTATTCTGATGGTTGGGTTTAGGGTTGATGTAGTCGTTAAATACAATTAATTGGAAATTTTATAAAATAATAATAATAATTCTCGTTAACTTCCGGCCACAACCGTATCTGATCTAGCAACAACCACTATGGGGATTTCCTGAGTTTTTTCTGCATATTAAAAGTTTCCGTGACTCCCTCTGGCTTTCGGAAGAGAGATTTACTGCAGACCCCACTGTGCTTCCCTTACAAGATGCGCATGACAATCACAACTTTGCTCAATCAGTTTTGGGATTTCAATTAGATTAATTGTTCAGCCCTAATGCATTACATACAAGAAGCAAGAATGATCAATACTTTTACAGCATTTATTAATCATAAATAATGCATTATTAAAATTAAAAAATGTTCATGTGAACGACATGTTATTTTTATTAGCAAACATTAACAAAGACAAGTACATTCTGTAATAAATGTATTGTTCATTGTATACAGTTGGATGTGCCAAAACTTTCTTCAGTTAAACAAAGAGAAAACTGAAGTCATTGCATTTAGGAACAGAGATGGGGTTCTCAAGGTGAATGCTTACCTTGGCTCTAAGGATCGAACAACAAAAAAATAAGGTCAAGAATCTTGGTGTGACTGGAGCCAGATATGTGTTTCAATAGTCATGTAAGCAGTAAGTAAATCAGCATACTATCATCTCAAAAACATTGCAAGAATTAGATGCTTTGTTTTCAGTGAGGACTTGAAACTTGAGAAACTTGTTCATGCTTTTATCAGCAGCAGGGTGGATTACTGTAATGGACTCCTCACTGGTCTTCCCAAAAATACAGTCAGACAGCCTGACCAGAACCAGAAAATCAGAACACGTCACACCTGTCCTCAGGTCTTTGCTCTGGATCCCAGTTACCTTCAGAATAGACTTTAAAGTATTACTGCTTTTTTTATAAATCACTAAATGGCCTAGGACCTCAATACATTACAGATATCCTCACTGAATAAAAACCTAACAGATCACTCAGATCTTTAGAATCATATAAATTAGAAATTCCTAGGGTTCAGTCAAAGCAGGGTCCGCTTTCAGCTACTACACCCTCCGCTGCTGGAATCAGCTTCCAGAAATAATAAAATGTGTGCCAACATTAGGCAGTTTAAATCAAGACTGAAAACACATCTGTTTAGCTGTGCCTTTACTGAATGAGCACTAGGCTACGTCTGACAGATCACACTATTGTGTCTTTCTTTTCTTTTTCATTCTTTTATAACACATTTTAACACATTTTAATATATTTTAATCACTTCATTATTTGTTTTTATTTTACTATACTCTCTATTTACTATTACTATAGTCTCTTTTATCCCTGTTTATGTAAAGCACTTTGAATTGACAGTCTATGAAATGTGCTATATAAATTTGCCCTGCCTTGCCTATATTCATGTTTGTATGCACATTAACTAGCATTAATAAATGGAAGCTGATGAAATTCAATACCCACACTTTTAAATTAATTTAAAAACACTAACAACAGATTGTATAAATGCCTTTATATGCAATGTAATGTGCATTTATATAATGCATTTTAACGTGTATAACCATACACCCAAAGCGATTCACAATCGTGAGAGGGGGGTCTCTCCACACCACCACCAGTGTGCAGCATCCACTTAGTTAATGCAATGGCAGCCACAGGACAGTGGCGCCAGTGCGCTCCAGGACAGTAATAGAGCCAAGTCAGTGGATGGGGATGATTGGGAGGCCATGATGGCTAAGGGTCAATGAAGGGAATTTGGCCAGGACACCAGGGTTACACCCATACTCCTTACAAGAAGTTCCATGGAATTTTTAATGACCACAGAGAGTTGGGACCTCGGTTTAACATCTCATCCGAAAGACGGTGTTCTCTGACAGTATAGTGTCCCCTTCACTATACTGGGGCATTAGGACTTACACAGACCACAGATTAAGTGCCGCCTGCTGGCCTCACTAACACCAATTTCAACAGCAACCTAGTTTTCCCATTTGGTCTCCCATCCAGGTACTGACCAGGCTCAGCCCTAGTTAGTTTCATTGAGTAACCAGTCTGCAGAAATAGACATCATTTGAAAGACACAGCAAGTCTAAAAATTATAGACTGAATAATAAAATGTGTTTTAGGGCCAATTAAATGTGGTGTGATTATAGGTCTGAATGGAAAGTCAAATAAAAAGCAGGATTTACAGTGGTGATATTTCTATAAATAGCCCAATACTCAAAAGCTGAGAGCTGGAAAGCTCTTTTACAGGACCGTTTCAGCCACAGGGAGCTCTTCTTTTATGATTATCTGAGGGAAAGCTTTGGTGAAAATATTATCGGGCGCAGGTTTCGCCTACTTAAAATTGATTATAGCAATTCCACAGCGTTCACAGTCTGAAGCTGGAGGGAAATGCTTACTTTCTAGTGAATGTGTCATGAGTGACTGGCTGAACTCAATAGAGCAGAGACCCCCGTTCACACAGCAGCATTCATAACCATTACTGCCTGCATCGTAAACGCATAGGGACTATAAATATCATGTTAACTTCTCACCCTTCATTCAGCGCTATTGTAGAATCAATCAAAGTAACCTGTCAGATTCGCCATAGACTTTCACACCAATCACTTGATTACAAGGCGTGCAGACTCTCTGCCGTTATTAAAGTCTCCTGAAAGGCTATTGAGATATTAAAGATATGCAGGTTGTCAGCAACAATTATTTAATTAGGATATGGTCATTTCAAATATATTTTTCATATAAATTCAGCAAGTATGGATTTACATTCAATAAAAGATGTATCAGTCAATATATTTATAATATCACAAAAAATTATTTTGAAAGAAATGCTGTCTTATTGGATTTTCTGTTCACCAAAAAAACCTGAAAAAGTGGATTTCACTTTTAAGCAAATCTATAAATCCAGACAGCTATCAATGATAATAATTGGGGCCCGGTTGCATAAAAGTCCTTAAGCTAAGAAATCCCTTAGTTTGAAGGTTAGGGGTACCCTTAGCAGTCCCGTAGCCAGCCTATTGAAAGGGGTGGTTCTTTTTTCTCAAAAAGTGGAGTATTTTGCAGTTATTCTCCTCAATTTCTATTAAATTGTAGATTCAAATACCGCATTTTAGCAACATTTTACGCACTAATCTTTTCTGCATTGCTTGACTGCTGGTGATAATAAGTATGAAAAAATAGTTTTATCATGCATCATATAAAAACAATTAGGAATTCGTTAAAACTTATTACAAATTATTTTTTTTAAAAAAACATTAAAAATCGTAGCCTGTAGGTAAATAAACAAACTGACCAGCTCATTTCTTCGGTCAGAATTTGTAAATTTGAATAAGTGAAAATTTTATTTGTCTTAAAGCCTTCTTCCATTGGTTGGTTTCACAATTTACGATGGTATACTGTCAAATGTAGGACAAATGTACTCATAAAGTGGCCAAATTCTGGACTTTGTCAGTGAGGGGGTGGGTTTTTCGAGCCACTTGAACCCCTCTGGCTATGGACCTGCTTAGTTAAACTTAGATTACTAGAATAAAACCTAATAAAACCTGATCTAAGTGCTCCCTTAATCGTTGCTATAAAGACATTAACTATTTCCCCCTAATAAATATAAGGGATCAAAACAGCTCCCTTAAATGAACAAATGAAACTCAAAATGCAAGCATTCTGTACACAAATAAAGTGTTAAGTTTTATAAGTCCTCCATACATGATCGATTTAAAAAGGAATCGTCTTGGCTCACTTACTGGAAAGCAAATGGAACAGATGATGCGAATTGTAGAGTGATTCCAAGACAAGTGTTGCATCTGAAATCGCATACTTCCATACTATATAGTACGTTAAAAACAGTATGCGAGCCGAATAGTACTGTATATCTGAATTTGTAGAATTTGAAAAATAGTATGCGAGAAGTACTACTTACTACTTACCTACTACTTACTATACTACTACGACCTTTGGTCACACTTTATTTTGATGGTCCGTTTGTTGAATTTAAGTTAAATTGCATCTACATGCCAACTAATTCTCATTAGATTATATGGGGTTAGGGTTAGTGTAAGTTGACATACTTGCAAAGTTTCTTATGGTCAGTTAAATGTCTGTTGAAGGAGCAGTATCAACAGATATTAAGCAGACTGTCTACTAATACTCAAATGGACCATCAAAATAAAGTCTTACACGACCTACTACTTACTATATTCTGAAGTGTGCATCTGATGGATGCTACGCTATCCCATGATGCTTCGCGAGATAATTTATGAATGGGAGTGAAGCGACACAACTGACAGGGGTAGGTTATGTAATATTGATAAATGGCGGATGTAGTAGGTTGAGCTTCATTCATACTGCTCACATTCATACAGTACTATATATAACGTACTTTTCTAACGGTCATGTAGTACATTTAAATTCGAATGTAGTACCTATGAGTAGTAGGCGATTTTGCACACAGCTAAGCATTCGTTACCATCTGTTTACGTAAACTATAGCAACTGCATTGCCCATTGCCATATGTTGCCAGAAACTGCAGTAAAATGCTTAGAAAAGGCCCTTAGGGACTCGTGACAATTGGGAAGTTTGTAGCAATGCTCTTGGGCCATGTCCACAACACAGGTAATTTTATAAATGGGGATTGCCCTGCTTTTGTTTAAAAAATAAAATCTGCGTCCACACGAAAATGCAAAAAACACTGTGATGCATGTTGAGGGCATGCCAAACCAACGGATAACCAACCATGCATACTGATGTCATGAGGTGAAACCTCGGGTTGTAGTGTCTACACGACGACACTGTACCCAGAGTTTCAAAAAATCTTCACCCTGAGCAGAGTTTTTAGAAAGTTTCGGTTTAGTGTTTTCGGTTACTGTGTTTTCGTGTGGACAAACAGTGAAACCGCATAAAAAAAAGTGCAGTTTTGAAAATACTCATGGTCTTGTGGGCAGGGCCTTAATGAAATCCCTTACCACATGAAAGTTTTACACCTTTAAGTTAAATTACCTGAGAACTTTTATGCAACCGGGCAGAGAAAATGTTTCTGAAGCAGCAAATAATCATACTAAAATGATTTCTGGAGGATATTTTTGAATAGATTCAAGCATACGAGTTCAAATAGAAAATTACATTCATATAGAATCAAATAGAAAATATTACATTGAAATTTAAGATTTCGATATCCAATCGATTAGCCTTGTTGGGCATAAGCGATATTAAATTTATAAGCTTTAAGAATATTTAGCAACTTTAAACATTTTTTATTTTACAAAAAATAAATATTTTAGTCATTTGACTTATGTAATTTTTAATTACATGATATTTACTATTTCTTTAAATGCACCATTTGAAAGCAAGCAAACATGTGAATCTCAAACTTTATACATATACTGTATACTAATGTTTTACAGTGCTTCTGGTGAAATCTACATTATTATAATATGTAGTGTTTATATATTACCAGTGAAGGGTTTGGCACTGTTCTTATCAGATTTTCTCTTTTTACAATGTCATTTTTGTATATTAAAAAAGTTCCCATGAGCAATCTATGCATGCAAATGAATGAATGAATGAATGAATTATCTAACTATCTATCTATCAATCTATCTATCTATCTATCTATCTATCTATCTATCTATCTATCTATCTATCTATCTATCTATCTATCTATCTATCTATCTATCTATCTATCTACATAAACATAAAAGTAGCGAGTTTAAAACACATCAGGAGTCAAACTCACTAACAGCTTGTGCTTCTGATATTAAAATATACAAATAAATACTGTCAGGACTTACTAAACATACAAAAGAAAAGAATAAAAAGAGGCATGAAGAGTTATTTTGCAGCATATAAAGTTTGAAAGTTTCTCTTTCAAATGGGATATTATGGAGAGGAAGGTTTTTAAACAAACTGTGAATTATTCAAGAAACATTTAGTATAAAATGGTCAAGTTTTTGACCTGCATCCTAAAATTTACACAACAAAATGCATTAACATGAGATGCATAACTGAGTGTAATGAGCTACTTCTTTTTTTATTATGACATTTTGCAATATTGAATGTGTCAGCGTTTCAGTGGCTTTATATTCTCAGCAAGTAAATCTGCATTCAGGAGTTGGATTTGGAGAGCTTATCTTCTAAACCAGCCTGTCTATATTACCTATGACTAATGAAATTCATCTTCACGACAACCAAGGAAAAATAAAATGGATAGAGGCCATTGTAAACTGGAGGCAATTGCATAATATGTGTTCACATGAAGTATGATTTTCACTGCTTAATTCGCATTGCACATTTCATAAGCTGGAAATACGAGCACTCCGAAAAAAGAAAAAAAAAACCCAACACCATTAGAAAAACTCTCATTTCTTACTTTGGTATTCCCAGTAAAAGGTCAAACCCAATTACAGATATTTTGCCGGTGGCGCTGTGCGACTCCACGAACAATGATTCCTCAACCATTCAAATTAAAGGTTGAGACAGAAACAAGTCAAGGAAATTAAACCCCGACACACAGGTCAATTTCAGCATGGCGAAAATGCCTCGTATGCCTCAGTATGTCAAATAAACCTTATTTAGAGAGTATGAGAATCATTAGAGCATGAGATACCATGTCTAAAGCCAAGCTGAACATTATTAAAGGTTTCTATGAGGCTCATAGCCAAAGGGGACAGAAACTGTAAAGGAGGAATCTGATTCACTGCCTACATGCTGGTCTATCTGACGAAAAAATAAACACAGAGAGAGAGAAAATGAATGACTGACAGCTATTTTCATTCTATAGAAAGCATCAGCCATCCAGGTATGTGAAATGTGTTATTATATACTGTAAGTTTATGTAACATTTCCTAGTTTCTCCTGTAATCTGGAAAACACATGATTTTTGGTGGTCAAAAAGTAGTTGCAAAGTGATTGTGACAGCCGTCGTGATTGAGGTGCACCAAAAAACTAAATAAAAAGACTTGCCATCGTGGAAAAAGAGAATACTAAAACCCATCCAGCGCTAGATTTGAGGGAGAAAGCTGTTGCAATCCCTGTTGTCCATCTATTTTTCCTTGTGATCTTTAAGTCTATTTGTTTATTTATTAATGCCAAGCTGTGAGACGAATGGAAAACAGCGCAACGGAGACGTGCAATGAAATTTATCTGTTCGTTTAAAAAAAATGAAAATGTTGAGACGTATCAAAACAAACCACACTAGCAGCTTCTTAAGCTGGGGTTCAGACTGTAGGCCGATTTATGGCTGTTTTTACTCCTGCCAATCTAAGAAAAAAATCTGAGGTCTGATGTTCAGCACAGAATTACTTGTGAGGTGAGGTGTTACAGATCCAATCTCAAACCTTCCAATCATATGGCATACTAAACATGTTTAGGATTTAGATTTTGCATTCAGGATGATTATGAGTATTTATATCTAACATGTTTGCTCACCAGCCTCCAGAACACTACCTGTCAAAAGTCTTGTCGCCTATCCAAGTTTTAGGAAGCGTTCCAGCAGGACTCTCAGAGTTCATCAGGATTCTTTGGAGTCATCTTCAATGCCTCCTCCTCCATCTTACCCCATATATGCTCAATAATGTTCACATCTGGTGACTTGGCTGGCCAATCCTGGAGCATCTTGACTTTGCTTTCAGGAACTTTGATGTTGAAATATGATAAGGAGTGCTATCCTGCTGAAGAATTTTCTCTCTCCTGTGGTTTGTTATGTAATGGGCAGCACAAGTGTCTTGATTCCTGAACGTAACACCAAACAATGAATATTCCTTCACCAAACTTAACTGATTTCTGTGAGAATCTTGGGTCCATGCAAGTTCCAAAAGATCTTCTACAGTGTTTGTGATGATCGGGATGCAGTTCAACAGATGATTCATTGGAAGCCATTTTTCCAAATGATCAACTAGAAGTCAAGTTATTATTTCTTGCTCTTACAACTATAATTGATGGCAAGACTGTTGTCGTGTAGTGTAGTCTTCCGAAGTTACAAGCCACTCATTATGTTTACTGTCCATGCTTTCGTTGTTGGGTGTGTTGTTTAAAGTTTCCATCATCTTTATCAAATTTTGTCATTTTTTTAGCATTTACTATTAATATAAGACAACACAAAGGGTTGTTAGCAAAAGAGCTGTTTCCACTGCTAGGAAACAGAAGCAGCTGAATTGACATTTAGTTGTTGTTACACAAACAATTTAATGAAGCTCAAATGCAACATGGATGCATTTACATAATTTTGACAACTGCATAACCAGGTGTTAGGAGAGTTTTGATGTTCATGATACAATTAATAAATGTTGGGAAAATGCTATAATACTTTTTGATATACAAGAAAACTGCCATTAAGTCTTTATGACTCAATTCAAATGATTTGTTCAAATGACTGGTTCATTTAAGAATAAAGCCAGTGTTGTAGCTTGATGTGTGATTTACCAATCTATGGCTGTAATCAGTGTGTGGAAAGTTACTTTTGAAAGTAATGCAATACAATTGAGTTACTCCCCCCAAACAAGAAACTAGTTGCGTTACTTTATGGCTTAATGTCTTTCAGAACTTGCAGATTATTTTTATTTTTTTATTTTTTTTTAACTTATTTTTTATTAACAACACACTCAATAACCTTTATTTACATTAAAAAAACTTTAATCAAAAGATAACAATTTAGGACAATGTTTATCTTCTTAGAACTTCCTGACCCTAGAGGTTTTCATGCCATATATACAGACTATTGAACGTTTGAAGCAATACATTTGCTAATTTAGTAATTTTGGTCTTAATACTCTTGTTTCTAGTCCAAATATCAAAAAAAAATCTTGAATCAAGAAGATTTTTCTAGACAAACAAAACATATAGTCTTGTTTTAAGAAACAATATGCTATTTTTTAAGTGAGTTTTTCCTTAAAACAAGCAAAATAATCTGCCAGTGGGGTAAGAAAAATAATCTTATGTCAAAAGAAAAAACAAGATTATTTTGCTTACCCCATTTGCAGATTATTTTACTTGTTTTAAGGAAAAACTCACTTCATATTGGCAGTTTTTGAAAACAAAACATTGTGTTTCACTTGTCTAGAAAATGCTTCTTGATATAAGAATTTTTTAGATATTTGGTCTAGAAATAAGATATAAACTAAGTAAGAAAATATATATATTTTTAAATGAGGTAATTCACTGTCTATTGAGACAATTCCCTTTTCATTTTCCTTGATGCATTCAAAATAATGAGAATACTTCCATCGCTGAAATTTAAGGTTCTGGCCTGCCATCTTGGTCTCTGTCTGATCCCTCTGGGAACAAATCTCAGAGTGTGTGATTCAACATGACTACATTAATTTTAATTCAGTAATTTATAACTTTTTTAAAATAATTAAATTAAACAGTAACTCCCATCACATTAAAATAAAAAGTAGCTCAAATATTATTACTTAATTTTTTCAAGTAATGTTACTCAATATGTATCATTATTGTTACCCCAACATTGGCTGTAAAACACTAATGCAGTGATATAAGACCTAACCGTTGTCAAGCTACTCTGCTACTTTCTGAGAAAACTACTTTACTGGGAAAGCTACATTTTAGTTGCTAAGCTACTGCCAACCTACTAAGCTAATTCCTTACATTTATATAGTGCTTTTTCTGGACACTTTACACATTTTTGGGGGGGAATCTTCTCATCCACCACCAATGTGCAGCATCCACCTGGATGACGCGACAGCAGCCATATTGCACCAGACCGCACACCACACACCAGCTGATTGGTGGAGAGGAGACAGAGGGATGAAGCCAATTATGATATGGGGATGATTAGGAGGCCATGATGGACAGAGGCCAGTGGGCAAATTTGGCCAGGATGACGGGGTTAAACTCCTACTTATTTTCAAAGGACAAAAACACCACTTCCAGCAGCAACCTAGCTTCCCATGTGGTTTTTCATCCAGGTACTGACTGGGCAGTTGTTGCAGAGAGCTAACTGCCGGCATGATTATAAAAAGTAAGTAATGCTTTACTCATTATGTATCATTACTTGTTACTTGTAATGCATTATACCAACATCGTCTGTAATACACTGTTGCAGTGTGTGATAACGGTTGTCAAGCTACTCCACTACTTGCTGAAAAATAAAAGTAGCTAGCTACTGGGAAATCTACATTGTAGTTACTAAGCTACTGCCAACAATACTAAAAATTTTAGCTAAGCTAGCTGCTAACTACTCCCCCAACAATAAATAAAGCAAATGTATGTCTTTGTGAATGATTTATTGAATCATTGAAAAAAAAATCTTTAATAGTTATTCAATTGTTCAAGACAAATACGACTGGTGTTTGGAACAATCTTTATTAATGAATAAGAGGTAAAACAGTCAACAACACTCTCTCTAAAAATAACACTTAATAATAACAACTACTATTCATTTGAATAAATATTAAATTTGCACTTGCCTATAATTGCAATTGAACCTAAAAAGGCAGTTCATGACCCATTTAACATGCAAAACCAGATAGATAGATAGATAGATAGATAGATAGATAGATAGATAGATAGATAGATAGATAGATAGATAGATAGATAGATAGATAGATAGATAGATAACGAGTCACTGCATTCTATAAAGACAAAACCACCTGCAATGCTACTTTCTGAAACGCACTTAATTTCTAATGTAAAATGACAGCAAATGGCCCTTTACGAGCCAATGATTCTGAAAGTGTCGGAGTGGCTGTATATTGGTGGATTGATGAACTTTCCCTTTAACAGCCGTGTTCTATCACTTTTATGGGTCTGGCATGCAGGTGTTCCCATTAGGACAAATGGGACAGAAATGTTGTTTGCATTGGGTTGTCGTCAGCCAAAATATAGGCCTACCCGCTGTCCCATCAGCCTCGGCTGGACTCTGCTCACTGAAGCGAGATTACAAGAGGCCAGGGATCATTTCCGTCATAATGTCACGCATTAGCATATATCCCGCAGCCGCACTCCAACGAGCGCGGCACTTCCAGGAATGTAATAGACTTTACCATGCCATTATTTAACTAATTATTTTCGAGGCATGTGTTGTGAATTAAGAGCTATTGCATATTTTGTATAAAGTGTTATCTAACTCAGCATTAAGATGCATGCACATATACTCCAGTGGCGTATCATGATTTTCTGTTATCCAATTTCAGTTTGCATTATTGTTTAAATGAAATAAATGAATCAAAAATATTTTTCAGATGTAACTATAAATTTACCAACCATTTAAAATATAACTAATGAAAAACTTATTCATATTTTGTATTCTAAATTGAGTACAGAAAGTATTCAGACCCCCTTAAGTTTTTCATTGTTTGTTACATTGCCGCCATTTGCTAATATCAAGTTCATTTTCTTCCCTCATAAATGTACACACAGCACCTCATATTGACAGCAAAACAGAGTATTGTTGACATTTTTGCAGATTTATTAAAAAAGAAAAACTGAAATATGGTCCTAAGTATTCAGACCCTTTGCTGTGACACTCGTTAATTTAACTCAGGTGCTGTCCATTTCTTCTGACCATCCTTGAGATGTTTCTACACCTTTGTTTGAGTCCAGCTGTGTTTGACTATACTGATTGGACTTGATTAAGAAACCACACAACTGTCTATATAGACCTTACAGCTCACAATGCATGTCAGAGCAAATGCAATGTCAAGAACCCAAAGATCACTGTAGCTGAGCTCCAGAGATGCAGTCTGAACATGAGAGAAAATTATAGAAAGTAACCCATCACTGCATCCCTCCATCAGTCTGGGTTTTATGGCAGAGTGGCCTGACACAAGAAAGCCTGCATAGATTTTGGTTTGTTTTTCAGTTGCAGGGACAGGACAACTGGTTGCAATCGAGGGAAAGATGAAAACAGCCAAGTACAGGGATAACCTGAAAGAAAATCTTCTCCAGAGTGCTCAGGACCTCACACTGGGCCGAAAGATTACATTCCAACAAGACAATGACCCTCAGCACTCCGCAAAAATAACAAATGAGTGGCTTCACAACAGCTCAGTGAATGATCTTAAAGGGGCCAGTCAGAGCCCTGACTTAAACCCAATTGAGCATATCTGAAGAGACCTAAAAAATGTCTGTCCACCAACGTTTACCATCCAAACTGGAAAGCATCTGAAGGAGGAATGGCAGAGGATCCCCAAATCCAGGTTTGAAATCTTTCCCAAAAGACTCATGGCTGTATTAGATCAAAAGGGTGCTTCTACTAAATACTGAGCACTGAGGGCATACTTAGGGCATACTCTGAATACTTAGGACCATGTGATATTTAAGTTTAACAATTTTTGTCACTTACTTTGACTACCTTGGTCAAATGATTGTGTTGTTTATCTTTATGAATACATTAATTACATTAATTAAATACATTTTTTTGTGTATTTATTTTTATTAGAAAGTCTGGTGTGCCAGTTTATCATTTGTATTTATAACTTTCTAACTATACTTTTGTCATTTTAATAGTTTCATTTTTATTTTATATATTGGTCTGTGTTATCTAATATAATTATTTTTGATTCACATTTTGAAAGTGCTCCCTGTATTTTATTTAATGAAAAGTAGCTTTATTTTCGGTTTGACCGTATTTTGGATCTCTCTCCAAACATGCTCACACAGGCAATTTTGCTTTCTTATATATATATATATATATATATATATATATATATATATATATATATATATATATATATATATATATATATATATATATATATATATATATATATATATATATATGTATGTATATGTGTGTGTGTGTGTGTGCGTGTGCGTGTGTGTATACACGTGTATTTGTTTTGACACTTATTTATTTTCCTAGTATTAGGGGTAACCCTTAATCAGAATTTACATAGTTGAATCTGATTTTCGGAATCTTGTCTGTAGTTGACTGATATCGGAATCATATGTTTGGGCGAGGGGTTCTTTTTTTATTTTAATACAATGTTAATGTCATGCTATTTAGAAATTAAACAAAGGATAAGAAACTTAAATAATAACACATTACTTCAGAAAGTAAGTACCTCATTGCAAACAAGCTTTGCATTCTGCATGCTAATGAAATTTTTAAAAAGCAAAACTGCCTGTGTGAGCATGTTTAAAGCACAACATCGAGACACAGAAAGACAGAAAACCAAATTCAAACAGAAAATAAAGCTACATTTCCAGTAAATAAAGAAAGGCCTAAAGTGCAAGGAGCATAGTCAAATAAGAATAAAAAATTATTATATTAGATAACAAAAAAATCTATATATGAAATCAAAATAAATTAACTGAGATAAATAAAATGACAAAAGTATAGCAAGAATGTTTGTCATTTTAACTTCAAATTCAAATGCTAAACTGACACGGCAGACTTTTTAGCCAAACATGCACAGTGTCTTTGGGGAATGGTGTATCCTGGCTCAAGTGTGAACATGAATTCTTTAAAAACCTTCATCTTCCACAATGTTCACTGGCCTCATGTCATGCACAACACATTCTGCAAAGTTGTACATGTATTTCTCTTTTTAGATAGGTCTCAGATCAGATATGGAAAGAAAATAGGGAAAGAGAACGTACCTATTTTAGAAGTCCTAACATTGTATGCTAATTGTAAATGTATATACACACACACAAAAAATTACTGTTGCACATGCCATGCCAAATGCAATTACTCCAGTTCATTATACTGTGTTTATATAGTTGATTAGTAGATTAAATCAATAACGATTAATATCTAAACAAAAAAATAATAATTAAATACTTCATTTTTGCATAATGAATGGCAGCTCCTCTCAAAATCTGCCTTCATCCCCTAAAGAGTTTGTTCTTAGCTCCTGCTTTGAGAATAAAGGATTGTCCTTAATATGGGAGCTGGACAATGAAGCATTGCTCAATTCTCTCCCACAGATGAAAACACTGAAAGCCTCTTCCTATTCCAGTCACAGCCCTATATCCATCTCAAGCCCAGGCCACATTTATTATGAAGAATGAATGTCTTCATCATTTCAATAAATAACAATGGCAAACTATAGTAAAAGTTTAATCAAACCCATCACAAGCATCTTTCTTCTCCCGCTACGGCAGTGATGATGGACCAGAGCGCAAACAGAAAATAGCTCATGACTGGTAAACAAAGATGATGGAAATTGTATTTTTACTGTGTTGCATTTGCTGTTTTTCACATGATTGCTTTTGTCATGTTTCAACAAACATAGATAAAGATGAAATCTGCTGACCATAAGTTGCAGTGTTACGACTAAAGTTTATTTACTTATTTTTGTTGCACATTGTATGTTTTTTTTTTTTCTTTGTTCCACCTTCTTGTGTTGTCTTTTATTATCCCATAGGCTCCCATGTTAATGTGGTCTAAGTTCTGATTGGCTATAAAACGGACCTTACGGCAGAGTTCAAGGAGCTCATTTTTGGTGCAACATAGGCATGGAGAGCTCCTGGATTTCCCTGGCCCTCCGGCCAACAACTTTACCATTGTCGTAAATGTCCACGCATGTTCAAAACTTTTTTGAAAGATTGAGGTGGATGGCCTGCCTATTTATTTGGTAACACTTTACAATAACAGTACATAAATAATGATGTGTTAATATGTAAACTAAACATTACTCTATTAGGAATCAATGAAGAGTTATAGCATGCGCTAATTATGAACTAACCTTATGAATAACATGAGTTCATGTGTGAATAATAGCCATGTTAATTACTTGTTTGTACATGTTATGTATTGATTAACATTTAAGTTTAAGTTAAATGTAATCAACATGAACTCATGAGCTGTTAATGTATAATTATATTATGACTTTACTTGGAGGGGCACATTCTCAATAACTCATCCTTAACTACTTATGAACTCCTGTATTTAAACTGTTCATGTTGATGTTGAGTGAACACTTTTCTTTTGTTATTCAGTGTAAACGCACTAGACGGACTTCCATTATTCACTACTGAGAGTCCAAACACTGAAGAGCAAATGCATAGATACGCAGCTCTACAGATCTCAAACTATGCAAGCCAGTGGCGACAGCGGTGAGGAAAAAACTTCACCAATTGGCAAAAGTGAAGAATTAAAAAACCTCGAGAGAAACCAGGCTCAGCTGGGCATGACCATTTCTCCTCTGGCCAAACATCTTGTGCAGAGCTGCACTGTCACGAGGTGGGGAGTCACAAAACACAAAAATCCAAGTGCAGCAATTTATTTTGACAAAAACAACGGTTCCTAATCTAGCACAGGAACTACAAACAAGATACAAAAATCTAGAACTGAGACCAGACAAAAGAACTAACAAAAAATCCCAAAATAGGCGACTACAAAAACAGGGTAGGAATGTTAACAAAAAACCAACAAGAATCCAAGATTAAGCAAATACAAAACTAGAAAACCAAACAAACATACCAGGCATGAGGTGCTAACAAAATCCTAAGGCAACTAAAACACAAGACAAAAGGGTTTATGAAGACAGGGCTAAATTAACAAACAAGAAACAGCTGAAACAGAATACAATCAGAAGTGCAAAGGATTGTAGGAAATGAAGTTAAACTACAAAACAAGCTAGTGCCCTCAAGTGTCCAAAAGAGGGCACTGCAACATGTGACATGCACCTCAGAATGCTGGACCTCAGGGAAGACTCGTCTGTCCCTGGAGCGTCACAGGAATCAGTCACATGCTCTTCACTCCTCCATGACCACCACAGCAGCTGCTCAGGATACAGCCTGGTCCAGGATTATGGAAACCTTGGGACCATCTCATCACTGGTTAAGAAATGTGTTGAAAAAAAATCTCTCCGTCAAACAGAAATTGGGGAAAAAAATTAACAGGGGGGCTAATAATTCAGGAGGGCTTATAATTCTGACTTCAACTGTAATTATATAGTAACATATCATGAGTTAATGATGGTAAAATTCAATACAAACTACAAACTAAACTTTGGTTATACATTAAATAAAAAACAAGCATGTATTAAGAAGTAATTATTAAGGTAGCCGTAATTCATACATGAACTCCTGTGACTCATGTTGTTAGTTAATGTTTAGCACATGCCTTAACTCATCATTAGTACATAATAAAGTAATTTTAATTTTACATAACATCATTATTCATGTACTGTTATTGTAAAGTGTTACCATTTATTTTGATTACTTTTGACTTTGTTTATGTTCAGGGAGGAAGGTAAGCTTTCTGTTTTTTTAATGCTCATTAAATTGTTACTTTTACCTACAATAAATACATTAAATTAATTGCAACTCAGTGTCTGTGATTGGCTTGTCCACCGAAGGGGATTTTGGGAATGTACTGACAGTCTTGTGGAATTTTGTACAACTTGTTTATCTTAGCACAAAGTATAATATGTATAAAAAAAGATTGACAGAATAATGTGAAGAGGTGTGATACTCGCTTGTTAAACCTGCTATTAGGCATTTTGCCTTGACCTTCAACCCCTGAAACACTTTCAATTTAACAGTGTTTGCACAAAACATATTGAAAAAGAAATTGCATGCCTATTTATTTATATAGATTTTTTTCTGCTTAATTACAATATGTGATGCATAACAAGGCAAAATGTGTTTTAATAGCTGAATTTACTGACCTAAATACATAAATTACAAACATGCTGTATAGAATGCATAATTAATACACGTTTATTCATTCATTCATTTTTCTTTAGCTTAGTCCTTTTATTCATCAGGGGTTGCCACAGCGGAATGAACCATTAACTTATCCAGTAGATGTTTTATACAGAGGGTGGCCTTCCAGCTGCAACCCAGTACTGGGAAACAACCATTCACACACACACACATACACTACAGCCAATTTTGTTTTACCCAATTCACCTATAGCGCATGTCTTTGGACTGTGTGGGAAACCGGAGCACCCGGAGGAAACTCACACGAACACGGGGAGAACATACAAACTCAACACAGAAATGCCAACTGACCCAGCTGGGACTTGAACCAGCGACCTTCTTGCTGTAAGGCAACAATTAAAAAAAAACATATAATATAATATACACTGAAGCATCTGCTTTGCTTTTGTAAGTATTTGAAGCACTTTTGTTCAAGGATTTGGGTCTCTCTAAACCAGGGGTGTCAAAACTCGGTCCTGGAAGGCCGGTGTCTTGAAGAGTTTAGCTCCAACCATCAAACACACCTGAACCAGCTAGTCGAGCTCTTACTAGATATACTAGAAACTTCCTGACAGGTGCGTTGAAGCAAGTTGCAGCTAAACTCAGCAGGACACCGGCCGCCCAGGACTGAGTTTGGACAACCCTGCTCTAAACCCTCTCTTTCTGAGAGTCTTTTCTGATTGGTCCGATGGCCCATTCTTGTTATTGGTTGTGTGCTTAGAGTACATCGAAATGAAAAAAAAAATCTAAATGTCATTCACTATATCTGTATTTCAGCTCTTCCTTGGCACTTGTAAACAAAGTCTGCATCAATTTGAGCCAAGTCCTCATTATTTGGAAAAGCAAATATGCTTTCACACTGCATAAACCAATGTCTCCTCAACATGACATCAACACAAACCAACCTCAAGTTTATTCAGAAGTCTGCAAATTACTGACAGCTCATTTAAGGCAGTTCAGAAACACTTCTTTCTTTTAAGAGACAAACAATCACTTCTCAAGATCAGCGTGTTGGCCCCGCTATCAAACTCAAGCATACACAGAAATGTTTCTTTAATATAGTTTTCCAAGCAATCTGCAGTTTTCACAGAGCAGCCAAAGAAATACACGTACAGTATATCATCTTCATCATCCTCCCAAACGTCTGCTTTCATCAACAGGGAAGGCTGAAATAGAAGCA
The DNA here is from genome assembly GCF_903798145.1 of Danio aesculapii. Taxonomy (NCBI): domain Eukaryota; kingdom Metazoa; phylum Chordata; class Actinopteri; order Cypriniformes; family Danionidae; genus Danio; species Danio aesculapii. The sequence goes on along the minus strand of NC_079437.1, from coordinate 53,424,066 downwards.
AGGATCTGCTGGTCTCTAAAAAGGCGCTGTGTTTTCATCTGTAAAACCTTTGGTGTCAAAACAGAAGGAACGGCCTTGGATCTTGAAAAGATGGTGGAGAAAGAGAGAGGGAGAAAAAAATACAGAGAGAGAGAGAGAGAGAGAGAGAGAGAGATAGAGAGAGACGTTTCTCAGTATAGCTGTTTCAATATATTTTAAATAAACACAGATGCAAACTGAGGCGGCGGTTGAGAATCTCTGTGGGATGAATCCACATCTTAAAGATGGCAGATAAAATACCGACAAACATGTTCTACACACAACAGACCCAATCACTTATTACTGCTTTGCCTTATTGTGAAAACCAAATTCATTGGAGGTGGGGATGAAATGATTACGAGAAGAGCTGTGTGTGCGCCAACAAACTCCGGTCAAACTAAACCGTTGCCCCAGCTAGGTCCTAATTATACCCATGTTTCCTGCAGGGGAAAACAAGACACGAATGCACAGACTTTACAAAAGATTCGACAACTTTCCTATACACCCCGCCACAAAGAAGCAAATATTTTCCACTACAAATTGGGCCTACCGTAGGGAGAACACAGCGTTCGTTATTTGATCAAGTATCGAGGAGTATTGTAGCGGTTCATATGAATCTGTCATGCATCTAGAGACGGTAGCTTTTGTGACAGAAGTTCGCAGTGAGCGGCAACCCTCTGTGGAGAGGAATCTAATGCTTTCGCTGCCTGTTTGTCGCATACTAGAGTCTCGCAAGTCTAAAGCCACTTCAAAAGGGCAAGGAGAGACGTGAAGCCGTTAGGAAAGGGAGGATAAGAAAAATCTAAATACAGAGAGCAGCTGCGAAACAAACCTTGAACAGTTTTCACAGAGAAACGACTCGAACTTCCTTGTTTTTTTTTGTTTTTTTTGTCTCTCGCATACCTGCCTCCCGTATTATAATTATAGCATCAATATCAATCAGCGGCTCAGAGAGAAATGAATCTGGCTCCTAGGTAGACAGTCTCAAAATAAAAAGTGTTTATGGCTTTCAGCTCTTATTACTTTGTTCTTGCTTTGAGAAGGGGTAGAGTTCAAATTATGCTTGGGGCGTCAGAATTATAAGCACGTAAGATGAAGCTGACAGAATAATGGGATTCAGTTGTGAAAAAAAAATGCATATCATTCTGAGGGAAACTGCAACACCTCAGTGCATCTGGCATATGTCAACACTGGCGGATGGAAGAGGCCTGTTGAATGGGTTTCAACGCCCAACTCAGACATCAGATCAACCGTCTGAGTGATTGTATATGGAATCGGAGAGCTGCTGTTCTGCCTGCATTTGTAATGTAATAAGGGGCCAAACGGGACCAGTTGCTGTGTCTGTTCAAATCATTTTCATATTTGTTATTGTACATGGACACATTTGACAAATGTCACATGGGCTGCAGCTCTGCCTCTTTATTCCGTTGGCTTGTCCTGGTTGCAAGGAAACAAGTGCATATTTCAATTCAAGGTAACAAGTTATTTTAGCTGTTCGGGAAGTGCAAAACAACATTGTAAAGTGTGAATCACTTTTACAAAGCTCGAGACAAATGTACATTTTGGAAAACATTTTTACCTATCATAAGACACAATTACATAGGAAAAATGATTTTACCAAGGATGAAACAAATTTAAATTTTGTGAATTTTATTTATAAACTAATTTCAAGAGGATCACCTGATTATGATTGACCACAGCTGGTCCCGCATTGGACTTTACAAAGATTCGACTAATTACTGGACTTGACAACTTAAAGTCACTTAGTGGACTTTACAAAGATTCGACAACTTTCCTTTACACCCTGCCACAAAGAAGCAAGTATTTTTTTACTACGCTTTCATTATTTGATCAAGTATCGAGGAGTACTGGAGCAGTTCATATGAATCTGTCATGCATTCAGAGATGGTTGCTTTTCTGACAGAAGTTTGCAGTGAGAGGAATCTGATGCTTTCGCTGCCTGTTGATTGTTGCACGTGCTTATGATTGACCACAGCCGATCGCGCATTATCCAATTTATGATTGACCAATCAGATTCCTAAGCCACTATAAATACATTAAGTTCCATATAACAGCCATCTTTGTTTTGAAGAACCCCACCCCTTCCACCCCTACTCCTCCTCCTTTCCTAGATGGGTGGCACGGTGGCCCAGTGGTTAGCACTGTTGTCTCACAGCAAGAACGTCACTGGTTCTAGTCCTTACCAAGCCAGCCAACATTTCTGTGTGAAGTTTACAGGTTCTCTCCTGCTCACGTGGGTTTCCCCCGGGTTCCCCTTTCCTTCAGCATAGCCAAAATCATGCAAACTTAAGTTTAATTGACTTCCAAATATGCACCATAGACAGGCTCCTAGTAAGGTGTCATCTTCTTAAGAGCAATCACTATTCTGGCTCATTAGCGTACTACAGCAGGAGAGTTCTCGAGTCGATCTACCTGCGCTCAAACTCCCTCTCGCACTTGCAAACGGGAAGGGAGGCCCTGGGCTCAAGGATTTATTGAAGCTCAGGGCTCTCTCCTGGGACAGCATGCCAACCAAGCTTTATATCAATCATCAGCTAAGTGTGAACACTTGAAAGAAAAGAAAAAATTAACAAGACACAAAACACTTTTGCCAGTCCCGAAAGAAATTTACAATGACAGATTCTTTACGGAAAGGGAATGTACCACACACCGGAAGGGACGCAGTGTAAGGTGTTGTTGTCGTTGGTGGTGAGCACGGTATATTCTTGATGTGGAGTACATGGCGTAAATAAAGTTTATGGTGACCGAACATGGACTGCGGTCGAGGGATGTTTTGCCCATTTTGTGGCAAACACATGAGCAGCTTAACGCGGTTTTGCTTTATGTGCTTTACAGACCAGACGGAAACACCAGACATACTGGATAAATGTGTTCAATATTTTAAAGAGTGTCACTCGTATGCTGTAATTGTGGACATCATGTCAAGTCTACATGGTGTAAACATCTGCTTGAGGACTCTTAAAACGTAAACTGAATGAAGCCGGTGTTACTGTTTAACTGGAGATCCTTTCCAGATGTAAACTATTCACGTTTCCACATTGGTCACTTTTTCACAGCAACAAAACATGCCCATACCAAATAAATATTTGTAGTACTTGGTGTCAGTGTCATTGTAAACATTATTGATTTTAATATTTGTGTGGCAGAACAGTATATAACCAAAATTGGATTCGAATCCAAGTCAAAAAGTTCAGCATGAGTATCAATCGACCTAACTTTCTGAGCTATTGATATTTTTTCTGTCAACATATGTTGTGGACTCTCTGTGTAAATTGTTTCCATGTACTCGCGTTGACATGTTTCTACATACTCTCATGCTGATATTTTCTCAGAATACCATTAAGTGACAAAACTATGTGATCGCAGTTGGTCAACCATGTTTTTTTTTGTTGTAGACTCATTTTAACTTGTATTAACAAAGTCAAACACGAGCTGATATTTTCCGGTGTGCAGTATATTCCCTTTCCATAAAGAATCTTTCATTGTAAATTTGTTTCGGGACTGGTAAAAATGTTTTGCGTCTTGTTAATTTCTTTTCTAAAATGTCAATTTGTTTTGTCCTTGATAAAATAATTTTTCCTATGTAATAGTGTCTTATGATAGATAAAAACGTTTTCCAAAAATGTACATTTGTCTCGAGCTTCGTGAAAGTGTTTCACACTTTGTAATGTTGTTTGGCACTTCCCAGCCACCGTAGGACACAAAAACAAACAGTTGGTTAGCTTGCATGCTGTTTGTAGTGCAAATTGCTTTACTACTCCTAATGAATCAGAAGTCTTGCACAGGCCTAGACAAACAGATGGCAGAAGGACTCGACTCCTTTGCAGATTTCACTGGTCAATGACTGCCCAGAGGCCGTGTGACTGACATGTAAAGCAACCAATCAAAGTTTGGCATTGGCAATGGAGGGTGTGGCATTGATGTTACAAGCATACTAGCTAGTGTGTTAAAGGCACAGTATGTCATTTTTGCTGTTGGACGGTGGTTATTCACAATAAACCAATGTCTTTTATAATGACATCGTAAATGAGTTGTGGTTATTACATCTTATGAAACTTCTGCAGAAATCGCATTCACAGATGAGCTAAAGCAGTTGTGTCAAACTTAATTCCAGGAGTGCCATAGCCCTGCAGAGTTTAGTTCTAGCCCTGCTTCAACACACCTACATGTAGGTATCGAACAAGCCTAAAGAACTCAATTAGTTTGATCAGGTGTGTTTAATTAGGGTTGGAACTAAACTGTGCATAGCTGCAGCCCTCCAGGAACTGAGTTTGACACCTGTGGGCTAAAGTATTCGATACGACTTTCTATGAATCCCATGCTCAATGATTTATAAATTTGTTTATAGATATTTATAATGAAGCATAACGATTCTATGAAAAAACAAAACCTAATGGGTATTATATAAAGGCCACATTTATAGTTGTGTTAGAAATACTTGTTAGTGATGCATTTCATTTTTCAATATGCATGTTGTTTACACATTATACACCTATTTAAAAGTATTAAAATCCACTGAAGTATGAAAAACCATTGAGCAAAGAGAGACTGCTGAAAAAATTGCTGATGAGAAATTAGTAAGACGTGAAATGGTGCGTTCACACCAGATGCAGAAGAAGCATCAAGCATGAGTGATTTACAGTTTATGTTAAATCAATGCAAACACGCAAATAGACATCCTACGGTGTGATTTGCGCAAATGAGGTGGCGCGAATGAATTGTTATCCAATCAGGAGCTTGCTTTAGTGTGGGTATGATTATGATGTAGCAGTAGATAGCAGTCCCGAGGGGAAATCCTCCTGCCGATACCGAAGGACAGCTCATCAAGCTGGGCTTGGCTCAGTCAGAAGCACCGCTGACAGCTTCCATCATCCAGGTATAGTTTCTGGAGGAGTTGATGAACTCACAGAGCTGGGTGCACCTCTGAATGGACTCAGACATGATGCCGAGCGAATATACATTGTTTTTCAGCCTTCTGAAAGCACATAAAGCACAACTACTATCTCAACAAAACCCATGTTAACCATTTAGCAACGAAACTAAAGGCACCGGTCAGACAGAAGCGCTGTCAATGATGTAAAACTGCTTCTGTTTTGATGTGAATTTCACTCTCAAATTAAGCGAGTAAACTTAAGATGTTAACGCGTATATTTATGCAAGAATAGAGCAATTTGTTCACACATGCCGCGTCTGGTGTGAACACAGCATAACAAAAGCAGCAGAGCTTTTATTATGCCACAGTACACTGATCATGCAGAATTATGCAGCGAAGAAGCAGAGCTTTTATACTCAATACATTCGTTATATTCTGTTTTATTGTATCCTGTTATAACGTTCCTCAGTACAGTCTAACAAATTGCGCAACATATTAAAGTATCCTTGATGTTTCTTTCTTTTCTATGAAACCAAACTAGAAATCAAAGATCATGACATTAGCATGGCAATACAGATCACGGTCCGCATTATTAGTTCAAAGTGTTTATTTTGCTGACTTTTAGATTTCTTCTAAACATTTTGGATAACGGAAGTACACAAGTCAAAATAACATTGTCCTAGTGCTTTTGGGTATTTTAATAAACCCTACATCTTGTGACTTTAAACTCTTGACCGTCTTTTAAAAATAAAATTGATTCAGAGACATTTAAAGAAGCTGGAATTCAGTTAGCGCAAGAGATGATTATGGGTAAAAATAAATGAGCAATTTCCAAAATGCTCAAACCAGAACATCTGGAACCACCAAGCAAGTCTGATAGATGTCCAACAATAGACTAGCCATTTAAAAAAAAGAGCGACTTCACATGTACTTCTTCATTCTTGTCTCTTTGATCACTAGTCTATTTTTGGACTATTGTTAGACATCTTTAAGATTTTCACTGACAGCCCCAATTTAGCTTTGCAATACTCAAAATGTCTGTAATTAGATGTCCATCTTTTACACACAAAATAAATGCTTGCTGGGCAACAACCATGCTACCTTCACAAACATTTTAATCACTTTTCTTACCCATTCTGATAATCAATTCGAACAACAGTACTTTGAACTTTTGACCATATCACATGCTTGGGTACATGAAACGCTGCGCCTGACACCTGGAAAACGCAGCCTTTGAAGAAAGCATTCCAAGTTAAAAAAAAAGCACCAAGACACATCTGAATCCTAATGTGGCTTTACTTCCTGTCTCCTGAGATACCTTCATCTGATCTATTTCTGAAGGCAGCATGGATGTATCCATTGCAGCCTTTGATATACCAAAATCCTGTGCATTCCATTCCTGACAGCTGAGCTAAAAAAAACAAACAAAAAAAAAAAACAAAGATGGCATCTGAAACCTGCGCTTGGTGGTTATTTTGTGTGTAAATGTGCATTTGTTAGCAACTTTTCCCACTTTTCATGTCATTTCTTCAAAGAGATTTAGTGTCGAGAGCTCAAATGCACTGCAAGTTAAGAAAACATGTTCAAAACAGTTTGACTGCATATGCATGCACATTTTACAACACATACAAATACAGAACCATGCTGCAAATAACAGACCATCCGGCTACTTCCTGTTTATAATCAGTAGTGTTGTCAGAGAGGTGTACACTTTATTTTAACAACCTGGTCATACGGTTTTATGTTGTTTATATGTTTTCATCCCTAACAATAATTAATAATAACAACAACAACAAAAAACCTTCCTTATTCAAAAGGAAGCA